>NC_059147.1:20696593-20999623 GCF_020740605.2 Lemur catta | reverse complement strand
AGAGGATGGAACAACAGACTCCTCCTTGCAACAGGGGAAGAAATAGGGGAAACAAGTGGTAGCAGCCTTTCTGGAAACAAGCAACCACAATGAGTTTCAGGCCCAGAAGGCCAAGAGCCAACACGGTAATCCAACCATTCAATCAACAAATATTTATTGTATCAATTACAAATGGCCAATTACAGTGGTAAATAACACAGATGTGGTCCTGGTCTCTTAGAATACACAATTTAACATGAAAGGTACACATTAAATATAGCTAGCTAGCTAGCTAGAGCTAGATATCTCCGTATATAGATATCTATCTATTATGATAAATCCAGCCAAGGGGGAAGGACTGGGTATGATGGAAGCATGTAACAAAGTGGACCAAAGGGGACCAGTCTAGAAGGAGATACTATATTTAGGCCAAGCCTTAAAGAATGAGTAAGAAGAGACTAGGTCCGTTGTGTTAACAGAAATGGTAACCATTGGATGACTTCAGTATTGAGTGAAAATTCCTCCCTCCCAAACCCTCACTTCATTTGACATCCTGAGGCTCTATCTTGAAACTTTAGACAGGCATGAGCCTCTCCCTTATGGTAAGTAAATCGAACACATGAAAGTCCCTCTCAGCTTTTGGTCTTCACAAATGGCTTTGTTTGGGAGTAGGAATTGTTTTTCTAGGATCAGTATTTAGAAGACATTGCGCTGGTTAATTGAGAAGAGATTCTTGGCTGTGTTGGACTTAACCTCTTCATGAGACAGTATTTTTGGCACCTGAACAAGTTGGAAAAGCATTTCAGCTACCTAGGATTGCCTGCACACATCAGATTTTTTTAGTGCCTTTCTGCCAGCTAGAAGAGTTCATTATATTTTTAATGTGATTAAGAAATTAAAATAAAATGGTGATTTTTATATACAGACATTGATGAAAGATGTGTTTTTAAAGCAGTAAATTAAAATCTCATTAATATTTCAGTGAGAATATTTTGTGCTTATCTGTTTCATCTCTATTTTTGACCTATGACTTGGAGTTCACAGCATGAAGGAGGTGGTGAAATCTGTTCACCATAAAATGTTAATTATAAGTAAATTACAGCACAAACGTTCAATCAGACACATTAATTCTACATAAAGTGAATTATTGTAGCAGAAAATTTTGAAATGTGACTGAATTTTGTAATCTTCAGCCTCCTTTTTCTCCCTCTCGCTCTAACCCTGATTTCCATGGGTTTATCCCAGAAACTCTTGAGTTCTCTGTGTACTGTTGAGTTCATTCCTCTTACTGGGTTTTGAAAGTTAAATACAGCATGTGGCCCCCATCTCTCCAAGTGATTCTGAATGGTACACACATCTCTTTGCTCCCATGGTAACTTATATGAAAGCTTTGATATTTTTCAAGCAGAGATTTGGGCTCAAAATAAAGGTGTTGGGTTTACCATGTGGAACAGTTCTCTCCTAAAATATAATCAAAATGCATACGTGTGTGTGTGTGTGTGTGTGTGTGTGTGTGTGTGTGTGTGTGTGTGAGAGAGAGAGAGAGAGAGAGAGATTATTGTTATAATTGTCATTTCCTCCTAGATTTAGGTCTGTTGTAAAGTTACAAACTAAAAAAAAAAAAAAAAAATGAAAAAAATGCTTTTATGGCCCAAAACCTATGAAATTTCTGTCTGGATCATTGCTCAGTTAACAGAAACACTGAAAGTCAAAAATCTTAAGCAAAGAGTAATTAATAACCAAAGTAATAATTTATAAAATGCTTAAAACATCTAGAGTATAGGTGGCTCATTCTGTCAACTATGTTAATTGTTCATTAGCAGCAAAAATACTGATGCTTCCTTGAATAAGAATGCCTATGTGTATTCATTTTGTAATTAGAAAGGGGGGTGCTCCTCAATATTAACAGGATATTTAATGCAGTGACTAGATGCCATTAGGGACTGGATACAGGAGAAGCCACAGATTTTGCAAAATACTAGGGGGAAAAATTTGTCATTACTTGGTGCCACTAACAGTCACCCAAATTCAAGTAACAAGTGGTCTAAAGGAATTGCATAGCAGGGGTTCTTAGCTCTTGGTTGCCATGCATTATAAAGCATTTTGTGACAGACCTGGCCTGTGTCCTCCCACTTACCAGGTCTCGTGAATCCCTAGTGTAGGTTGAAAGTCTGGGTCACATTCTGGATCTCCCCAGCCACCCACCCGGTTCAGATCAGATGCCTATTGTTTTCAAATCAGAAGCTGCAGGCTCCCGACTGGTCTGATCTCACCCACTGAAGCAATGTTATTGTTCTGGGGATGTACTCTGTGACCTCATGAGAGCTTTAGGACTTAGTGGAACACAGAGCATGACACATGTGTTTGCCTACCCATGTCTGGCTTCTGTATTAAGGATCCATCTTCCATTAGTTGAAGGTAGAGTCTCTGCTTTGTTCTCTCAGATGAGCCATTCCATTTAATGCCCATGAAACTCAACAGAAGGCTAAAGCAGCCAAGAAAAATAAAAATGCTTTACTGACTGCATTAATAAGGAAGATGCAGAAATGGGAATCGTAGTACTATTAGGAGAAAAAGATTCCCCCATAAGAGGGATGAGGGAAGGAATTTCCAATTTGCTAATGGCAGAGGCTGTTAATCTGCAAATGTGTGCAGGCGTTGGTGAGTCCTCCTTCGACATGTTCAGAAAACCTTGAGGATTAAAATATCAGAGCATCAGAGTTAGGGATCAGGCATCATTAAGAGAAAAGGAGCATCAGCTTCCTAAGAGGCTAAATCTTCTAAAGAAAATAGCAGAATAAAAAAATAAATAGTAAGGTTGAATGACAGCTATTTTAATTTGAAACCATAGGCAAAATTATGAAAAAAATAAAGATGGCTATGATGCTTCTATTATTATTTTTCTTCTTTTTTTCTGTCCCAAATTCCCAGTCTAGGCTCTCAGCATCTTCTAGACACTACTCTCCTTTTCTGTCAGGTAGAAAATCACAAACACATGTACAACAAGGTGTTAGAAACCTGCATTTTTTGCCTTTACAGAATAATGACTTTATTGTTTTTATAAAAATGGCACATGCCCACTACATAAAATTAAAAGTGGTAGAGTACAAAGCAGAAAGCCAAGTTTCTGTAAAACTTTCACCATCCCAAAATCTCTTAGATTTGGCGAATGTTTTTCCAAGTGTTTGTTTACCATGTATACATAGGGAAGGATGAGAAACAGACAGAGACAGAGAAAGAGACGACAGACTCAAAGAGACTAAGAAAAACTGAGATTTTAAGAAAAAGATAATTTTAAAAAATTAGGGTGACTATAATTAACAATACTGTGTTGGTTACTTGAAATTTGATAAGAGCAGATTTTAAGTATGTTCACACACACACTCCTGCGTACATACACACCAGTGGTAACTGTGGATGGTGATGGATATGTTAATTAAATTAGTGGTAATCCGTATGCATCACATCATACACCTTAAATATATACAATTCTTATTTAGTTTCAAATATGACAAATGTCAGAAGTAGTGCATTTAAGTGTATTAGACTTTGTTACATTAGAATTTTAAAAGAAAAGTGTACAAAAGTGAAATTGAAGGAATTTCTGATCCTCAAATATTTTTCACTAGAATATAGTTCTTACACAGTATGTCTATTATTAAGAAAAAAAGAATAAGAAAAAAACTTTGTCTAGATCAATTACTGTCTTTAACTTCATGTTTTATTATTAGACAGTATTGGTGGACACCCTCCTTAAAAGATGAGAAAATCAGCACACAGCTACCCAATTTCTTTCCTCTGCCTCCTTTTATTTGTTGGTTATTGTTTTACTTTGTCAGGGTTTATAATATTTGTCATCTTGTTCTGAACCCACATTTGTTTTGTCATACTTTATACTTCTATATTTAAATAATGATTAAGTGCTCAAGTTTTTTGGACCCATGTTCTTCATTCTTGTGTTTTTTTTGTTTTGTTTTGATTTATCTTTAGTTGGATGAATTTTATTTTTAAGAAGAATTTTAGAAGGTTTTAGATGCTCTATTCTAATTTCTTGTATGCTTGAAAATGTCTATTGCCTTTATACTCAAGGTACAGTGTGAAATCATAGAAAATGAAATAAAAATAAACAAGAATAAATGAATAAATGAGAAGACACTTTAGCTGGGTATAAAATTTGGGGAATCACATTTTCTTTCCCTCAGAACTTTGTAGACCTTTGTCCATTGTCTGCTGGCACTGAACACTGTCCTTTAACCACACAGTTGTCATATTTAGTTTGATTGGTAGATGGGCCTATGAGCATCGTGCTCTGAGTTTGAGACTCTCTTACTGTTGTGATTATATTTGAACATCAGTTTGACTGGATATTCTATGAAACATATCTTTTTTCTTTAGAACCTTGTAAATATCACTCTCTTGTCTTTTGAATGCTACGGAGAAGACTGAGGCTTATCTAAATTTCCTGTTTATAAAATACTTGATCTTTCTCTCTAAATAACTAAAGAATTTTTCCTTATCTTTTAAAATACCTAGGATGTACTCAGGATCCAACAATTTATATCAGTCTCTCCTAGAATATACTGTACCCGTGTGTGTGTGTGTGTGTGTGTGTGTGTGTGTGTGTGTGTATTTTTTTTTTCTTCCTCTTTTAAGGCCCACTGTTTTCCTCCTATGTATGATTCTTTTTCTGTCTACTGCATTCTCTACTCCAGGAACATCTATTTTTTTTTTCTATTACTTTTCTTTTTTTTTCTTTTCCTTTTCTTTCGGTAAGATTATCTTAAGTCTTTCCCCATGCCAGTTATCCTACTTTCAGTCATACCTATTTTATACAATCTGTGCTAATTTATTAGTTCTACAATGATGTTTTGATCCCAAATTTGTATCCTAAGCTCCATAGGCTTTCTTTAATATCAATATGTTACTTTAATAGTTTACCATTCCTATTTTAGTAAATTTGTGCCATATTAAACTATTCTGTAGCATGAAGTACTCAAAAAGAAATTTGTTTTTCTTTGGGTTGTATTTTCTTCCAGATGGGTGTTTCATCTCTCTTTTGCATGTCTGATTTCCTTTTTTATATTCTTTTTCTCATCCTTAAGGTGTAATCTTTTAGGATTCTGGCTTAATATAAAGAGGTTTCTTGCTAGATTCATCACTTGAGAGGGGCTCTGAGCATTGATATCTGGCCGCCACCCGCCCCCTAACAAACACACAGACACACACACAGACACACACACACACACACACACACACGCACGCACAGTAATTCTGTCAAAACAAAAATCCAAATGGTGCTGATCTGGCAAATATCCTCATTCCAAACTGCCTGTGGGTAAAGAGTAGTTCTCCTGTTGCCCTTTGCTTTCAGAGTTCTGGCAGTGCCTTCATTTTGATAAGCTCCTGGATTCTATATCAGCTCCTCAATGCTTTTAAGGTGTTTTTACTATGCTATCCAGTATATGAAGTTGTTTTCAGCAGGAAGGTTAGTCTGAAATGACTAGTTTGCCATTAATAAAAATGAAATTCCATTCATGTTGTTTTTCATGTATTTGTCTTGTTCTTGCTTAATATATGGAGCTCTATGCAGATCTTCTCTTTGTGCTGATAGATATTAAGAAAATTCTTCTCAGCTAACTTCCTGCTTTAGCTGAGACTCATCTTTCCTCTTAGCAACAATTTAATATGTTCTACCTGTTGTCTATATCCTAACTCCTTTGGGGAAAGGAGTGTTTTGATGAGCTGTGTCTAGAAGAACAAGAGACTCTGCTTCTTCTCACAAGATTCTGTTAAATGTCCTTCATCAAAATTCGTTCCATCTAGTTGGCCATATAACTAACTGCCTTGGAGCCCTCCCTCTAAAACATTGAGCCCAGGCCATATTCCTGCCTCTAATAGGAGGCTGAGGTCTTTAGTTCTAGGTATAGGGCTTCTACGCTTGAAATTACTTTCCTGACTCAACCCAAGATACCTATGCAACCCTTCCATTTGCTTTCTCCAGACTGTGAGATATTTGGGGCAAACTCATAATATTTTCACTACTTCTTTCTGCCCATTCTCGGGTTCAGAATACAGTTAAATCATCACTGTGGTACAGAAAAATCATTTTCCTCCCCTTCTCCATCTGATATTTTTTTGAACTTTATGGCTTGAGGTTTTACCATTTTCTTTGTTTGACTACTGGTGGTGAGCATTTTTCTGATTTTTTTTCACTACTTCTTGTTCCTTTTGTTAGATGTTAGAGATGTTCTGTGATCCAAATTCACTCTATCATCTTCCCTCAAATTTCAAATTTCAAATTTTAATAGAAGATACCTTAGTGATATTGATGCTATACCTAATGAATGACCATGAGTCTTCATCTTGTGTCTCTCAGGATGAGAGACAAGTATTCAAATAAAAGTCCTTTATTTGTAAGTTGATCCCAGTAACTGGGACAAGCATGTCGAAGCAAAAGAGAAAGGGGAAGGATGCTAATACAGAGTACATTATCAAGCAAGTTGCCACTGTGAGAAACTGGAATTAATTTCACTGGCAAAACTCGGGGGAGAGTGCAGAATGCACCCCTCACAGTTGTCCCCCCCCAAGGGCAAGGGAGCTAGTGTGTTGACACACAAACTCCTGCTACTCACCAGTGGACTTCTGCTCCCAGGGGTACTTGTTCCCTCTCACTTCCTGTGCTGCTGTGCCCTGAATGGTAACTTCCAACGACAGATACTCGTGGACTGTCCATTTGTGGAGTCTTTTAGAGAAGAGACTACCATCTTTCGCAAAAGGTTTGCATGAAGGTCCAGGCAATAGCCTGAACATTATTATAAGGTCCAAAAGCCCTGATTATTCCCTGAGAGGAGATTGTCTATTTTTTTTCCCCAGAAAAAATGTATACACAAAAGCACATCTCAGTACCTCCATCCACAAAACCTTTTCCTTACTCTTCAAATCTTTATGAGTATGTTATAAACATCTGGGCTGCTTCATGTGCTTGCCAATTTGTTTCTCCCCCTACCCCGTTCATGTTTTATTGTTACATTAAGTGAAAGTCCAGATCCATTTATGAATTTGCATGTTGCCGTGGGCTGGACTGTATCTCCAAAAATGTTCCTCTTGAAATTCTAACACCCAGAACCTCAGAATGTGACTGTATTTGGAGACAGGATCTTTAAATAGGCAATTAAGTTAACATGAGGTTGTTAGGGTGGGTCCTGATCCAGTAGGACTGGTGTCCTCATGTAAGAAGAAGAAATTTGGATGCTGATCGGAAGACATATGAAGACACAGGGAGAAGAGGCAGAAGAAAGCAACCCTGCCAACACCTTGATCTTGAACTTCCAGCTGCCAGACTAGGGGACAGTAAATTTCTGTCTCCTGGCTGGGCCCCCTGTAATAGCAGCCCTGGCAAACTAACATGCATGTCCTTCCTTTTCTTCTCCTTCCCTTGCCTTCTCTCGGACTGACCCATCTTGGCTCATCAGCATTTCCTTTCTTTATAGTCATCTTTACAACACAGCCACCCTCCCTTCTCCAGGTTCCATTTAATGATGTCGCTTGACTCAGAACTGTCATTTCCTTGCTGCTGGATCCAGCCCCACCTCGATGAGAATGAGACCTAGAGTCCCATTAGGAGCGAATGCCACGACTCTGACTGTTGAGATCAAGTTCTCATCCACACGAGATGATGCCTTCCATCATTTTCATTTTTGTAAGAAAAGGTACACATTTTAGGTACACATTTTACACTTTTGTGTATGTGTAGCTTGTTTCTGTGTACAGATTATTTTTGCAGACATGACATTGCTTAATCCTCATCACATTTCAAGTCAGTGGTATTTCAAGACACTGACACACAGAAAGGTTTCCTAACTTAATGGAAATGACACAGCTAGGAAATAGCAGGGCTGGAATTTGGACCAAGGCGAAGATAAACATTGCCCCTGACTCCCAGTGTAGGATGGTTAGCGACAGCTGCTTTTATAGTGTGGCTGGTTTCTCTATCCTCTGAGCTGGAATCTATGAGCTTCCTGTTGGCCTGCATCATTACCTCGGACTAAGTATTCGCTCATGAATCCTTATTACCCTAACTAAACTGGAAGTTCTGGGAGAGGCAGGTTTTGGGCTGTGCTTTCTATTTAGTTATGATGTTTGGGGAACATCTGTTGATTGGTTGGCTAGATGGACTTTTTTAACCAGAGGATACAACACACCTCTTGGCATCCGGTTTGCCAAAGATATGTGCAAAAGTGACAGAGAGCTCATGATGTTGATCTGGTCTTTTTCAACAAAGGTTAGGAAAGGGTACGTATAAAAATAATACTGTGGATTGCCATTATGTTACAATATTTATCATTATTATACCCTGTATTTATATAGCATCTCTCTTTCCCTCTCTCTGAGGGGCTCATTGTCATTTGTAAGCAGTGGGCTTTATCCCGCTGCTAAATAGAAAATAAATTGCTTCTCTCTTAGAAGAGAATTAACTCTTTCAGGGCACCGGGGTACCATTTAGTAAATTAGTAATCCTCTAAATGGCACTCCCAATATGTAAGATCCCCCATATAAACCTGGAAAATGAAGGTGTTCCCAGTGCTTAAAAGAAATCAGGCCAAGCCAAACAGAAATCAGACAGCAAGCTTAAAACACACATAATGTACTTATCTCTCTCCTCTAATAACTTTGTGTTCATTCTCATGGAAATCTGTCTGTGACTAAAGACGAATCTATTTGCTAAAAGCTGGCGCTTCTGATCTTTTAATCTACTAATATGAGAGTAATACAGGGGAAGGGGCGGATGACAGGAGAAGCAGAGTGGTGGTGTTGATACACATGGGAATAGCGGCAATTTGTTCAGCTAAACAGATTTTGAGAGACTGATGGATTTTTTTCAAAGCCATTTGAAAGGCTGGCCATGATGGTTCCCTTAGGTCCTGAAAATGTTCATCTACTTCCAAAATACTGGTTAGTGAATTGGAATTAACTTCATAGATCTCGTTGGAACCATTAGTAAGCCAGGTAGGGGCAGGTACAACTACAAATCAACAGTAGTTTTTTCCAGAGTAGAAATTTAACTCTCAATCCATCAGAAACAAAGTTGGGGACGTTAATGCAGAAACATGGCAGGTGTGGAGAAACAGGAATGGTTAATTGGTGCTGAGTGGGTCCATTTTATAAAATGCAGATTGACTTCAGTTTCTCTCTCTTGTTTTCACTTTGTCTCTCCCATATGTATGATGCTATCACCTCATCCCATTTAAAATTTTTTGGAGTTCACTCATTGTCTCATATGCCTCTTGATTGTCCGGGTGACACTTGCTTGTCCGGGTGTTGTCTCACTGAATTCTCATTGTAATTCAGTAACACGGTATTGATTGTTGAGACTTTCGGTTTATGTGCAATGAGATAGAATTTGGAAACTGGCGATGTCTTATTGACTTTTTGATTTGCGCTTCTGGGAAACTCATTGGATGGCCAGATGAGATGCTGCCGGGCAGTTTGGCAGTTCAGCAAACATTCTGTGGGTATTTCTCTGAATTGTGTAACAATTCAACATTCCCACTGATGCACCCTCACTCAGATGCCAAGTACTTAAGAACCACCTACTTGACTACAAGCCACCATGCTTGTTCCTCCCTCTGAAGCCCAGGCCCACAAGTGAGCCTCTTTCTGAAGTCTCAGCCCTCCTCTCTTTCCCTCCCTGCCACACGGACAGCTGCCAGGGGCCTCTTTACACAAGCCTCAGCTTTTGAAGGTAAATACGCCACGTAAGTCCAATTTCAGCAATCCACACACCTCTGAGCCCCTCAAATTCCAAGGAGCATTCTTAAAGAGAATCATCAGCAGCCTGCTAAAAAGAAATCAAAGCAGATCAGCAAAATGTCTTGACGGGGAAAGGAAGGATGAGCCTCGTAGACTAACGGCCTTCATTTTCCAGTAAGCAACATGACTAGTGACAAAAATAAACACTAATGGGAAACATGTATATGCAGTCTAATTGTATCATCGCAGGTTGCTTTCTATATGTCACATAGGGACGGAAATAATGTGGTGTTAGGAAGTAGCTCCATGGCTTCCCTTATGTACACATATACATTTTGCATTTAGTTGCTCTCTGGCATGAGTAAAAGTCCCAAATAAACTCGGTTTGGGGATTCTACGCCCATGATTCCTAAATACTCACCATCTCAAGATGAAGGTCATTCTCGGTACCGCTCTGAGCTCCAAGGTAGCAAAATGAGATGAACAAAGCTGGTGTGAGAGACAGCGCCGTTAATTCCTCTCCCAGGTGGTTCTTTTAATATTCCAAACCGAGTTTAATCATTGAGCAGTGTGTGGCACTAAGGAGCCGGATCAGCAGTGCCCTTCTGCTGACTGATTCTTCTAACTTTCTAAACAAGTAACAAAGCTGGTGGATTTCTCACCCCACCCCAATGCTGACGCCAGACCTTAGGAGAGCTTCCCAGGGAAGAGGAAGCTGGATCCTGTCAATTTCTTTGGTTTGGGGTGGAGGGCAAAACCCCCAGAGGTGGTACCCTGTGATGGTCTGAGACATCTGCTTTTCTTGTTCAAGTTCCCACCCCTTCCTTTTCGGCTTCTCGTCACTCACAGGCTTGTAGGATCCTCAGCAAGGAGAAGCCACTGGCTTCACTGCTCTGAAACTCTGTCACCCTTGTCTCTGGTCCTAGCTGCCAGTGCTTTTAGTGTTTTGTGACTCTGACTCCCACTCCAGTGGGAAACACCATCTCTGTCTAGGCAGCTAGGAAGTTTCCATGAAGCAGGCGTCAGAGCTGCAGTTGTTGGAGTGATAACCACACATTTTATTCTCAAATTTTCAAGAGGACACCGAACATACAGCAAGAGTTTGAGGTTCTGAAATTTCTAATTTAACACAAAATTAATAATAATGAAGATCATTTCTACTTTATAATTTTACCAGAACTTTTTTTTTAATTCTTGAATCTTGTACTATCCAGAGGCAATGCATTGATGAATAATGTGATGTGCATTTGATATTTATTATTTTTTTCTGCCAACCTGGAAAAGTCGTGCACTAGAACTTAAAATGCATTTGAATGATTAGTTCTTTTATGTAATTTATGTGCATTTTGTAATTTGTTTCACACCCTCTCCTTTGCTGATTTTTGTTGCTTTGGTTCAAATGGCGAGAGCTTTATAGGTGCCATTACGAGTTCATAGTGACTGATGAATTTATGCCAGTGACATTGTCAGCATCCACCCTTCAGCTGTAAAGGGAAACATCTTTACCAGGGAAGAGCCCATTTTTGTTTTCTCCCGTTTGCTGTTTATCTGACTTTGTGATAATGTCATCAAGCCTTATTCTGTACTTTTTGATGAGCTGGTATTCTATGGAGCTGAGAGTTGCAAGCATGGAAGAGCGTGATAAACGAGGACCACGTTAGGCACTTTTGACATCCTCCTGCCTCCACAGAAAATTGATGGACCCACATTTGCCATTTCTTAGGTTTAGGGCAATCCCAGACCCACTTGTCATTCAAATCAAACTCTGTTAGACCATCAAATCAAGAAAAGGAAGCCAAATACAAAAGTTGAATGTTGATGTTGAAAGAGATTGTTGTCCTTATGTTCAGCTTTATTAGGTGCCCGTTGGTTTAAGAAAGTGGCATAATGTTGAGAAAGATGACAGAAGAATTTGCAAGGACCACTTTGGTCTGCAAATAGTTTGAAAAATTAACACGCATTAATGCTTTGTGGGGAAAATTTGCAAATAGGGCACACTTGGGAAATAGTGAGGTCTGACTTTCTTTTGATGAATATTTCCCGCTTGGAAACAGTTTTAGCCTCCAAACACTAGTTAACAGAGACTTGTTAGGGAAAATACTGATAATGACTATGCTATTTATGCAGAAATTATATATAGTAATTTTGACTATTTGGAACAAAATAAAAATGTGAAAATGGGGGGGAGTCTTCTAAAGGAAAAAAATATGACACAAAATGCACATAACTGATACTGATGAGGTAAAAATCTTTAGTATATTCTGATTTAGTATATTATAAAAATATTTTATTAATATATTTAAAATAAAAATAGCTTTTGTGCTTAAAAAGATAAGCTTCAATTGTCCACCACATTCATCTATGGAAACCTCTCATTCCAAGGCCAGATAGAAAGGCATTGTTACGCAAAACTCTTTCCTAAAATTAATTTATTAATTTGTATCGCATTTTTTATAGTTCTCTAATGAAAGACAGCCCCCAGAAAAAGAATAGAGAGCATCTTGTTCTTGCCTTTGTTCCTAGTGAGTTGCGTGACCTTGAACCAGCCATTTAATCGGTCTGGCCCTAAGTTTCTTCATTCGTAAGAAGTACAGTGATTCTGATGCAGCGAGGGATCCAGGTGGGCATGTCAGACAGACTGTTGAGCTCTAGGCCTCCCCAGGGCCGGTTCAGCCAAAAGACTAAGGAAGATTCTGTCTAAGAGAAGCGACACCAGCTAGAATCAGTTAAAAAGGCATCTGTAGAGGGAAGACAGGTGTGATTTGGAACTCAGGGGAGAGGCTCTGTCACTGGGATGTGTCCTTTGGTCCACCTCCTCTTTTATGAATCAAAAGACCTGTGTTCAGTGAAGCCCTGTGCCTCCTTGAGAGAGAAGGATGGGTTGCTTTGGTGTCCATGTAGCAGGGCATAGAGACAGGGAGGAGGACGCCATCCTCCCGCTCAAGCCGGGACAGCACCTGGCTTCTCTGCATCAGAGTCCTCAGAGAACAGTGCAGCCAGGGCAGGGGAGGGTCTTGGTGAGTTGGTGGCAGCAGAATCACACCCCCTTGCTGGCTAGGTAGCAGCAGCAGTAGGTAGCCTTCCCCACCACGAGAACCTGGAGCTGGGAAGGTGCCTTTGGGGTCTGCAGGGCCAGCCCAGGCTGCAGCAGCAGGTGTCCCTGACCAGCTGAAACAGCCCAAGAGGCAAAGGGCAGATTCCTTAGGTAGCTGGGTGACTCCTTTGTGAGTACCGGTGAGACCCAAAGCAGAGGCCAGCTTCTATGATAGCACGAGAGGGCAAGGGCCTGGGAAATATTCATGACTGTGGCTTTATCTTGGTGGTTCTTGCCCTGGGCTATTTTTGCCCTTCAGGGGACATTTGACAGTGCCTGGGGACATTTTTGGTTGTCACAACTGAGGGGACGAGAAGTGCTACTGGCATATAAAGACACAGGTGTTACAAAGTACGAGACACAGTCCCACACAGAAGAATTATCCGATGCAAAATATCAAGAGCACTGAGACAGAGAAACCTTCCTTGCCACCTTTATGCCAACTCTTCGTGCAGGTGTGACCTAGGAAAACACAGATTCCACCCATGTGTGCCAGGAACTTGAGCACTGTGCCAGGTGGCCAGCCGATTTAAAGGTAATGCTGATTCCATGATCATAATAACATAAATTATATCATTAATAACAACTCACATGCACTGTCTCCTTTCTGCCAGGCACTCTTGAAGCATTCCAGAGGTTTGCATTCAGTGAATGCGCCCCCCCAACTCTAGGAGGTAGGCATAAGTCTTATCTGCAACTTACAGACCATGTAAATAGCCACGCTGGCAATTGACGAGGAAGTGTCAGCCAAACGGCTGGTTTTGCCAATTGACGTGGTCACCTTAGTCAGATCCACCCAAAGAGACTGTTGAAGTCTTACTTCACCTCTGTCCCAGCATCTGGAAAACAGAAGGCAGCCCGTCACACCCACGACCTTCTCTGCAACCTGAGATCAGCCCAAGCAATGTCACCTGACCACCTCCAAAACCACATTATTGTTTTCTGCAAACAAAAGCAAAAACAAAAGCCCAGACGAGTGAACACGGCACAAAATCAAATGGAAAGGAGTGGGAAGAGAATCGGGTGACTCTAAATATCTGTTATTGATGAAATATAATAGATGAAGTCCCCAAAGTCTATTTTTGCCTCAATTATTCAAACAGATACAGATGGTTTTTAAATTTCCCAGAGAATGGGGGCAGGGTACCCCTCAACTGTTTCCATAGGATTTTAGTAGGTGAACTTAAGGAGTTGGACTAATTAGTCCCCGACCCTGTGGGTGAGCAGCTTTGGTTTCTTTCGAGGAACATCGAAGACCTCTCGTTCACCTTTTATCTCAATCAATCGTCTCGTATTTGCTGAGGGCCCCAGGAGTGGGGCACGAGAGGTGTAGATCATTCAATTTGTCGCAGCGCATATTTTCAATATTATGATAAGAAGACAAGGGACTCTGCATTTTGTCAACTTGCAGGGCCAAGATCGATCCGCAAATAGATGGGGCCTCCCGGTATTCTGAATGAAAGTGTGTGTTTGGGCAGTTTATTGACAGTTGCTAACTACTGACCACTAGTCCTGATGGAGTTACAGAGGTCAGGTCGAGGCAGGTCAGAGCCACAAAGGACGCCTCCTGCTCTCAAAGCTCGCTCCCCTCCCAGAAGGGACGCGAAGGTCAATAACAACGCCACCTGTAGGGTCCGGAGGCTTTTTCAGTCTTTATCCTCTGGCCTGTGCAGTGACGTAACCACAGAGCAGCCTGGTCCTTTCTTGCTTTCACCCTGGCCGCTGTCCTTGGAGTCGTACAGGGGGCTGGAAAGCCAGGGCTCGCCCAGCAGGGAATGGAGACCCCATGCCACTGCATGCCAGGCTCACCTCTGGGTCCCACTGCAGGGTCCCCCCACACCCCCCACCGAGGCCCTTCCAAGGGGGTTGCCGACACAGGCCACGCTTCTGCCCCCAAACCTCACAGAGTTAAGGATGCACAGAGGCAAAGGAAGTGGCTGTCTCTATGGCTCCTGCGGGAGCGTCCTCCCTCCTGTGCCTACGCAAACCGCTCTTGGCAAGCAAAAGTTTAATTAAAAGCCTCTCAGAATAACTCTCCAGCTGGGGTGGGCCTCGGTTGCCAGGAGGGACCTTATCAAGTGGATTTGAAAACTTACAAACGATAGGCCTTGTTCCCGGGAAATGTCATCGGGTCTGCCTCGCCGAGTGCCTTGCTGAGGAGGCGAGCAGGGGGGCCGGTGCGTGTTTTTGATGCAGCATCCACTGTCTACCTGGAAGATGCAAATGATATTCAAATTCGGTTCAGTGTACAGGCTGCTGGCATATACCCCACAGCAACCCTCAAGCAAGTGACTAATGGGAACATGTGTTCTTTCTATTTTTATAAGGCCGGGAGAACAAGGGGGTGGAGGGCTGAGCTTGTGGGGTTTGAAATCTCTCTTTTCGGGGGATGCGCTGCTCTCTGGAGTGATAGTAACAGTGAGTGGCAGCTCCCTGGCAGCGGGCCCTGACCTGCGTAGACACTCCGCTCCACAGAGGACCTTGATCCGAGGGAATGGCCCTGCCTGTCCCTTCCATCACCCTGCCAGGGAGAGAAACTGGGGCTCTCAGGACGGTGGCAGGGCCCCGAGCCTCCCCTCCTGTGGCTTGGCCAGGTGTTGGTCTCAGCAGGGCTCCGTCTGACCGGGCGTCAGGAGAGTGATCGCCCTAAACGTCAGTATCATGGGTGCCACAATGATCTGCATTTTTAATGAGATGATTCCTAACTGTCTCTGTGTCAGGTCAGCTGGGCAAGCTCGGAAGTGACTCCAGTAAAACCTACGTCTGACCAAAGACTCGTGTAGCCTCTTGCAGCGCAAGGCAGAAAAAAGCAGAAGTGTGATTCTATCCAAGACGATCTTAGCTCCTGTCGCCCAGTTCCTGTGGCAGATACTTCCATGGAGGTCGGGTGCTCGCCCCACATCTCCACGGGTCTGTGGACACTCGGTCCCATAAACAGGAGTCACATGGCAAAGAGGGATGTGACACGAACAAGAGCACTTGGGCATGGTGTCTTAATATGTGAACAGCAAAAGGCACTCTTGAAATTCTAGGCTTTGGAGTGATCAGGACAGATGGACCAGACCGCTGGATCACACAGGACTCTCAGAGGGGAAGGAAGTGCTTTGGGCTCTGGACTCCTGACCCCTTCATGGAACAGTCTAGAGCCAATTGACTGGTTTCATTTTGTATATATATTTCTATATACATTATGTACCAACTCCAGTCACCTAACAGGGGCCACCTGAATCGCTGTGACGAAGACCCTAAGGCCAAGTCCTGGTTCTATGAAAAAGAGAGATGTCGTCAACAGGTACAGGACAGGAGAGCTATAAAATACGGACCATGCACTTGCTGTCTGTAGTGTCAAATTTCTTTTGAAAAAAGGGCTCTGAGATTTTTTTTAAAAGTTTCAAAACCACCCAACTCTATTTTCTAGCATTTACGTAGGAATCTTCATCCAAACCTAGGCAGAGGTACATTTGTATTTTAATGATGAACTTCACAAGTGCTCAGGGTAACCCATTCTAGGCCCAGCAGTCCTGAGCCATCTTTTGCTGCACAGAAACCAACCAGCTGCCTTCGTAAAAATCAAAACCCAACATTCCCCTTGCCAGATGGTGGAGAATCTTGGGGATGAGATTAGAGAGGTCCCAAGGTCTAGTTCCTCCACTGTTAGAGGACCCCAGCTTGTGTGACCAGGGCCATCAGCTGTCCCCTTACACTGGTTTAAGGATTCTTAGAGGTCAACGTGCTTAACACATTCCCAGTATCATCATCAAAGTGCATCCCTTTGACCAAACTTCTAAGATTTTGTCTTCCAAGGAAATAAATCATGAAATTGTATATAAAAGATCTGCATCACAGCATTATTCTAAATAATAAAAAACTTACTAAATGTCCAACAATAAGTAATTAATTTATAAATGATGGAACATTTACAAAATATATATATTTACTTTTATAATCAAGAAACATTTTTTTTTTTAAAAAAGGCCAGGCTCCCATAAAAATTAGGGTGCTTTGTTTTTAAGGATATCCCTGGAAACAAACTCCCTTAACATCTATCTATAAAGGAAAAGTGAAGTGGACTTTCTGTTTATATCCACTTAGGATTAATAGGCAAATCGCATAACTCAGGCTAAAAAGAAACCCACTCTGTTTGGCCTTCTTTATCAGGGAAACTTGCTTCAAATTTCCAGTTCTTTTTGCGTCTATGCAGACAGTCAAAATCCAAGCCTCATCCTGTTCTAAAGGTGCCATAATTGTGACCCAGCAGCTGGCCTGTTTAGTCCCCACTATGTGCCTCCCATGTGCTGGGCACTAGAAATATAAAGATAATATCACCCCTTCCTTTGAGAGGTTTTTGGGCTAAGGGGATAGTACCACATGTCACATGATTCAGTACATTGCCACCTACTTCATGACAGGTGTTGTGCTAGGCCAAAACCCCTAAATGTCACCTCACCCATTCACAATGACCTTTAGCAGAGGCACTGTCACCTGATTTCAGAGATGGGAACAGTGATGCCTGATGGGGTCAACAGCACAACTGCCAAGCTATAGAGCCAGGACTCAAACACAGCTCTACTAGACTGTTCTAATTTTTGAGCCAAAATGATGTTGGAATAGAAGAGGAAACCCTTGATTCCTGCAGAGCATAAGTTCCCTGTGCAAAGGGACTTTTTTTTGGTGCCGTATCCCCAGCACCTAGAGCAGTGCCCAGCAAAAATGCAGGGTGGGTGTGGTATAGCCAAGATGGGTTGGCCAGATTTAGCAGATAAAATAAAGGGCACCTAGTTATATTTAACTTTCAGAGAAATAATAAATAATTTTTCATCTAAGTATATCCCATGCAATATTTAGGACATACTCAGTAAATGATTTATTGTCCCCTGAAATTCAAACTGCACTGAGCATCCTGGTACACCTGGCAGGGGATGGCAGGTTGCTACTGAGCGTGGTTGACAGCAGATGAGAAGGCTCCCAGCAATCCTCCAAGACGGGGAGGGCAGAGTCACGTGCCAGGCGTGGAGGAACAGCGATGCTTGGTTTATCCGGGGAACCGTGAGCAACGTGCTACACACAACTGGAATCAAGAGCAGAGTTCCCAACTGGGGACTTAGGGACTGATACGTTTTGTTTGGTCTTCTAATTTTAATTACTTATCAACATTTAAAATCTAGCAATTTCACATTTTTAATTGGCTTTTATTAATAAAAAATCTGAATGTCTTTATTTCCAAATGGCAACATCTGATAGGAGGTGCCTTTGGGGGCAGGGCTGGACTCTCCTATTAGCTACGCTCTCCTAGCTCTTGCTTCACCTATTTTCTCCTTCTGAACCACAGGCCTCTGTGTTTGCTACCCCTGGAGCAGGGAGATTGGGAGAATCACTATATATGGTCCATGATGATTGACAAAAGGTGAACAAGCAGCAGTATTCGTAAGAGAGATCACATGGTGAGAATGATGGAGAAGACAGCTCAGATAATTACTGTCTTCAGATCCTTGTAGAAGGGCCTAGGACCTTCTAGAATCCAGGGATAGAATTCTAGTCATGAACCAGTTGTAACCTTGTGAGTTTCAATGGAGAGTGTGGTTGGTTTAAGGGACAATGACATGTAGTGATCCATATTTATTCCATCTCTCTGTCAATTTATTTATGGTGGAGAGGGAGGAAGAAGGCAACAGATGGAGTTAGAAATGGACATGACCCCGCATTTGCTCTGAGAACTCCTCTTGGCTTCAGGAAACGTGGCTGTTCCCCTGCCCTGTGTGTGTGGCTGACCCCGGCCGTGCTTGCTGGTTGCTGGGGGCAGATGCATTCGTAATGGAAGAGGTGAACTCACTCTTGGGGGTTGCAGGGAGCACAGGGAGGTGTTTTCTTCTACGGTAATAAGATTGTCAGGGCCCCTTCCTGGCCCGAATGTCGCAGGGGCCGGTGCAGTCTGCCAGAATGGGAAACTCACTCTTCTTAATTAGCCCTAATGCAGCCGAGCCTGTTTTCTTAGCCTGACCAAAGGGAATAGTAATTAATATGGTGGTGGAGACAGACGGAGAGTTCAAGGCCAGCATGTGTGCCCCTGACCCTGGGGTCACCGGTGAAGGGGAACCCAGAAGACAATAGCCCGGCTCCCGCAGGCCTGGACAAAAGCTAGCTCTGGTCCTCCAACCTCGGTTCACTGTGGCCTTCCCGTTAATGAGAAATTCTGTCCTTCCACTTCTAGAAAAGGGACTGGCTTATTAGGCTTTCCAAATAAGGTGCATGTGTCTACATATGTGAGCGTGTATGTGTGTGTTTTAAGTGGTAATTTTTCTCCCACTTAAATATCTAAATTCACAAAGCCTGGGGAAGTGTCTTTCTTCTCAGTGCTAGTGAGTGGCTACTGCTGTTCTGGTAGGGCTGGATTTGTACCCGCAATGAGCAGAACACAAGTTCCACCGTATTCATTTTTCCGTAAAGCTTGCACACCTCCTGGAGCGAGGAGCTTGGAGCTGACTACAGCCTTCCGCAAGCTGGGAAGAGGCCGTCCAAGTGAGGGCAGGTAGCTGGGGTCCAGCTGCCAGTGGGCAGGATGGCAGGCAGGCTGACCAACATGGCAAGGACAGAAGCCAGAGAAAGTGACAGCTCCACCTCCCAGCAAACCCCACAGAGAAAGGGAGTAAGAGCCCTTGGAATGATGTTAAATGCGATCCAAGCGACTGTCCCACTCATTAAGGGTGACCTTACCACTCCCAAGTGACAGGTACACACAGAGCAAGTGAAAATACACTGGACGTGCTGTGCCTCGTCCTTGTTTGGAGATGCTGATCTTTCCAGAGAAAAATTTAGTTGTTTTTAGATTTTGCCTTCAATTTTCCTTAGGGTTATTCTTTTCTCTCTCTCCTTTTTTTTTTTTTTTCTTTAATTAAATATTGCTGCCTAACTCTTTCGGGTCAGCAGCAATGTCACTGGCATCAACCATGAATCACGGCCAGGCTGACATTTTAAAAATGGCATCGTCAGGGCGGCAAGTGCAGGCCAGACACCCAGGCACAATGGCTAGACCCCGTAAATTACACTAAAAGTCTAATCAGAATAATCCACACGCTGACATCTTTATGCATGTGGCCAGAACTCGGGGATGGGAAGGCGCTGCCTGGGGTTTCTCTGAGATTTCGCTGCCAGCAGATTCTGGTGCTTTCTAAGGATGCAGAGAGAATCTTCAAGATGCATCTTTTGGGTATCTGTGAGCTCTTTCCTCATGCTTACGTTTGATGGTAGAAGCAGACATAGTGAGTGCCTCTCAATAGTGTGTTGGTTTATATGCAGTGCATGCAATATGGTCATATTTTTTTTCCTGAAAACATTCCAGATACACATATTTCTTCATCAGTGCATGTACGTGGCTCTCTCTCTTACATGCACACCCTGTAAATATAATTTGAAGACATTCTTGGGTGCACTGGCTGCAGAGCTGCATTCAAACTCTTTTTACTCTAAGAACGGTTTTCATAATTCAGACACAAATTCTGTACTGATCCTCATTAACGTGATTTCCTGAGGCCAGACAGGATGGCCACTGTCTGGCTCAGACCATTCGTCATCCTTCTTGGTCCATTTTAATTTTTTGACCTTTTCCTTTTTCTCCTGGAGTCTCTCTCAAACTTTCCCCCCTCCTTCGTGTTGCTCTAGTTTGCAAAAAACAAACAAACAAAAAAGTCTTCTAAAGCTTTGGCCTCCCTGACTCTAAAGGAAGGTCAGGGGTGTTCTCGGCCATACAGATGCAGAAAGAGTGGCTCCCAGGGCTTGCCGTGGGGAAGATACTTGTGTTTGAAGTAGAAACAGGTAGGAAGGCAGAACATCCAGAAGATAGGGTATGTTGCCTGTTTGCCCCTACAGCATGGCAGAGGAAATGCATCTTTCTGAGGAGGAAACGGCAGAAGGTGGCAGTTCTTACTGTCTAGTTGTGGTTCATCCTGGAATTTTGTAGGCTCTACTGGCAAACTTTGGGAGGTTGCTCCAGTTGGAGGAATCTGGGTTGGTTTCATGTGTGGCTTTTCTGAAGTTCTATGACACCTAGGGCATTGATCACTCGGGATAAGTTAAGACAGAGCATAGCCTCCATTTTTGCCCTGGATGTGTGTGCTCCTGGGGAGAAAGCCAGATCCTCCCAGCAAACCCAAGCCCCTCCCAGGCTGAAGCCCTGGAGAGATGAGCCTATGGTGGCCCATGTATCGACCTAGGCCAGGCAACCAGAGTTCCACCACAAGCGCAGATTCTATTTTGGTCAAAGTGACAATGGGTTCATGGCAGATCTACAAAGATGGCAATTTATTTAGGCTCTCTTGCCTAGAATTTTTTGCCTTTTTATTTTTGTCATCATTTTTTAAATTTTTTTGGCAAATAATGTTGTACATTTACTTCTGTAGATTTATCACTACAACAGGGATGGTTAGATGCTGGCTATAAATGAAATATGTATGTTTCCTAAAGATACTTATGTAATTTAGCAAAAGTATTTTGCACGTTCATTTGAAAGAATCCGCTCAGCTCATGTCTTACTAGCACCACAAAACATTTCACTAATCATACTTTAATGTGGGAATGAACACACATTACTTAAACATACCAACTATGTGAACATGCAAATAGTATTTAAAATCTCTCGTACACAATAAATTACAATCACTACGTTCAAGTACCAATTTCTAGAGAAAACTGATCTAAGAAAAATAGCTAATCACAGGACCCTGTAAAAGCATTTTTTCAGTATCATTTAATTTTCAAGCCAAGAGATTTGGACTGTTGTCTCATTTTGTGTTCCATTATTTTTTTTCCCCCATTCATTTGCTGAACAATCATCTTCTAAAACATCCCACTTCCGCGGTAGTATCAACTGGCATGTTACCAAAAAGATGTAAATGATTTAATTGAATTAGTTTAATTAGGTAAATTAACAGTTAAGCATATCACACACAAGCTTGTTCTGTTTATACTGCGTTATGGAGATAATTTAGTACGGAAGGAGGGTGGGCATGACCAAAATTCCAATGCAATGAGCCTGAGTAGCTGGGAGAGGAAAAAAATACAAAGGTAACAGTTGCTGGAATTAAATCCGAGTAAATAATTTATATGCTAGCTTCATCATGTAATTTGAGTCATAGACAACCAGTTGATAGTCAACGAATGTGCACAAACATTGCTACCGAGCAAAAGTGTGAAGACAACCAAAGTGTTTCTGACCTTTCTAGAAATGTATCCCCAGGAAAATTCCAACATTCCTTGGTAATTCAGACAAATTGAGGCAACGCAAGTCAGCCTGGTTAACCAAAAATCTGAATTAAAACAGAAAAAACAAACAAGCCATAGTTCCAATGCCTGCAAGGATATGCCATTAAATCAACTAACCAGGGTTTATCAACCTTGACACTACTGGCATTCTTTGGCCTGGGGTGAGGGGGTGGTATCCAGTGCATTTGTAGGATATTTAGCAGCATCCCTGGAATCTTCCCATTAGATACCAGAAGCATCTCTGTCCCCCAAGTGGTGACAACTGAAATGTCTCCTGACATTGCCAAATGTCCCCTGGGCAGGGGGGCCAATATCACACAGATTGAGAACCCTCGAAATAAAACCATTACAATATTATCTAATATGGATCTGTAAGAATTCTGCTTTAGTGAATTATTCACAATGAATTGTAACACTCACAGCACTTATATAGAATGTTACATAAAATTGGAAAACCATTTATTACCTTAAGTATTTGAAATATCTCTTGTTCTTTCTCATTCATGCATTCATTCATTCATCCACTCATTCATTGGACAAGCAAGGAGTAAGCATTGAGCATAGTAGATACCAAGAGTATTGACACCTTCAAGGGGAAGGAGTTGTGAATGAAGGCAGACTTGGGAATAAAGATCATATATTAATAGCAGAGGCTGGGTGTGGTGGCATTCACCTGTAGCTTGAGCTGCTGGGGAGGCTGCAGTGGGAGGATCACATAAGCCCAGGAGTTTGAGTCAAGCCTGGGCAACATAGCAAGACCTCATCTCTCAAAAAAAGAAAGAAAGAAATCACATAGCCTATAGTAAATGCTGGCAGATATGGGGAGATGGAGGAAACCATGACATTTATGAGAGAGCCTCAGCCTCAGGTAACTTGCTTTTAGTTCTGTGAGGCAGAATGCCAGGCCAGAAAAGGGAACACAGGTGCTACCACCAAGGCATCTAAGGCTGAGCTAAGACATTGACTAAACTCATGGCAGTGTGAGAAATTGGAAGGCATTAAGCAAGGTAATGTTGCATGCGATCAGTGTAGACTTTTGGAAAGATCAAAGGTTTTTAAAGTCACACCCACATGGGTTAAACACTGACTTTGCCCCTTACCAACTGGGTTACTTAGGCAAATTGCAGATTTCTGAGCCTCGTGTCCTTATCAATAAGTGAGACAGTGAATATAAAGCACTTAGCGTACTCTCTACCCCATAAAACTCACTCAGTAATTACTAGATTGTCTTTCCTTCATTTGCCACTCTGTTCTCCTCACATCTTTCTCGTGAAGGACTCGATGGGAAGCATGCATTCATGAGGTTTGCATTCCCCAACATCTGGCTTGTGTTGCTGAATGTCGCTGAAGTTGTCCAAAACCTAGATTTTGTTTACTCTACGGCTGAGTGTTTAAATCCCTTAAATTAGTAACGTCATTTTGATGTCCACGTTAATCTTCCATGAGATCTTAGGTTAGGATCTGGAAGATGGGGGTGACTTTTTCTACCACGTCCACGGATCTGGAGCCAGATGTGGCCATTATTACAGCAGGAATCAGGGAGAACATGGAAAAGTACCCACTGGAAGAAATGATCATTCTCTGTACAAAGGAATTTAATTGTTTGTTTGTTTGTTTGTTTGTTTTTGCCAAGTGAGTTTCTGGCAACCGTCTCCAATGCCGGTATTTTCGTTCTGTTGGGAAATAGCGACGACCAAACAGAAGGGAGGGGAGACCTGTTTTGCATTTGGAAATACCAACAAAACCACGTTCCCACCCCTTCTGCAAATTTATCACTAACGTACACAGAGCTTTGTATATATAATGGAATGCAAGGCTAAGCTATTTTCTTTGCCATTCTGACATGTCTCTTTCGCACACACACACTCTGCAGTGCTGCATCTATAAATGAAGGGGACATTCCCAAGAACACATTTCATTGTCAGAAACATATACACATAACGTAGAAAACACCCTAGTCAAAGATGCCCTCTGCCCCTGGCTCTTGCCTGGGCACCCACTTCCTGTCCTCCCCTGAGATGATGGGACTCCCCATTCCAGGTGACCAGTCCCAACAAGCTTCTGGGAGTGCAGCCTGCAGGGTGGCTGCCCCAGGCCCCAGCCAGCCCTGAAGACACTTGACAGCCCGCCCCTTGCCACTGGCCACCAGCTGCTCTTCTTTAATCCCTCCCACGCCCTGGGACTCATTCTCAGAAGTCTGTTTAACTTGTGAATGTTATGGCTATAATAATATACAAGTTCAGATTAACCCCAAAGGGAAATGACAAATTCCCAGTGGCCTCAGGCCATCCTTTAGGATTTAGAAGGTTCTAGAAGGCATGGTCAGTTTCTGTGCTGTATCTCCATCCCATTAGCCGCTCTCTTTCCTCTCCCTGCTTCCCACAGCCTTTTCTTTTTCTTTCTTTTTTTTTTAATAATTTTGAAGTTATTTTAGACAACAGAAAAGTTACAGAAATAGTTCAGAGAGTTGCCACGAATTCTTCACAAAGTTCCCCTGATAATAACATCTTAGATAACCATAGCACAGCTATCAAAATTAAGAAATTAACTTTCTTAATGAATGCATACAATGCTATTAACTAACTGTAGATTTTATTTGGATTTCACCAATGTTTTCCCTCACTGTTCTCTGTGCCAAGATCTGACCCAGGATCCCACATTGCGCTACTTGTCATGTTTCGTTGGCCACTTCCAATCTGTGAGAGCCCCTAGGCCTTCCTTGGATTTCATGATCTGGACACTTGTGAAAAGCATTGGTCTGTTACTGTATAGAATGTCTCTCCTTTGGGGTGTATCTGAAGTTTTCTTGTGATGACATGGAGGACAAGCATTTTGGACAAGAATATCACAGAGGTGACATATCCTTCTCAGTCTATCATATCAGAGGTGCATGATGTACATATGTCTTATCATTGATGCTAACTTTTGTCACTTGGTTAAGATGTCGTCAGCCAGGTCTTCACACTATAAAGTTACTATGTTTCTTTTTATAATTGATGAGTATATTGGGGGAAATACTTTGAGACTATGCTAATCTCCTGTTTCTCTTCCAACTTTCATCTACTAAATTGAACATACCTGGCCACGTAGGTCTTGCCTGCAACACTTAACGGACTGTGGTGTGGTTTGAAAACCCCCTGGTTCCTTTTACATTTAGTCGTTGGAACTCCCACAACCTTGAGTCTGAGTCTCCACAGAGTTTATACCCTCACCTCATAGAATTTTGTCTAGCCTCCCACACTGGTCCCCATAGAGGATTCTAGGAATATTTTCAGAAATGGAATGGAAGAAGAGAAAAGAGACAAAGGAATAAAAGTGCCTACAAAGATCCTAATCTGGGATCACTGTGTGACTTTGAACATAGTCACTGTCCTTTGAGCTTCAGTATTCTCATCTTAAAATGCCATGTCTACGCCCCTTCCGGCTCTAAAATGCTATGATTCTATGATACTATCTGCATCTAGCATCACCAAACTGCCCAACACTTAGACACAAGAACACAGGGCGACCACGGCCTAGACAGCGGGGTTCAGGAAAGGGAGGAAATGGTCCATGAATCTTTTACAAGAGCTAGTGATACTGACATTAATAATACTTTCCACACCGAGAAACACATCGGAGGGGAGTGTCGGGGTTTGAGGCGGACACCGTCCCTTTTGGGATGAGGTCTTTTATCTTTGCCTGGCCCTTGAAACAGATGAATCAGCCTTTTCTCCCCAGATTGAAGAATCTATAGAGTGTGTTTCCACTATCTGTTTCATTACTTCGCATCAGGCTTAATACCCATTTAAGGCTTAATGGTTGCAAAATTATACTGGATGTAAAATATAGTTTCTAACGGCATGGTTTAAGAGCTGAAGTTTCACTTTTATCATCTATATAAAGCTCACAAAATACCCAGGCCTCAAGACTAAAAATTCTCTTAATCCCTTATAAGCTAAGTCTCTTTCTGCTGGTGTGCAACCCAGAGCCAATTTTTATTGGTATTTTAAATATACAATTAGAAGTTACTGATTATTTTGCCTGTCTTGCTAGATGATTTTAGAACATCTAGGATCATTTAAAAAAAAAAAAAAAAAAAGGACTGAGGGAGAAACATTTGTGACTTTAAAAGGGAAGTTTGCCTCCTAGGAGTTAACTGTGAATATAGTGAATTGGACAAGACATCCAGGAGTTGATCATGGGTAGTGGTCTTCTCTGTTAAAGAGAGAGAGGCCCCATCTCTACAAAAGAAATTTTAAAATTAGCCAAGCGTGGTGATGCGCACCTGTAGTCCCAGCTACTTGGGAAGCTGAGGTGGGAGGATCACTTGAGCCCAAGGAGTTTGAGGCTGCAGTGAGCTATGATAGATTCTGGGTGACACAGTGAGACCTTGTTTCTTAAAAAAAGAACATTTTTGCCATTTCCAGAGCCACTCCCTTCCTCACCCCTATAAAGCTACTCTTTACCTTTTGTTAATCGCAGTAGCCTCATAAGTCATTTTTCTACATCTGATCCCACCACCCTATGTGCCTTCTGTACCCAGGCCCCGCATGTCTTAGTGTCAGGTACACAACGGTGCTTGCATGTGGCACCCAGGGCCTCTTCCAACACGGTCCCAACTTGCTCTTCCATCCTAATCTTCCTTCGCCCCCTCATGCACAGGCCCCTTTCCACCCAAACCAGCCTACCCCCTGTTTTCTGAGGAGTCTCTGGGGTTTTTCACGTTCATGCTATTATGTGTGTTGTTTTCTCTCTGGAATGGGTGGGGAATCCCACATCATTGGGACCTCTTGAAATATTACCTATTTTTTCACTTTCATTTCAAACCATCTTCTTCCTAAGAACCTCGTGAGCCCTGCTATGTTGTGAATCTGCACAGCCCTCGTGGTGTCATGCATAATCACCCAGTCTTCCCTTTGCTTGCCTCTTTTCTACACTCTCCCCCGCCCCCAACACACACACTAAAGAAGCATTTTATTCTTTCTTCCCCAGTCCCTCGCCCACAGAGGGCCCTCAAAGAATGGTCAGTGACTTGAGCACTCTTCTTAAGACCCGCAAATGAACCCGTATTATTGCTCTTCAACCTAAGACAATAAATCTTGCCCTAAAGAAACTGAAGTTCCAAATAGGAAGCCCAATTATCCTCTAGAATTTGGAAGAATCAAATTTTACTAATGGGCTATGTACGATGTTGCAGAAGTCCATTTCAAATTCTTTCTTGGGAACCGGGATTCAGTTTTCCCTTGGAAGCAGTATTATACAGGGTGGCTGTGTCTCCCAGCCAGCCCACAAAAGCCTGTTTAATTTGGAAGATGTCTAAAGTCCAATACTAATAGCAGCCCCCAGGGGTTCATCCGCCTCCTAGCTCAGGCCGTTGCCAGTCTTAACTCTGCAGACCTTGCCCTGAGGCAAAGTAGGAGACAGGAATGGAGTAGGATAGGAATGGATAGGACAGGGGCAGTAGAGGGAAGAGTCGGGGAAGAAGCAAGAAGGAAGAAAGGAAGCAGAAGGAATATGGCCATGAGATCCTGAGTGAAAGCATCCATCCATCTGGTCTGCACTGGATATTTGGGTGCCGTGGGTACCATGTCTGCCGAGGCCTAGGACTTTGGGGGATAAACACATTCTCCAACATTCACTTCTATTACAAAATCTTTGGAAGGCAGCCTACATGCCTAAGTTTGTCTCAGAGGTTTTTGATTTTTCTTCCCTTAATTTTTAACCATAGTAGAAACTAAATTCACCAACAAAGAAACCAATAAAAGACTTATTTCAACACATGGAGGGACTTACTATGATGTAGACGGGAGGTCACAAAATCAAATGGCCCCGAGGCCAGGCAGGCCGTGAAAAATTCGTGATGCAGAGCAGGAATAAGAATGTTCCGGGCCATGGCAACTGGCTGAGCACATGCCCCTTAAAAAAGAGAAACTTCTACTAAGCTTCAGTCACATGTTCAATTTCCTCTCTTGAGAAAAATATTCAATGTTTTCAAGAGAAGCCATTAATCTGAATTTTTATGTACTGTCTCCTGGATTTTATATGTTGACAGTTAATTAAAATATTTTTAAAACCTTATGTAAGGTAAACACACACACCTCTACATGGATGGGTCCCCCCCCATGAAATCTTTGCTATTAATATGTATGGCCATATTTCACTTAACATGGTCCTGAAAAAAAAACTGAAGAATTATAAATAGAATTTTTAGAGGTAGAACTATATATTCCCATTGGATGGACATTAAAATTTCAGAAATGTATTCCCACAGATAAAGATTTTTGTTCAACAGCACACTTGAAAAATCACACTTGAGGTAGTAGTTTATGTACATATTTCAGAGGGCAAGTGCTAATTTCTGATAAAATTCTAATTTATGCACCAATGTTCTATTAAATTTCATTGTTAACACCTCTAAAGCCCAGGGTAAAATAACTCAGAAAATTGAGGAAGTTTTTGGCTAAAGACTGAGATAGTTTTAGGCAGAAACTCACATCAACCTTTCTGGAGTCAACTCCAACGTGTAGCTATTCCCATTCTTTGCAAATTGTAATATCACAAGACTCTGTCTTTAAAATTCTTTCTACAATAGCTACTAGGGTCACTCCACCAGAGTCCAAGGGCCTAAAAGTTTTCTGGTTATGGTCTGTTCACCCTTGGTGGCATCACCCTGGCATGACAGCTGTCCAGTGGTGGCCATCAGTGATATATTCAGAAGTCCTCAATGTCATCAGCAGTACCATCTAAGAAAGAAGCCATCTTGTGTATCCAAGCTCTGTGCTACGTTGCTGGGTTGGACGACAACTGGATACCAAAAACATGGCATTCTGATGATCAGATGCTGTGTCCTAGTTCTAGAACTGCCAATGTGAACCTGGCCAAGTCACTTAAAGTCTTTTGGGTTTTGGTTTCCACGTCATGAAAAATGTGACAGCTCCCCCTTGAGCTGCTGTAGGAATGAGAAGGAATCATGCTTATATGTAGCTTATACTTTTTGTAGTCAGCAGATGGTAACCATTGAGATTATTCATTCTGGGTAATGCCATTAGTGTCATCAGAGGATGCAGCCTCTCTTGGTGGGTCCTTCCTCCACCCACCATCTATTGTCCCTTAAGATCACACTGGTCCAGGAGCAGGAGATGGGACAGCACCCATTTGTACCATGGCTACAAACTGAAGACACTTCTTAAAATGAGAGGTGCAAGTGGGTTCTGTGAGTCAAGATTCCTTACCGATTATCCAGGGCATGGCTGTCCCCAGACCAGATGTCACTATTTTTTCTCGTTTCTAGCCATATCCAGGGTTGATAACTAAGCTATGACTTACTTCTCCATGTTCAGATACATCACTGGGGACTCCAGGGAATGATAAGACGGTCAGGGCATGTTCTTCTGCCTTGCTGTCTGCAATGCCCTATCTTGGCACTATAACCCGAAAGATACTAGTATTAGGCTTTGTAACAAGTAAGCTACTCATTTTGGGTGAAATACTCACCTAGCAGATGAATTAACAGTTTCACTGCACTGTGGCCAGCCTTGACCAATTGAATGAACCCCTGTACTGAATGCAGAGAAGGAACTGTGTAAACTAACAGTGGGACTCTCTTGCACAAGGCCAGGCTGAAATGAATGGGGAGAGAGCCAATCTTTTCTTGGAATCTTTAGCACTCCCATCTGTAAAGTTTGAGCCAGTCTGGCAGATGAGGACAACTTTGGTTGACACAGCTGGAATTTGATACAGCTTGTGGTCCTCCCTCATGGGACTATTTGGATAACACGTGAGCCCCACGCAAAGCCATGCCTGGCTCCCTTCTGAGCAGGGGCCTGGACACGGGCACACAGCAGCTTTTGGGCCAAAGGCCTGACCCTCTGGGCCACACAGTGGAAATGTCAAGGCCACTGCTGCCCTGACTTCAAGCCTAAAGGGCCCCTAAGTTCAGCTCATTGAAAACCGGATTTCCAAAGTCCTACTTGTGTTCTTCTCAGTCCCAAAGGAGTAAGTATTCCCAGCCCAGAGACTTCCAGACGGTTGTCACACATTGAACTGCAGCCTTTCCAGCTGCTAGGATTCCAAGTTGTCTTTATTTCTTGGCCAGACTGCACTGGGGATGAAAAGGCAGAGTGATGTGTCAATGAGGAACCAGTAGTAGCTGCATCTGCTGCTGTTTAGAGTCACTGGCGTCCAAATCCCCTTCTGTGTCACCCCATTGGCTACAGACCTCAAGACCCTGTCAGGGACTCAGGCTTGTCTTGGTTGATTTCTTCTGCCTGAGTTCAGCCTCTGTAGTCAATTCTGCTCCAAGATCATTTTCTCCACACATCTATTTTAATGGTGGATGCAACAATAGACTTCTCTTTTCCTGTATCCACTCCAATATCATTGAATGCAGAAACGCCTACGGGGGCTTAGAGTGAACAACCATTTGCTTAGGTCCCAGGCCAAATCCTTCCACCCAAGCAGAAAAAGCAGTTCCACAGGCTTCTGCAACCAGAGCACCCCCCACCCCCACCTACCTCCACCTTCCATCCCAACATCCTTTCCATTCCCATCCTCCACAGCCTCCCTGGAGGCCCAAGGCTCCTGTTTCCCCCACGAGAGGGAGTGGGTGCACTTCTGCCAACTGCTGTTTGCTTTCTCCCAGCCTGTGGGAATCAGAGGTTGGGGTAGGAATTGATAAAAGCAAGCATTTTGCCATGAAAAGAATCTAAGAGGGCAATGGAAGGCCATTCGTGCGATTCCCCAGGCTGTCTGTCTTTGAAAAGGAAGATCTGGCCAAACCTACAGAACTTGCTGCCTCTGGAGTTTACTCTTTATTTCACTGTGTGCAGCACGTCCTTGTGTATGAATTAAAGATTAAAGGCAACTTAACCTGCATTTTGCTATATCTCTATATACAGGAAAGGAGGGGAGGGAGCGCGCGTGTGTGTTCAGTGTGATCTCCTGGTTCTAACACCAGACCAAGAGATGGGAGACTAAAGGGAAGGGTCAGAGGTCTCTGTCCAATCCCGCCACTGCCTCATGTGTGGCCCTTTGGCAAGTCATGGCCCTGGACTGGGCCTCCATTTCTTCAACCCTGGAATTAGCACATTGACACCTCCAGGTACTACTGATGTGTCCTCTGCCACACTCTGTGGGTCTCAGAGCAGTGATGATGTCATTATACCACTGTCCTTTGAACAAAGGACACAAGGAGTGAATCACCATTCAGTGGCAAACCAGCATTTGGGCTCCTCCCCTATTTTCAAATGCAATCAATTTCAGATGATTCACAGTGGAGCTGTAATCCCAGCTTTTAGGCACGAAGCATAGAGGCCACATTTACAATCCTTTAGAACAAGGTTTTGAACTGACATTGGAGGCTAGATCATTCTTCACGGAGGGAGGCTGTCCTGTGCATTGTAGGATATTTAGCAGCATCTCTGGCCACTATCCACTGGGTGGCTGTGGTACTCCCGAGTTGTGTCAACCAAAATCTCTAAACATTGTCACCTATGCCCTGTAGGACAAAATCATCCTCTATTGAGGATGCTACTATGGAACCAGCCACCTTGGAGGGGGCATCACCAAAACCCTGATTCAATTAATTGGTACTCTAGAAAACTGAGACCCAAATGCCTAAGCTAATTTGGTGCCAAATTTAGAATTATCAGCAGGGAATATAAACCAGTCCCAACAAAAGCTCGAGAAGATGAGGCTGCAAAACAAAATACATTCCCTGGCCAGTCTATGTTATTTTTGCAGGCAACTTCATGCCGCTAATATCCTGTTAGTGCAAATCGCAGATCATTGACTTGAAAAAGACCACCCTACAGCCCTAGAACTGTAGTAACATCTGCTGGGCACTCACAGTTTTTCAGATACAGGTGGGATTTGAGCAGGAAAGTATTTTACAGATGTGTACGGGTTAGGCGTGCCCATTTGGGTCTTACTCTGTGGTTAGGTATCTGCGTAACAAATGTTAAACAGAATGTATTGCATTCTATGTGAATGTACGATCCTGGAGCAGCTACATGAAGCTGTTGGTATCTGCCAATATGGATATGTCTTTAGGATAAGATTTCTTAAATATCAAATAGTAAAAAGGCAGGAGTAGGCCCTAGAGGTAGACAGTATTGTCTGTGATCATCTGACATTGTCTTCCGGTCTGGCAAGGTACCAATTGGTTCTGCCTCGATTGTACTTCTGTGATAGCCCCTGTGGCTGCAAAGACCCCACAGGACGTCTTTGCAGATGGATATAGCGATGCCTCCACCATTGACCAAGGCTCAGAGAACCCACGTGGTCACATTAAGTTCTATGTCCAAAACTTGAACCACCAGAAATGTGTCAGCACAGAAAGAAATGGCTCTTGGTGCCTCTGAGGGGCTGACTCTGAAGTAAAGGAATTAATTCATGTGTTCTTTGCAGCTGATGCACAACAAGGCATCTGATGGGGCATCCTGAGACCAGCTTCCCAGTCTAGATGTTTTGGCTTGGCCCCCTCCTCCTAGAAACGATGGAATGTGTGCGCTTTCCACCCCCTCCCTGTGCCATGCACCCCTGTGGGCATCTACACTGCTGCCTCTTGGAAACCACATCCCTAGGAAGAATTGTTTGTGTGGCACTCTCCAACCTTCCCTGGAGCCAAGAAAAGATTTACATTTTGCCTGTGGGTGTTCCACAGGTCCCAGGCATTTCCTCTCCTTTCAAGAAGATTCCAAATGAACATAAATCTTACTCCAGCTCTGACAGCCTCCAGTCATCTGTTTACCAAAATAAACTTTAAGCATACATTGAAAAATAATTCCTAGTGAAATATGCATCCCCATGGCATTCAAGCCTGGTATTTAATGTCTTTTTTATGGTTAATAATGCATCAAAAGCATCCCTAGTCTGAAGCTGTCATTACATCACATACATGATGTGCCGGGCCAATTTTCAGTGACTAAAAAACTTGGAGTTAGTTTTTATTTCTTAAAAAAAAAATACTAATGTATAAATTACAGTGGCCTGTTTCCCTCTATCTATATTTCTTTTTAATAAATTTGTGACTTGATGAGATCAACCCACTGAAAATACCTGGAGAGGTTCTTTGCTTTATACAGATAAAGAGACATGCTATATAAACAACTGCAAAAGCCCCTCATTAGAACTGGGTTCTGTTTGGAGAGCACACTGGCCGCCTTTTTTATTTTCTGTTGCTTTATTTAAAAAGAAACATCATCCAGGATTGCATAAAGCAGTATACCTAAGCCTCGTCTTTCCTGGTAGACGTGGGGAAAAAAAAAACCAAAACAGAATCATGTCCATTCTGACCTCCTAAATTTAAAAAAAATTAGGAAAGCCCCATTTGCCTTCTGTTCCTTGTGAAATGAATGTTAAGCTCAAAGTCCTTCCTTGTTTTCTCTCTGGCTCTGGTTACTGATGCTGAGAACAGAGTGAATGTTCATAACGATGAGGGTTAAAAATTTCCTTCCTGAGTTATCTAGAGGCTGGCATCATCCTCCAAGAGCAACAGCCCCAAGTCCCATCCCGGCCATCTGTAATGACCACATTCATGCTCAGAAGTGATTTCTCTGCCACCCTGGACCATTTCAAATGGTCTGAGGATGATTCGACTCCGTGGGAACAGCAAGCTCATAAATGCCTGGAGGTTGGGCAGTCTGCTTACTTTGATTTGTGGCTCGGAGGACCAAATGAGATAATTAGATAATGTATGTAAAGTACGCAGAATGGGCCTTGCACCTGGGAAACACTTAGGAAATGGTAACAGTTAGGACTTGGAGGAGGATGAGAACAAGTGGCTGAGAGCATGACCGTGGACACAGATGGGGCTTGCAGAGACATCCTGGATTCGGACTCAGTCTCCCTAGGTGTAAAATGGGGATAATAAATGGTACCTGCCTTATTCTCTTACACACTTACTATGATGGTTAAAATGAGATAATATGTATAAAATGTAAAGTATCAGTGAATGGCATCTATTAACAATAACAGTACCAACAACAATAATCACAGTTAGCTCTGCCTATCTTCATAGATTGGCAAATATGTAGATAATGTGACTGAGTCTTTTTGTGGTTCCCTGGACTTAAAATTTGCTAATGATGGAGGATTCAGACCCACAGCATGAACTTTGAGCCAAGATCCATCCCCAGAGATCCTATGAATTTTCCTCTGCTACAGACACAGCATGTCCATGTTTGAGGACACAGGGAAAGCACTAGAAGATGGTCACTTTCAGCTGTTGCAGGTCTTATTTTTTGATGGGTGTTCCAGGAAACCATTACAAACCACACAAGAGAGACTGAAGTCAAGTCGTCTTTTGCACCTGAAGCGGTGAGGGGAGGGGTCCTCTGTCCAGAGGCCAAGGCCAGCCTGGTCCAGGATTGAGCTGCGTGGGTTGAAGGGGAATAAGGTATAGGGGGCTTCTCTCTGACGGCATTAGCTCTCCGCCAGCCCTCGCGGCTAGATTTTTGGTTACCCCAGACAGGTAGAGCACTTAATGAGACTGAATCCTTAGAGTTGCTTTTGGCTCAGGACGCATTTGGGTTTGTTTTTTTGTTGTTGTTTTTTTTTTTTTTTTTTTTTCTTAGTGCTTTTCTAAGCTCTGAATCTGTGGCTTTCCCAAAGGGACTCCCGCCCTTAAAACTCCATCTTTGCCTGGAAAGGAACATCTCGAGATTCCAAGCCAAAGCATCAGTGACTCCGAATGCCACCAGCGCCAAGACGTGTTGGGCACTCGCTCACTTGGCCAATTCACCATTCACTCCTTCCTGGCTCTCCCCTTTAACTCCAGTTCCTGGGGCCCCACCTCCCAGGGGCTGACAGGCCTCACAATCTGCAGACAAATGCTGTTGGCTCTGCCTTTCAGGGCTGCTTTAAGAAGTTCCCATTTGGGTGTGTTCACCCCCGGCTAGCCTTTCAGTCCTCAGCCACCTCCCGCCCCGCACAGTTCAGATCCTTTCTTGGTTTCCCTATTGTTCAACTCCGCGCTACTTTTTAAGTGTCAAAGCAAATTTGTGTTTCCAGTAAGAAACTACCTTTTGCTTTTTGCCTTTTTTTTTTGTTGCATGTGGCCTTCGTGATTCTAATTCCCACAGAAAACTTAACCGTCTCCCTAAGAAAAGGCACAGACACGCACACAAGCCCCGCAAGCAGACACTCCCGCGCCTTTGCACACCCTCGCAGACGCACAATCGCACGCTGCAAAGCCGGCTGGCTCATGGTGATGCATCCAGGTTGGAAATGACAGGATATTGTGGAGGGCCAGTCACTTAATGAACCCCTGCGGGACCAGTCTTGGTTACTAACAATTTCTCTCCAACTCATCAGGCAGAAGAATCACAGCCCTCACTGTTTCCCTCCACCTCGTCCCCCACTGCCCCTTCTTCCTGCTCTGCACAAACAAACCAATTACCGCAACGGATATAAATTGGACCCCTTTTCTGAAAATGCTCCCTCAACCTTTTTTTCTGCCCTTCTTTGCTCAGCTCCAATCAGCCTGCCCACCAGGTGCACTGTGTGCCCACACGTGTGCACACAAACACACACTCACACACACGTGTGTGCACATGCACACTCTTGTGTATACTCTCTGCTTACAGCCCTTACCAACTTCCCATTCTTCAGTCCAGCCTGGTGTTAGATGTCTTTATACCCCCCCCACCTACTGTCTCATGGAATACAGGTTGAGAATCACTTTTCTGTAATGTTTTGTAACTTCCTTATATACGACGGCCAGCCCCAAGCTCTCCCCTCCCTCTTCCACACCTTAGAGCAACTTCCTCATTTATTCCTGGACAATGCCTTGTGTGAGCCATGTTGGTATTAACCATCTTCCCTCTTAGTTACCAAGCAAACACTTAGAGACTTTGTATAACATAAGACCTGTCCCCGCTTAAATAAAACTATTAAAACATCAGATTGACAAACTCTTTTAAGGAATGAGAACTTGCATAGTTGGGATTTCAGCCACTGTAAGTAGGATGGCAAGAGAATTGTGTCTCCATTGGTCCTACTCAAAGTATGGTCCAAATGGTCTGGAAACCATTTGTTAGAGATCTTCACCAAGTTGAGTACAGCCATTCAGACTAAGAGTTTAGACGCTTTTATAGTAATCCGACCTTCCTGGAATATTCAAGTGATGTATTATTTTTCTAGTAATTCAATTTTTCTGTATCTTTTTAAAGTATCAGTCCATGAAGGATTGGATGTTAACAACAAAAAAAGTTGTCTTTCAGCACAGGTAATCCGGGAAGCAACTTTCTCCAGCATTGTGGAGATCACCATCATTAAGACATTCAAGTTTACCTAAGAAAACAAAAGGTCACTTTGAATAATTAGATGATTGTCGGTCAGTTAAGTCTTCGGTTCCAGATCTTTTACAGTTTGGGTGGATCAAGGAAAGGCAGCAAATGTTAAAAATGAATGTGTATTTAAATAACTATTGCAAAGAAATGATGATAACCTAGCCTTGAGGAAATGCAGATATGTGGGAAACGATCACCTTTTGCAAGTATTCTGTTTTGAAATAACTTTGGGGCGACAAACCTGTCATGTAAAGCTACTCTGGATCCTAGTACATTGACCCCACATCTGTATTCTAGAGGGTACTTGTTTTATAAGGCTAGAATCAGGTTATTCTACTACCTTGCCTATTAAAAGCTTAATACGTCTGTTTTTCAGAGGAGGTGATTGTTAGTCCTTTGGCATCTACAAATCTCTGTGGAGGCAAACCCTTGTTATAACAGGGCTCTCTGTGTGTAAGCCTCCACACAGACATACACACGTTTCAAAGAGAGACTTTTGTTCCCTCCGGCATGAGGAACAATTACCCAATTATCTAAGCAGAATGTTAGGTGTCTATGACAAATCGTAGGCTGGAGACATTTTAGAAATAATGATAACTTGAATTTCTAGTGCATTTTCTGATTTATAAAGCATGTCCACCTCTGTTAATTTCCAGGGTGCTCAGAGCTGACCAGCAAGGGGACAGGTCAGGGCTTAGTACCCCCGTTTTCAGGAGGGCATCCGTTACCTAGAGCTCAGGGGCTGTACTGTCTCTGTGTATCTGTCTGTCCAAACGCTGCACGAGGCCCAAGGAGATTCCCAGGGAACAGAAAGAACCTTTCCTTGCAGCCGTGTTTGCATTGTGCAATGCAAGGAGAAACCTGCAAGAGGACACTGGTGGATTCCAACAGTCCTCTGGGGTTTTGAGGCTTTTTTTTTTAAAACCAAATACCTATGGGTTTTATCGGCTGGGCTGTGACTGGAGTGGAGGAGTGGGGAGAGAAAGGAAACACCGGGCATTAAAAATGACAAAGCACTTTCATTTGTGAGGGCCGTCCGAGGAAGGCGGAAACGGACATATTTTTCCAAGGCAAAAGCAATTTCACAAGCCCTGCCTGTGTGCAGATGAGCAGGACCACAAACCGGCTCGGGATGGCCTCTGACATTCCCAGGGAAAGATGGGTGATTGATGTTTTCTCATTATGTGGCTGGGGAGGGAATTTTATGCAAAATTCAAAGCAGGAGGAAAAAGCCCAGTTCCTGCACTTCTTCCTTTCATGAGGGCCTTCCTGAACTGGAGACAGACAGACCTGGCAACAGAGCTGACCCAGAATTGCCCCGAGGTGTGGTGGAGAGCACTTCTGGGGCAGTTTGATGGCCCAGCAGGCCCACAATGCCGTGAAGAGTAACGTCCCCTCTGGGGAAGAATGCAAGGTAATAAATGGCTTTTGCAGCAATTAGATGCAAGAGCAGAGGTGAACCTCCAACGCCACGGTGTTATCCCTTTTTTAAGAACAACACCAAAAATGACCGGGAGCCACCAACTTGGAAGAATCTTGCCCCTCACCGGGGACCTGGGTGGCTGCCTGTTTTTTCTGTTAGCAAACTTTCCACTGCAACTCTTTATGGGTTTTGCAGATCAGACGCTTGGTAGGAGCTGAGAGCGTCCCGTTCTGTCTCGCATTTGCTAAAATGCGTTCAGAATCACATTAGTGCAGGTTATGCAAGATTGGGAATCGGGATGCTTCTGAGAAGGAAGTTGGGCTGACCCCGCAGAGACCAAGCTACTGGCTCTTTGTTTTTCCACAGATCTACTTGCCTGAGGGAATGGTTCAGCTATTCCTTCCTTTTAATTCCTGTCTTGTGGGAGTTGTGAAAACATGAAGCAAGGAGAGAATAGCCCTGCTACTCTCGTCATATAGCAACAGCTCTACGTGCATGCACACACACACTCACACACACACATACACTCACACACACACTCAGACACACACACACAAATGGAGTTCAGCTTTTAAAACCTTCCTTAGACTTGGCAGCTCGCTCGCTGATGGGAAAGCTTGTTTATGGGAATTGGAGATAAGGAAGGCAGGAACTTATATCTCCTCTGATTACCTGTGTGGCCTCTGAGAAATCACTTAACCTCTCTGGGCCTCAGTTTCCCCATCTGAAAAAAAACGCAGCTTTATGTTTGATAACCTTTGTGATTCCTTACAGACTTAACATTCTCTGATTCAGTGAATTCATGTCTATAAAGGAAAGCATAACTCAGGAAGGCTTGTGGGTTTTGCGTGCGTGTGTGTATGTGTGTGTGTGTATGCTTGTGCAGCCCCAGCTGTGCAAGGGTGATCATGGAATGACTCCATTTTGTTCTCTCCCAAGCCCAGCCCCTGTGGCTGTACCCTCTGCTGCCTTACACACATACGCACAGAGACATGTGTGTGCACACACACACACACACACACTCCTTCCATGCACTTTTGATGGCCCCGGTATATCCAGATAGCTACACCTTCTGAAAATCATAATTAGGGTGATGCTGGAATGACACCTCCCTCCAGCCCCCAGCACAAAGGCAAACGAGCGCTCGATTCCTGTTGCAGGCAGTTGAAGTAACCATGGCCCACTCAAGCGTGCAGGGAGATTGGCTGCACGCTCCAGTGCACCGTAGCATGTCAATACTCCTGAATAAACTAATCAACCCATTTGCACCTTCGTGAAAATGCATCTTGGAGTCAATGAAATAAGTGTGGTGGAGACAATACTAACATTGAGTGGAAGAAAAAGAAAGGAGAATCATAAAGAACAAACTTGCTGTCTTTTCAAAGGGAAGTGGGGTGCTGTGCATCCAGAATCTGGGGGTGAGGTTGGAGAGTTTTTTCAGGCATCCCAAGAGACTGAAGTTCCCTCTGCCCCAGGCCAGGTATCCATTGCAATGGATGGAAGAAACTCCCCAAGTCCCAGGTTCTTCCGTGACTATTGTTTAGTAGAAACAGTATTCTCCTACCTTTCTGAGAGTTAATTCCCCAAAAATCTCAGTGTCTCATTCTTCCCTTGGACACTTGCCCAGGGCTGCTTTAGACCCGCTGCCACTCACCTCCACTTGTGAGGGCAAAGGAGCTATGCCAGATGGAGGTCAGAGTGTTATGGGAGTTCCCAGGTGATGGGACTGTGCCATCATGTGCCGTAATGATGTGCTACCTGGACCAGCCCCTGCAGGAATGAGAGAACTCGATGACACCTGGGGACCCCGTGCCATTCTTCTGATAAGGCTGGCCACCACCAGAGTGGGAGGGGCTCGGCGGTGTGCTGATAAACAGACTCTCAGATTTTTTCAAAGGCCCTGATTGGAAGAATTTGCTGATTTCTGTGCTATAAATGTCCCCATTCTGATGCCTACAATAAGATCTGTATTTACAAACCAGCCCACACGATCCTGAAAATTTAACCGCCGTCTCCCATAAGCTGACACAGGCCAGCACCAGCCCCCCACAGAAAGGGATTCCTGTGAGGCCCATTGGAATTATCAACAGTGCTTGGTCTTCCTCCTCCCCCTAGAAATGCTGATGGGGTGTTTACTCCAGAGGTTAGTGGACAAATGCCCAAAGGTTTGCAAGGCCAATCCTACTTCTTCCTGGCTGTCCCCTTCATCTCTGTCTCTTCCCTTTCCCTAGGAGAACACATCTCCATCCATGACTTTAAATTCCATTTGCTAAAGACTCCTCCATCCTCTCCTCCCCATAAGCCTCTACCCGTCACACAAACTGGAAAGGCCAGAGAAGGGTGCCCAGTGGGAGGGTGACAGGGAGACTGTGTCCTTCCAGTTTTCTACCTTCCTGTCTTCCACGTAGGCCCCTCAGCCACTTCCCCCCAACTTCCACAGAATGACTGAATTCCTGTAAGGCCCTGTCCTATTTATTCCAGGTAGGGTGATGATTATGAAATAACAAAGGGAAAAAAAAAAAAACCCAAGAATTGTATGGTAAGCATTGTTTTCTTCTAAACCTCGTTAAAAGTATGACTCCACCTAAGACGTACATATGAGTATATTGAACAAAGTCCTACACGGCAACTGGTGTGCAGGGGAACAAATCGGTAGATGTCTTATATTTCTGCACTGGAGGTAGGTAGCTAGGGTTTACTTGTGGGACTTCTGTGCTGTCTGTAGGGGGTTTTACACATCAGGGCCCCTGTTCCAAGGACCTGCAAGGAAATCCAAGCCTATAGACCTTTTTAAAGTATTAGTCACATGATCAGTTATAAAAGAAAAACAATTGGTATCTTTTATGTAGCAGGATAGGGGGTTTGATAATTTCAGAAAAATAATCCATTTGGTGGTAATAGTTATAAGATTATCGTGCACCTACTATGTGCCAGGCACTGTTCTAGGTGTTGGGCACAAGGCAATAGACAATTCTTTTAGAATTTCTTAAAGAGAATCTGGGATAGCATAGTGCATTTTCTTAACCTTAACCCTGTCAGCATTGGGTCCAGGTGATTCTTTGTTGGGGGGTGTCCTGTGTATTGTAGGATGTTTAGTGATGTCCCTTTACCTCTACCCTCTAGATTCCAGTAGCCCTTCCATCCCCACATATGACAACTAAAAATGTCTCCAGATATTGCCACATGCTCTCTGTGGGATAAAATCACCCCTCACTGAGAACCACTGCTCTAGGGAGGGAAGAGCATGGTCTTTGGGATCAGATCTGGGTCCAGGGACTGGCTCCCCCAACCATTAACTTTAAAACCCAAAGCAAATTTCTTTACCTTTAGGAGCCTTGGTTTCCTTATCTGTCAAATGGGTTAATAAGAGTGTGCCATAAGATAAAGACTGTAAGATGTTTAGGTCAGTGTTTGGCACATAGAAGTGCTCTGGAAATGTTGTCTAAGGGGGACTAAGTTTGATTTGTTCTGGGACCATGTAAAAGCCTCAGTTAATATAAAATCCATAAAGTTATTTATCATGCCAGCATTTCTGATTTCAGCAGGGTTTTCTGTACCGTTTTGAGCATATCTGTGTCCTTCTGTCACTGTTCATCTAAAGCATTATTTTAAAATATTAAATAGGACACCAGTGGTGTTGGTGGCATTGTGGTGACTCCCAAGAAAACATGTTTTCCTGCAGGAATCGTTGTCCTCTATTTCTGGAGACTGGATCCCAATTTTCCATAGTTTATTCAATGTGATTGGAGCTGGGAAATGGCACAAACCATCAGAAGGACTGATTATTGTGAGAGGAAGCGCATCCTTCCAGTAGAAGTTGGATTTACCTCCAGTGACTTTAAAGTCGTGAATGGCACCAAATACTTTGGGTATGTGTTCCTCTCTGCTTCACGTCTGAGATCATAACCTTGACCTCAAAGGAACTGCCATGTGGACAGCTGTCTAGACTGGAAGCATTGAATGTAAAGTTTGTATGGAGGTAGGGAGAGGACCAGGAATTGCAGTATCAAGATAGTGAAATATTGTCAACAACCTTGGGGGAAGTCATTAGGACCAATCGTCAGACCACTGGGAGTGACAGCAATATATTGACCAGTGATCAAAGAAATAAATGTTCAGCTTAAATTGGAGAGATGAGAGGGAAAAATATGCAGCCAAATTTTTAAAAAATTATATATGGTAGAGGATCATATGTAGATTATGATACAGGTTCAAGTTTACTGATATTTCTAAGAAAAAAAATACAGGAATGATCATCAGAAATAGTTTTTATGCCTCTCGTTATCTATATCCCAATGCACCTCATATGGCCAATACACAAAATGAACTTGAATATTTCACATAGGTATGTACAGGCTCTTTAAGATCCCAAAAATTGAATGATAGGGCATAGGATCCTTGACTCAGTAGGTTAACATATGGTGGAAAATGTATACCCCTGGATTAACATAGAAATAGAAGTGATGTCCTTATGGGAATATACTACATACACATCACCCACCCAGACAGATCACTGAACTTATGCTCTGTCACCCAAGATCCTGGACTTCACATATGCAAAATGCACCAGTCACAAGGTTTGTAAATTATCCTCACATCAGCCATGTGTCCCTTCCTGTTAAACATACACTTTCAGAAACATTCTTGACCTGTTTTGTTCAACATTTCACCCATTAGAAGGTTGAGAAAGCCAAAAGACAAGCTGCTAATTCTGAGCTTAACTCTAATCCAGAGGAACAGGTGGTAAAATCAATGGATGGGACACATTTCAATAGAAATTTTAATTGAATTTTACTTTTACTAAAGTTACTTATGCACAGTTTTTAGATTCATATAGTCCTACCGGCCTTATTACAAAGAAATACATGATCTCTCCTCCAAAATCTCCCACCCACTTCCTACTCTCCAGAGATCAATTCTTTCAGTTCTTTTAATTTGTTCCTTAGAGCTTTGCCTCTGCATCTCTAACTATCATACTTTCATTGCTGTTTCTTGATTTTTACTTCTAGGTGTTATCTATTGACTTCTTATTATAAAAAACGAGGGCCTAGCTCTCTTTTAAATTCCCCCTTCAGAAACAAACAAACAAAAAAATCACATAAAATTCCCATTCTCCCGATATCATGATATTGTAATTTTCATTAGATCAATATTTAGCCTCGTTGAGCCATGTAGTGTATTATGATCATTCTTCCTTTCCTGTACGACTTGTTTTTAGTGGTTTATTTTCACTTTCCTTAGTTTTCTATGCTGTAATCATGGACATATCCGTAAAATCTCTCTCGGTTGTGGTATCACATCTCAACATGTTCAAATATATTGGGTGTTCTATCACTTTCATCTTCTTATAAAAGTCCTTCTAGAGTCTTCTGACCTGTTCCCGTTGGGATCAGCTGATCGCTAAGCCTGAAGCCCAGCTGTTGCTTCGGGGTGTCCCTCCCTTCCCGTCACCCTGAAGATTCCTTTCTCCTGTTTGGTCTCTTGAGTCTCTTTTTCCTGCATCCAATTTCATTTGGTTCCCACCCGCTAGTGGGTTCTATTATTGGTTCCATTTCACAGATGAGCCAAACCAAGGCACAGGGATCTTAAGTAAATTCTCCCAAAGTCACGTGGCTTTGGCACAAATAGCACAGCGAGGCCTCAAACCTAGAATCCATCCAACACCAAACCCAGGCCCTTAATTACTCACTGGGCAGCCCCTGCGAGACCTTTAGCAGCCTTGGCCAGGAGGACAGTGGGGTGGCAGGAGCTGGGGCCACCCACAGGTGGCCGAGAGCCTCGTGTATGCTGTGCTTCCCGTGCTCAGGCCGGTCTGTTCCAACACTCCTCTCCTAAAGCACTTTTGCAGGCCCTGACTCACTGTCCCTCATGGCAGCCTCTTATTTCTGGGATTAGCTGGTTTAAAAAAAAAAAAAAATAGCTTCTAGGCATGTGACACTATTCTCGGGCCTTTAATGTCAGAAATAATGATCGTGTTAAATTGGAGCTCATTACTACAGAATGAGACCTCATTGAGCTCTTTTGGGGGTGGGGGGACATTTAATGATTTTTTTTTTAAACCTCCTCAGTAACTCTGACATGGTACACCAGGGGGAGAAGCGGGTGTTTGGAGTAGCAAATTCTGAAATAATAAGAAAGGTTTGCTTTCATCCACGAGCGGAAAAGGGTCCATCCTCCATTGTTCTCACCAAATGCTGGCTGTTCCTTTGTTACAGTCTCAGGGAAATTTCCTGAGCCCCCTAAGCCACTAATACCGTTGTATCCCCAGCAGCCACAACACGTACTTAAGGCATTATTTTCAGCGCAGCTTTTCCCATAATGAATCTGACAATCCCGTTTTATGATTTGTTGAGTGGCTAATTCAAAATATACTGTTCTCTAGAACCAGCCTTCTGGTGGAATCCGTGCGAGGCCTCCAGGCACCAGCGCGCAGGCTGGGGAGGGCCAGCCTCAGAGGGTGTCACGGGACCCGATTACATGATGGTGCGTCCCTGTGCCTGGTGCTCCAGAGAGAGAGTGGCCAGCCTCTGCTCTCTGCCCTCCAGAAGCTTCCAGCACTTCCCTGGTGAGCTCTCAGAACTAGGGTGATCAGAAATGAATGCCCCTCTTAATGCCCTCATAGTACTCACAGCCTTCCGAATGTAAGAGGGACACTGGCCACCACGAGAAGTGACACAGGTGGCAGGGCCTTGATGCCACACCACCCAAGGTACAGATAAAGGGATCAGGGATTTTTTTAGTCTGCAGAAGCAAAACACAAAGATGAGACATGTCGATTGTCTCCAAATACTTGATGCATTATTTTATAAAAGGCATCCTCCTTTTTCTGACTGGCCACAAAGGGCAGAATGGGAACCAGTGGGTGGAAATTATAGGAAATCAGATTTTTACTCCAGATAAAGAAGAGCTGTTGGGAAACATCATGGGCTTCCCTGTGAGCAGCCATGTGTCTCCTTTTATTGGAAGTGTTGAGAGAGATGGGACGTCCAGATATTCCAGAGAAGACTCACACACAGTCCATAAGTAGGACTAATAATCTAAAATATACCTTCTAATTATAAGGTTCTTTGATTCTAAGAGGTGGAAGTTTATGAATCATTTTTAAAATGAGAGAAAGACCTTTTGACAATTAAAAAGATTTTCTAGATATAAGATGCTGTTTCAGGATAGAGGTCAGCAAACTTTCTTAAAGTGTGCCAGAGCGTCAATATTTCAGACTTTATGAACCATATGATCTCTGCTGTGACTACTCAACCCTGGTGTAGTGCAAAAGTAGCCACAGACAATACATGAATGAATGTGTCTGTGTTCCAATAAAACTTTATTTACACGACAAGCAGTGGGGCTGAATTTGGCCCATGAGCCACAGTTTGCTAATGCCAGCTTTAGAGGATACTGGGAAACACAGAGGGACTAGGGGAGAAAAAGGAGATGCTAATGCCCCCCACATGCCTGCAAGTGTCATACTCATGTACAACACACATATGGGCATGTTTGCACGTGGGGATGTGTATTTGTGTGAGCGTGCTCTGGGGAGTGGTGAGGAGAGAAAGAAGCAGAACAGACATATACTCACAGAGAAATAAAACCTTGAGGACGCGGTGGTCGTGGTCTGTGCAGACCGGTTCTCTGTTGCAGTGATGTAAAGTCTCCAGCCCCAGAGGTACCCCAAGGGGAGTTGTACACAGTGTCTGAAATTTCTACTGCTTCACTCCTTGTTTTGGGCATCTGCCTTGTGAAGGAAAAGGCCTAACTAAATGTAACTAAATCCTGAAGGAGGAAAAACATGGTTACCCAGATTGGTATATCAGATTAGCTAGGAGTCACAGAGGGCTTTGCATAGGGAAGTCAGGCCAGTTTGGTGTCAGGAACGGCAAAGAAGTCCTCAGCTCCCAGAAGGAAGGGAGCCATGGAGCCCACAGAGACAGGGGACGTTGGGGAGGGCAGAGACCTGCTTGTCTACCCAGCAGGTCCCGTGGGGATGACCCGGAATCATGCCTCCAGTCCCCTGCCCACTCACTATCCCCTGTGCTAGTCACAGGATATTTCAAAAGCAGCTGATGAGCATTGCAGAGACTCGAGCTGGCACAGTCAGAGTTCAAGGTGGTGAAAATACTAAAAATTCTGTTTCCCGGAGGTCAACATACTTTCCTGGCACCCTGTGTTTTCCTGGGTCATCACCCCTTGCTGTTCTTCAGCCATTTTCCTTGTGAACTGTCCCCTCCTTCTAAATGCATTTCTTTTCTTCATCCTGACTTTAAAAGCCTCCCAGCCAGGAAATACCCAACACAGTTCTGGAATCACACAGATCTTTCCTCAGGCGTCCAGGGAGCCCCACTGCCGCCATTTGCTGCTGCTTTGCGTTTCTGCGGCGGCCATTTTGTCACATCCAAGGAGAGGGCAGGAGCAGCCTCCCCCATTCCTTTTCAAGTGCACTGTGTAGTACTGATTTTTTCCAATCATCTCTAAATAGAGGCTTCTCTCCCCCTCCTCCCAGCTCAGCATCCGTGCGCAATGAGCGTGCCCTGCATTTGAAATCTGACATCTCCCGCTCTCACTCATTCACTCTGTCTTCAGCTTGGCAGAGCGCTTAAAAATTGGTATCCCTTTAACTAGGCGAGCTATTCTTCTGCTGGGAGATGACCTTTTACACGGAAGATAGGGCTGTCATAAGTGATCGCTGATATATGGAAGTTTCTAGTGTGTTTCAACAAGGAACCATACCACACCAAAGAGCAGTGGGTGTTGGTAGGGTGTTTCTGTGCAACTCGTACATAAAGATATATTGTGTTGCTTTACATGGTCTGAATAAATTATTACCAGTTCTTGAAAGTACTGCCAGCCCTCCTGAGGCACATCTGTTCAATTTTTTTGTTCTAATCAAAAAGAAAAATTTTGCCAGATTCAAGGACTCTTGGGGAGAAAGATGGGGAAAAATATCATTGAAAAGAGGAAAATTTTCCATGGGTTTTCCAGAAATTAATTGCAGCATCTCGAAGTTACGAAAATAGCCTTTAAATATCTCTTCCCACAGACTTGGGGAGTCAAAACAATGAATGGCTTTTTCTTCTCCAATGTAATATGTTATCCTGAAGTCTTCAACATTACCCCTCGCTCTTATTGAAAGCCTAATGTCTGATTTTCCCTGCGGCAGAACATTATTTGTTATTTTTTGCAAAATGTTAATCTAAGTTACCCTGAAGTTGTGGGATTCACAAAGCAGAATGAAATGTGAAATTTCCAAAATGGGAAATGATAAGGATTTGCTCACATGGCACAAATCCACTGGGTACCACGTTTGGTGTTAATGAATCTTAACTTCAGGACCTTGTCATTGGCTCAAATAATGCATGTACTATGGGCTATTACTATATCAAGGAAACAGAGCTTACACAATCTCATGTAACATGCTGTAAGATGGAATGGAAATACCAGGGATGTGCTGACCACCTGCAGTTCCTTTTACTTTGTCAGTTAAGCAAGAATCCTGGAGGACTGTTCTTGGAGTGAAAGAACCACTCTTTGCTACTGGTCTCTTTAACTACTGGGAAAATGGACCTTGAGGGTATTCCTGGCTGATGTGAGGGGGATCACCCACAGATACATTCACTGCCTTTGACCAAATAGAAGGAGGCGGGACGCTTATGGCCATCCCACCCTAAGCCAATTACAGGTAGCCCATCAGAATTCAGTGATGATATATACCTTCAAATACTAGATATTTAAGGCTCAAATGTTACCCAAAGCCCACTCCAATCTCTGGAATCCCTCCTTGGATTTCCACACACGTCCTGTGTTTCTGATTCTCAAAGTCATTGCCTAAGGACTCAGCAGGCCTCCTGAACACCTTCAGTAAGTGGCCACCTATCAGACATAAACCCAGGAGCAGGTCCATTGCTATGCCTGAAATTCTATTATAACAGAGTTCTTAATGTTGGGTTAAGGAAAGAATTATTCCCTATGAAAATGGTAATACCTCTGAAAGGCTAAAACAACATTAACATTATGACTGTAATATTATTTTTATTATTTATTAGTAGTTTTACAACTAATCACTATATTTATTACCTCATCTCCCTATGTTAACTCAGCAAAGTAAATATTTAAAAAGTAAGCAAACTGGGATTCAGAGCATTTAAATTTCTTATCCATACTCATACATGTAGTAAGTGCTGGGTCTGGGATTCAAATCAAGACCTATCTGATTCAAAAACTGGTGAACCTGATTCCTGTGAGTTGTCTAATAAGACCTTGTCCAATCTGTTTACCATCCGAAAGCTGTTTTGCAGAGAGAGAGAGACAGCATGCGCATGGGCAAAGTGGTCAATTTAGGGTAAGAAGATGGTAAGAGAATGTGGAATGGAGCTAAAGAAAGCATTACCTGGTATCATTTTGCTTGGTACGACCTACTCTTTAGTAGGTTTTTCAGCAGTTCTTTGCTCAGTTGACTTGAGGCAGGGTTCCTGATCCCTTTTCCCAGGAACTTTCTTCTCTAAAGTGAGGAAATATTGAGGCATGCACTGGCTACAGCTGGACAGACTGGAGCCTCCAGGGTCAATAAGCAATAGCAGCTTTGGTGATGGTCGAGGCAGCAGGTGCCCCAGTTCCAAGGTGGGCAGCTGGTTATTAATGTTCCTTCTGCAGAGATGCCAAAATGTGTGTAAACATGCAGGAATCTCGAGAAAAGTTTCCACGTGCAGCAGGAGTCCACATGGACCTAGCTGCTCAGCATAGTCTGATGGAAAGTTTCAGTAACTTTTTCCACCTGGATTTTTTTTTTTTTCAATTGTAAAGCACAGAAATCCCAACCCCAGATGGCAAAAGCAAAAATGTATGATCTCACATAAGTGAAAAACCAATGAGAAGGTCATGTGGGGTCGGGGGAGCATTTGATTAGGGGCTTGAACAAGATCACTGGGTTTCTTCTCTCTACTGTTGCTTGGAGCTATCTCCTGCATACAGGTTCCTCCCCCTCCAAGGGTCGCTTCTCAGAGTCGTGAGATGGCAACAGCAGCTCAAATCCTATGTTCTCTTGCCACAGATGCTCGAAAAAAGAGGGAACCTCTTTTTCACAGAAATCCTTGCAAAAGTCCCCGGCAAGCCTACTGTGTCATGTGCTCATCTCTGAACCAATCAGGGTGGCCTGGGAGGGATGCAATATGCTAATTGGGTTAGGCTTAGATCAGCTGCTGTATCCTTGGAGTCAGCCCCGCCCAAATCACGTGAGCAGAAATGGGAGGCGAGAAACATCTCAAAATGGCTGCCATCAGGAGAGGGATGAATGTCTGCTGGGGGCAGGCAAAGGCAGGGAATGCCTACTGTAGCGTTTGTCTGGCTTTTGTGTGTGTACATACTAAGCAAGAATGTTCCAGCCCTTTCTTTTTTATGTATGCTGCTAGGTTTGTATCAGTAAGTGAGGCTGATCAGGCAAGGAAAAAGGATATCCAAGACTCTTGATTGCAGCTGACTTAAGTTATGTGGTGCTACAACGCCCAGTTCATGCCTCCTTCATGGTTGGTACTTGGTGATTATTGGTTCATCATACTTTTGTTTTGCTTTGGAAAAGAGAGTGCCTAGAACCTTGGTTTTCAAAGAGTAGCTCACAGACTTGCCACATCAGTATCAGCTGGAAGCTTCTTAGAAACGGGAAGTCCTTGACCCTGTCATACCTTCTTAATCGAGGTACTTGCCTAGAGCAGAGATTGACAAGTTTTTCTGTCAAGGGCCAGATAGTAAATATTTCAGGCTTTGCAGCCCATATGATCTCTGTTGTGACTACTTAGGTGGGCCTGTTGTTGCAGCTCAAAAACAGCCTATAGACTATATGTAAACAAATGGTTGTGGCCGTGTTCCAACAAATCGTTATTTATAAAATCCGTCTACAGGCTACATTTGGCTCTTAGGCTGCAGTTTGCCAATCCTTGGCCCAGAAGATCTGCCATCATGGCAGGGATTGAATTTACGTGGTTGTTGCTTCTGTTTTGGGTTTATATATCCAGACGGATTATTAGACTATAACTCTTAAATAATTTACTCATTTGTTTATTTCTTCAAAGTGTGTGTGCATGTGTTAAACATCCACGATTGGGGAGGTCTTTAGGCAATGCAAAAATGATTGAAGGATCCCAAATTTCCTGAGTGTCTGCCATGAGGCAGATACCCTCTGCAAGGCATGCATTCTTCCAGGCATGCAGAAATGTGTGCCTGTGCAAAGCATGAGGCACTGCTGTTTTGTTAAAGACCAGCCTCTATGGCAAGGGGGGCCCATTGTGCCTATCTCCCTGGGAAACCAGATACAGGCTCAGTCGTGGAGAATAGAACATCCTCAACTTACCCAGTTGCAGCTGTGAGGGGCAGAGTTGCAGGAGAGCTGACACTGCCCACCCCGCTGCAACCCCTCCAGTTCCTTTGGATCCATTTTCTTTTGCCTGCTCCACAAGAGATTTCAGGCAACAGAGAGGCCTCCACAAAGATAAGCTGCACAGGGCTCCATCGCCAGATATGGGGTCCCTCTGTGGCGATGCTATTCTATTCCCTTTGCAGCAAATGTCAGCTCCGCTGCCTCTCCCCAGCAGCTCTCATCTGTGTGCGTTCTTTCATTTTTCTCTAGAGATCCCTCCTGTCCAGGATGTTTTTTATTTTACATTTGAAAAAGCCGAGGCTCTGCACAAGAACCACAGAGCCTGAGCTACCAACTGGGCCCAGGGCTGCTGTGCAAGCCTCGGCTTTTTGCCTCGGGCTTCCTAAACCTTGCACAGGGCGGGATGCAGATGTGGTGCCTTTGTGCTAACTGTCACTCCAGCTGCTGTTCCTGCTGCTGGATGGGTAGATGGAGTTTTGAAACGTATTTCCTAGCTGAGGAGAAGCAACTTGTTACTTCATTTTGACCACTTATCACTTGAAAACTGTTGGCTTCGCATGTGAAAAAATGACTTGCAGCTAAGTCATTGGATCCTCAAGCCTCAAGAGCAGAGAAGAGATTATTTGGTGGCAGCCCTCTCCTCCTGTCCTCTCTCTCCTCCTTCCCCCATGCCAGGGCTGCAGATACATGCTCTCTCCCCTCCTGCGTTTGGCAGTGTTCCCCCTTCCTCCTCCATTTTGTCCCCTTCCTCCTGTGCCCTGCTTCATTAGGCCAAGAATTCACCAATTCCTCAAGACTGTAACAGGTCTTCTTGCCTCTTCTTCCCATAACCAGAGCCAAGAAGGACAGCTAGACTGAACTCCATGGGCCAATATAGCAGGATTTCTCAGGGCTCACAATAGCCAGAGAAAGGTCTTGGGTTCCAAAGACCAGAGTTTATATTTGGTTATATCAGAACTTGAACAGAGTTCTACCACAGTCTGAACCTCACCTTCCCTTAAAGGCCAGGATCAAGGAGTAGACTCAAGAACCTGTGGCACAGATGTTTTCATCAAAAATCAGCCCAAGTTTACTGAATATATATTAAGTCTTCTCGAGGAGTCTGCAAAAACATCTCAGCTGACCTCTTCGTTCCATTCCACAATTGCCTCTGCACCCACACCCCCAATCCATTCTCCACCCAGCAGCCTGAGTAGTCTTTTTAAAACATAAATCATATTATCCTCTTACTCTAAACCTCCAAGGGCTCCAATTGCACTTAAACTAAAATCCATACCCTTTGTCCATTTCTTGCCAGTTGGTAAGAGCCTTTTATAGATCGGAGATACCAGTCATCTGTGGTGCAAACATTTTTCTCAAATCTATTGTCTGTCTTTAGACTTCGTTTCTAACATTTTTTTTGTGTGTAAAAGTTTTACATTTTTATATAGTCAAGTATGTCCAACTCTTTTATGACTTCTGGATTTCCTGACTTGATTAAGATGGATGCCCTTGTTAATATGATCATAGATTAGTCCACCTGGATTTTTCTTCTAAGAGGTTTATGTGGTTGATATTTTCTATTTAAGCCTTTACTCCATCCGGAATTTATTTTTTTTGTATTTCGTCAGAGACAAAGACTAGCTTTGTTTTCCCCTAGACTGGGGATTGACAAACTATGGCCCATGGGCCAGCTGCATATGTTTGTAAATAAAGTTTTATTGGAACACAGCCATGCCCCTTCATTTATATATTGTCTATGGCTTCTCTCACACTGTAAAGGCAGAGCTGTGTAGTTGCAACAGAGACCATAAGGCCCACAAAGTCTAAAATATTCACTATCTGGATCTTTACAGAAAATGCTTGCCAACCCCTGCCTTAGATGGCTAGCCAATTTGTGCCAGCACAATTCGTTAAATAAACCACTCTTTGCCCTCTGAAATGAAATTTTGTCTTTATCATTATATGAAATTCTAATGTGTCTTTTCCTGGATTTTTCCATTCTGTTCCACTGATCTTTTTGTCTCTCTCTCTGCCAGTATCACTTAGATTTTATTGGTGTGACTTTATATCTTGCAAGTCATAGCCCCGTCACAATTCTTATTTTTCATACTTTTCTTATCTTTTCTTGTGTAATTACACTACCATTAGAATTTAAGATATTTTTATCCATTTCCAAAAATAATGAAGACCTTATTGGAATTCTAATTAGAAGTGCATTAAATTTATGTATATATTCTGGAAAGAATGGATATTTTTACAATGTTAAGTCTTCCTATTTGAGAAAATATCTTTCTGTTTGTTTAGTACTTGTTTGGAGTCTCTCAGTAAATATTTCATAATTTTATTTATATAGGTCTGCATTAGGGTCTGATCAGGGGCAGAAACCACACCATTAATTTAAATAGGAAAAATTGATATAAAACTAACTATTAAATGGTGGATAACTACTAAAAAGGTTAAAAGAAGACTCTAGGGAATATAGGAATCAGAAATAAAGGGAGCAACTGCTATTTCTAGGGTTGAAAGAGCAAAACAAGGATGGAACAAAGAACACAGAAGAAGAAGCTCTGAACCCAAGGTTGAAATTTAGAGCTCACTGGAGAATATACCTACCATAGGAATATAGAGCTTGAGTCCAACTTCCTATTATGTTAAATTTATCCCTAAGTATTTTTATAGTTTTTTTTAACCTCTATTGTCATTTTTTTCCATTCTCATTTCTGGGTGCTTATTGCTAGTAGAGAGAAAAGTTATTGATTTTTGTATATTTATCTTTACTATCTTTACTCAATTGTCTCATTTATTTGACTAGTGTTTCATTAGAGTCTCTTGAGTTTTCTAGGTATTCAAACATATCAGCACAAAAGAGATAATTTTATCTATTTTTCTCCATAGTAATCCAGTGATTTCACTTTCTTACCCCAGTGCATTCACTAGTTCCTCAGATAATGTTAACTTTAGCAATTTATTCTACCACGTTTTCTTTATATTAAATTTACTCTGTCCTTATTTTTGTCTCCTCTATATGTCTAATTCTGAGAGATGTGGATGGGTATCTCCAACTCTTATTTTAATTACAATCTTGTATTTTAAGCTCTTTTTTCTTTATATATTTTGCTGTTGTGTTGTATGGTGCATACAGGTTTATGGATGTTATAGCTCCTTTATAAACTGGGCTTTTTAATGTTATATAATGTCATTCTTCATTCTGTTTTATACCTTCAACCTTAAATTCCTCCTTTTCTGATACCCATATTCCTCCTTTTGCTTTCATTTCTGCCTGGTTATTCTTTATCTGTACTTTCCATTTCCCTCTCCTTTTTCAGCTTCTCATTGTAGAACAAATTAATGTAGTTGTCCTCTAAATTGCTCCCGAAGAGTCCACACTTACTGTGTTTTTAGACACTAAAAACTGCCAGCTGTTGTTTCCAGTGGCTCTCGGTAACCCTAGAAGTAAGTATTGTGCATGCACTCTGCTGTATCCATACAAATTCACCCCTACAACAGCGCCAGAATTAGTGCCCTGCAGAACAGGATAAGTGCTTTAGCAACAGCCCCCACATAAGACCCTAGCCCTTTGTCCCTTATTACCCTGGACATGACTGACTGTTTTTGCTCATGGTGACCCACCATCTTGCTTCATGCAAAGACAGAAATTATCAGCAGCATATTCTTCCCTTCTGCTTACATTAATAATAATTCCATGTGTGGAGTTTTGGCTCTATGGAGGCACTTTGCATACTCTATGCACATTATCTTACCTAAATCTCCCAGTAATACTGGATAATACATTACTATCCCTAGCATGCAGGTAAAGAAAGCTAGGTGGTCTGCCTGTAGGCAGCAGAGATGGAACATGGCTTTTTATTCTGTTTTGCTCTGTGTATAGCTTCTCCCTTCTCCAGAGTCTGGCAACCCACAATATGGCCACAGCCTGTGCTGAGATCGGGGCTGTAGGGTGATGGAGGCAGAAAGTAAAGCATTCCAGAATGACCCAATAATGGCTATTTCCCAAACTTCAGCAGACTTGACCGTAACCTCTACTTTCACTTAACACAGTTACTCCCCCATGACTAAGAAATCAGATATTATCATTAAACATCAGAAAATTCAATAAAAATCATCATAAGGTTTGGGGTTATGAAGATACAAGAGTATAAAAATCTCAATTCCCCCAACTTGGCATTGACAGATCCTTCTCCATGGCATCATCAGAGTCATCCACACTGTGTTCTTGGGACTGTACAAAACACTGGCATAAAAGAACCTCAAGGTGTGCTGTCTTCCTCCTTGAGAGTTTTACACTTCAGTTAGGACATGTACTCCCAAAAGAACAATTTTAAAAAGGCAGATGGCAGGAAGCATGGGGAGGTCCTATAGTAAGTGTCTTGGAAGGTCAGAGGTGATGTTCTCCCAGAGAAAGATTTAAGGGCATAATGCCCTTGAGCTAAGCGTGAAGGGAGATAAGAAACTAAACAAGTGAAAAGAAGAAAATTATAAGACGAGGGCAATGAGAGCCAAAGCGTGCGGCTAGGAATATATCACAGAGAAGGAACCAGGGAGCAGACCAAGTCAGCCAAGCAGAAGGGACCGTGTGAGAAGGATTATGGTAGAATGAGAACACTGGGGTTAGTTCGGTGCAGATCATGCTCTGGTTAAAGACTTTAGCTCCTGTCTTATGGGTAGCAAGAAGCATTTGAAAGTATTGGAGCAGTGGAACTGGAACCAGGAACACAATAGTTGCTAGGGGATATTAATTTCACAATTGTCTACCTGGTGGATTGGAGTGGTGTGAGAAAGAGCAGTTTAGTAATTGGTACAATAAAAAATCATTTTACAAGAGGAAAACTTTAAAGGACCAATTGTTTGCAGGGGGTTGGGGAATGGTTAGCTTTATATGTTATCAAGTAAATGCAAATTAAAGGAACTATGAGGTACCCTTTTCTACTCCCTAAATGCAAAAAGATTTTAAAGTGAGGATATTCAGTGTTGTCAGAGGAGGCATGTTGATGCTTTCATATGCTGCTAGTGGGAGTACTGGACCTTTCAGGAAAGAATTTAGATAAGGGGACCAAGATTTTCCATACTATCTAAACTCTTTGACCTGGTATCTCCACCTGAAGAGTTAATCCTAAGGGAATAGTAAGAACGCGTTCAACATTTTAGATACAAAAATCTCCTTTGCAGTGCTGTTTATAATAGCAAGAAATAGAAGCCCCTGGAATGTTAAGGGTTAAGGGATTGGTTAATAACTGATGATACAATGGTGGAACATTCTTACAATGGGATACCATGTAGCAATTCAAAATGGTGTCTGCAAAGGGCAGTTGAGATGGAAAGATGCTCACAAGACAATGTGTCTGTCCTTTCCCATTGGGTCTCAGAACCACCTCTGCCATGAAGCAAGCATCTACATACGCAAGGGTCTGTTTCTGGGCTCTCAGTTTGGTTCTATTGACTGAGTTGTCTATTTCTGTGCTGAAGCCACATTGTCTTAATCCTAGTAGCTTTATAAGAAGTCTTAATACCTGGTAACTCCAATTCCTCTGCTCTGGCCACTATGTGAAGGATACATTTGGGTGGGAGAACAAGGTTAGAGCAGGAAGACCACTGAGGATACTGTTACAGTCATCAAAAGTATCCAGGAGTGAACACGTTTCTGGAAAAAAAAAAAAAAATAGGGTTACTCTACTGTTCTACAAAGCCCAGAGTATTAAAGGGCAATAATAAGAACTTCACATCCCAATATATTGGCAGCTTGATAAAATATTAAGATAGTAGATCCTGGAACAGCAACTCAGAGACCAGTTTTGTAATTATCAATAAAGAGAAAGCAGTTGCTCAGCATGACATTGAATTTAAGGTTCTGTGTCCTCTGGGTCATCCACCATGTCTTCTCTTGATGCATCTAGACACTTCCTCCCCCCAGCCACCACATTCCCTCCGCCCCTCAACTACAAGTTCTAGAAAGTGTGAATCGCCTTGTCCAGGAGCTGCCATTATAAACACTGTGAATCAAAACCTCAACATAACTCCAACCAATGATGAAAAGACAACATTGCTGCTCACACGACAAACATTACAGACTCCCAAATGGTTGTGCTTTTTTTAGAAGAACTAATAAATGATTTCAAGAGATTTCCTTCCTTCCATGGAAATGAAATGAATTAAAGTTGAGCAAGTTGGCGGTGAAAGCCTTGCTGACATGGCTGAAATTTTCTATGGAAGAGTTGGTTGAAGGTAAGGGAGAGAAAATGGTCCAGGACCCAAAATAATTTTTCAAGAGTTTTCTACAATGTTAAAGAATTACAACAAGTCAGTAATGACCTTAAATTTGAACTGTTGTAGGATTTAAAACCATACCTTCAGTAATTCTGATCCAGCAACAGCACAGAAACCTCCTTAGTTCTATACCCCCAAATTATATAAAATATAACGTACAAAAGCAACTGTCTTTATTGTTAAAAAGAAACCAAAGGAAGAATAAACCATAACTTTTTTTAAAAAGTTATCTCTAGAGGAAGGGAGGACAAAAAGGACAGCGATGCTCATCAGGAATTAGACTTCTTCGAATATACCTTGTCTCGTGCACTTGACTTTGGAAGTGTGTAAATATTTACCGAACTATAAGACAAAAGTAAAATGTTAAAGAGCCATTCTTAAAAGTCAAATGAAATAAATGAACCCAACTGTGTAACCAATGGGGGCAGCATGACCACAGAGAAGGACTCATCTCGATTATTTTAAAACATAGTAATGTGATATATATCAGTAAGAACTAAAAGAACTATATACAAATAGGAATCTGTTTTTGGCAATGATATTGCTGATGGTTGTATTTTCACTTTTTTCTGGGACTATTGTCTAGTGTGGGATAAAGGATATATGTGTGTAGCTTTACGCCATTGAGAATTGAGATTTTTAGCATGGGGCAAAGAGATATAGCTGAAAAATCAAAGTTAAATAAAAACTTGTAACTCTGCATTTGAGTGGGGAGTATCTGTATTAACTTATATTGTATTTCATCTTTAATATATGCCTATTTATACAATTTTATTTGCTATATATTATATTGTGTGTGTGCATGTGTGTATTTCTTTGCTGTGTTCACTGAAAAGACATGGGCACAGTGATGAACCCATCAGCAGTGACCAGCCCTAGCACCTAGACTGTGGTCTCTAAGAACTACTTCTCACTAAAGGAACCCAAGGCTCCTTAGAGAGATGGCTGATTTCAAACCTAGGAAAGGAGATATACAAGATGAGCCTGGAACATTTTGTCATGCAGAAACAAGAGCTCACGCATCAACTTGACCAAAGATAACACAATATGATTACCAATAGCAATAATAACCATCGTGAATTTCAATGGATTGAAAACACATGAATCAAGTATGTTTAAATCTATGAGTTCATAATTATTCAAAACAAGCAAATAGAAACAAAAAATCAAGGTAACCAAATGAGGGGAAGTTTCTATAGAAATATTCCAGCTTTATCTAAAAAAAGAAAAAAAAGGAAAAAGGAGAAAGTTAGAATGATAAAATTAAAAGTTGCCCATTTTGGAATCCTTAAAGAACCAATGGATCTAAGCAATGATCATCAACTGTTCACATCAACAAAAGAGATTCAACCAGGCAGTTAAGCCTCCTGCGAGAGATACACACCACCACCAATGACGAAGTCTTGCCAAGGAAGTGTATTTGGCCAAGCCTCTGGATCCAACCACAACTAAGGGAGATAAAGAGGACAACAGAACATGTTAACACCCCCATGAGGATGCAATCAGTGTAATTCAGACTGTGAAACTTTAGAGCAGCAGTCCCCAACTTTTTTGGCACCAAGGACCAGGTTCATGGAAGACAATTTTTCCACGGACCAGGGGTGGGGGATAGTTTTGGGATGATTTGAGCACATTACATCTAGTGTGTACTTTATTTCTCTTATTATTACATTGTAATATATAATTAAATAATTATACAACTGACCATAATACAGAATCAGTGGGAGCCCTGAGCTTTTTTTCCTACAACTAGACCATCCCATCTGGGGGTGATGGGAAATGGTGAGACTGGAAGTGTGTTGCTTATGTCCATTCTACTCTGTAATGTCATTTTGGTTGCTTTTACTGCAGAGAGCCCTGCTTCACAAAGATAGAATGTTGGAAATGGAAGCAGGCTTTTCAGTGCTTTTGTGGCAATCTCAGAATATTCCACCTTGACTTTAATCCAGAATGTATGACGATTTCAAGTTGTCTCAAACATACTTTTAAGGCCACCATTATTTGCGATCTCAAGCAGTTGATCCTCTTCTAGCATGGACAAAGTCGATTCACCTGGCTTACTCATAAATCGGTCGCAGATCCATTCTTTCCCAGTTCAGGAGTCTTGTGGTTGGGAAGTAATGCTCGAACCCTTTTGAAAACTGACAGGTGATCATGCACCAGCTGGGAGAAAGAAGACCCTGGCTCAGTCTCTTTCAAAATCTCTGCTAATGTTTGAAACATGTCAAAAATCCTAATGTTCACTGATCGCCCCCACAATTCCAGTTTGGCTTTGAACGTAGCCATGGTGTCGTTCTCCCCTAAAGTGATGGGTTGAATTCATTGAGCAGGTGGAATGTCTCACACAAGTAAGAAAGTTTTGTGACCCATTCTGTGTCACTGAAATGTGCTGCCAGTGGTGACTGTTTCTCTAAAAGAAATCTCTGAGTGGCTCTCATAACTCAAAAACTCAGGCCAGTGATCTACATTTAGAGAGCCATCTCACTTCTATGTATAAGAGAAGACATGTGTGCTCTGCGCCCATCTCCTCATAGAGCTGCATGAACAGTTGTGAGTTAAGGGCTTGTACTTGAATGTGGTTGATGATTTTTAATCACATCCTGCAAAATGCTGTTAGTTCGGGTGACATTTTTCATCTAGCCAGCATTTCTCTATGAATGACACAGTGTGTAGACTCATATTCAGAGGTCACCTCCTTGACCCGAGTAGTGAAATCATGTTATATGAGTGTATGTGTGTTTGTGTGTATATGTGTATGTTTATTATATGCAGATAGATTTCCAAACATGTCATTCTTTAAGGAGTAACCTACCCACCCTTTTGGGCTTCCCATTCACCCCATTGCTGGCTCCTGCATCTTCCCCACTAACTGCTTTCCTTGCTTCTCTGCCAGAGGTGGTTCTGGTGGATCCTCAGAAGGCCTAGAGGTCCACCGATTCTGCCATGCGCCAAATTGACATCGTACTTGTGCATTCCATCCTTGTTCTCATTCCAAGAGCACATGTGTAGCTTTGATTTTGCAGATCCCATCAACTGCGTGTGCCATAACGTAAGGTGGATTTTAGCAGCTCCACTTCTTTCGATAGATTTTTAAGTGATTGGAGTCCAGAGTTTACACCATCATTAATAGTCTGAAGGGTTAACTCAAAATTTCCAGCTATGCTTTCTTGTATGGTTTAGGGAAATTTTATATTGTAGTAATAACAGAGGTGGAAGTTTCTGAAGCTCTCTTTGTAAATTTCTGAAACAAAGAACTATTCAGAGGCGTGGCCTGAGGCACAGAAGGAGCATTTTATCATGCACTGCCTCATTTTGTTCTTTGAACATAGATAATCTTGTGCACCTATCCTTAGCAGGACCTACACTTTTTGCTTTTGTTTCCATCAGCCCTCCAGCCCATCTGGCAGCAGCTCGATTTTCTGGCCAGCAGGAGTTGAACAGTGGGGGACAGGATCCTGTGTGGTTTCCACATTCTACTCTGCTAAGATTCTTGGGGGTCGCCCTGCAGGACTCTCTCCTCAACAGGACAGAATTCAGAGGCTGTTCCATCTTGCCTAGCATGGGCCAGTCTGCTGAGGACCATGTCATACTGTGTGTTCTGGGCTCCTAGGTCAATGGGGGTAGAATGCAGTTGGCCTCTGCCTGTCTAATCCATCCCACCAAAAATTCCTGATCCGAGAGCTGTGCTTCCTAATAGACAACATAGCTAAGCCAAGGGGCCAGGGAATTATAGCCACCCAACTGGTGAAAAGTGGAAGCCAAGGAGCAGTCTGACAATTTCTCTGTCTTACATTAAAGCTAATGGATCTGGAGACTTTGGAAACCACCTGGCCCCACCAACTGAAGTCCCCAGGCCCAAGTGTCTCTAATTCTTCACTTGGGACCAGAGGCAACTACAGGTCTGTCTCTGGATGCTCAATTCATTAAACCCTGTGAAAGCAATTTGACAGGATCTGGGACATGTTTTGTCATAAGGGGTGGGATTAGCACTGGTATTTATTTTAGCCGGGAAGAGGTATGTGTGAAGGTGTATGCATGCCAGGGTGTGTTTCAGATGTATGTGTCACTGAGTTTCTGTGTGGTATGGATGGGTGTGAGTTTTTTTGAGGGTTTCATTACTATTTTTGTTTTGTGTTGTTTCTACTGAAGAAATGCCCCAGAGCCCATGAGTTTGATTCATCCAGAAATTCTGTGCTTCTGTCCTATGTCACAGGAATCATCTGAGGTACTGTCCTTCCTCTGGACAATTTTGGCTATAATAATTTTCAGCAGCTAAAGACAATCATCTCTGAACTTTACATTTTCTTTTCCTTTTACCTAGAGGAGCAAGTTGTCACTCTAATTAAACAACAACTTTATTATAGGATGCAAGGAATAAAACCTTGGAATTACCTTTTACCAAATTCTAGTTTAAACAAAGTCTTACAAATAATGGCTTGAGTATACATTATTTACCCATTAATTCTCTATTTGAATTTGGGAGGAATGCAAATATGTTTTCTGGCAAGTGCTTCATGACAAATGACTTGTGTAATTAGCAGTCAATGTGTTATTCTTATCATTTCTAATGTATAATAAGCAGAACCCAGCCATTTCTGCTTCATGTGTTCTTTTGAAACCCTTTATCGCCCTTGGAAAAAAAAATCTTGTTTAATAGATCACAGACATGATCTTTTAAACTGTTTTCAGTAGTTATGCAAAATCTTCACAAAAGTACTGGTGGGCAGACTACAGGGACTTCAGGACTTTAATCAGCCACGAGAGTCGACAGGATTTAGAAGTCATTTCTCAACTCGGGATCACCTGCAGAAAATGAAAAAGTCCCAGGGAAGACTGCTGAGTATAAAATGCCATTGTGTACATAGACTTTTATGGACTCTGAAAAGCCCTTTGACTCCTTGGAAATAGAAGCTATGTTGGAAGTGGAAAGAGTAGAAAAATTCGCGTGACATGTGCATGTGAACGCAGCACTGATGTTTAGGCTTGAAAAAGAGTGAAGAGGTCCAGGAAGGGGTCTCGTAGCCACTGAAAATCTTAACTGCTCACCCAGAGGGGCTGGGCTGAGACCTTGAATGGGAGGGAAAGGGCATCGTGATCAGCAAGAGAGACTTTGAACTATTTGCCAGCGACGTTGACTTCAGGGCCCCAAACCAGGCAGCAATAAACCAGGAACTGGAGCAAGGCATGGAACGTGGGCTCAGCATGAGGAAGAAGAAACCACATTTAAAGGAAGCACGAAAAAGGATGGCTACGGTTTAAGAGAAGATGCCTCTGTGGGCCTCGCAGCATTTGCTAAGCAAACCAAAATGGGCCAGAAGGGGCTGCAGAAAGTGCCCTGGTGCTGTTGGTAAATGGAGCTTCCTGTCCTGAGACATTTCTCATTGTGTGACCTTGGGCGACTCACTTAACTTCTCTGGGCCTTGGTTTCTTCACCCATGAAGCTGGGGGTTGGGATGGCTGACCTTAAGAATTCTTGCAGATGTAACATGCTATAAGTCAACAGTGATGTCCTAAAAGAGAGGAGCTCTGCTTCCAAAAAGGATCCTAATACGTATAGCATTATGCCAAAGAGCTATCTCTCCCTCTCTTCATTCCTACACATTTGCAGGTCTGGGTAGTCACCACCCATGTATCGGCCACAGACTGTCCAGAAAGCAGGGAAGGACCCATTAAGTCTGAGATGGCTGGACAAAGAGAAAAAGAGACTTAGACCTTCCTGCAGCTGGTGAGGCATACGTAGGTTGAGTTTTAAAGCAGTCAAGTACCAGGAGAAAAGAAGCCAGTGGTCTCCAGTGCAGTCCAAGATGGCCCTTGATTGGGTCATGGTGGTGACCTGTGCGTGGTTTCACTGGGATGGACACCTCCTCCAGCTGACCATCGTATCATGGTAATCACACCAACAGCCCCAGCGTAAACATGTAGGGGGAGAAATTACAGCCTGGAAATTGGAGTTGAGCATGCATCATATCGTGCAGTTAGCACATGAGCTTTACTGTACCCAGCTAGCCATTCCAGGAACCTCTGAGCTTCCTATTCATGTTCATGTGCCACCAAACCAACACCCTGTTAATGGCACACACATGCCTTATCACCACTGCTCTGAAGCTCTGAACTGCCCCCAATCTGCCTTCCCATATAATAGAATCTTTATTAATACTCCCAGTAAGGCATAACACAATCTGTTTATAAAAAAGAAATCAAATGGCTTTGATGAGAGGATGCATGTGACTTGTGGAATGTAGCCATTCTCTCATTCCTGAAACAGACACCCAGGTGAGAATGCAGCTGAATTACAGCAACATGCACCAGGTGACTTGAAAGCTATCACCAAACATACAATCAGTTTTCTGCCTGGATTTGTAGTCTTCCCAAAGAAAGAATGTTGCATATCCATTCTCACCGGAGCTAGTCTTTTTTGGTTACATGGCAACCAGAAGCCAGAAGGTTGGGGGTGGGAGGCAAGGAACCCAGTGTGAAAACTTTGGCCTTGAAGTTATGGTTTCAAGTGGGGAATGATTCCTCGCCCGGTGGTATAAAAGGGATCTTTTGTGTGTCCCAAAGCCCTATCACTGACAGACTGGCCAAGAGATATATTGAAACCAGTTCATTGGGTGAGTTTTGGGGGAGTTGGCCCTTTAAATGTGCCTTGACTGTAATCTCAAAACAAAGAAAGGACCATCCTAATTCTAAGCAATTAAGCTGAATGTACTTGTACGACATAATATCTTTTGCTTGGTAGCACAGCACTTCTTGATCGCGGCTGTGTGTCAGAACCACTTCAGCTTATTCATAACACAGATGCACAGCCCTGTCCTCCTGGTTATGAGTCTTCAGAGGCGAGAGCAGCAGCATGTGCAGTTTTAACAGGCTCACCGGTGGTCCTGCCCCATGGCCAGGATCGAGAGCTGCTGGCATGCTGGTCTCTGGTTCTACTGCCTAGACCTGTGCACTGTGTTGCTTCAACTGTATTGAATCATTGCTGGGGACAAGAGAGGGTTTCTCTCCAAAGTGAATCCCAGCTCTGGAGCTATTAGCTTAAATGTGCTAGACTGGCAACCTAGGAGAACGTCACAGTAACACACAGTGTGCTTCTGTTTATTGAGCACTCTCTTATGAGCTTTTCTTAAATCATCTCACTCAATCCTCACAAGAGCCCAGTATAATTACTGACACCATTTTATGGGTGAGAACACTGAGGCACAGAGAAGTGTGAAAACAAAGGTCACCTTGTATCTGTCTTTGACAGTAGATTCTGGAGATGGCCTTCCCAGATTCAAATCTCAGCCATTTATCAACGATTTATCAACTGCAGGGGGGCTCAGAAGTTACCATACACAGGGAAAATGGGAAATTATAGCTCAAAATTTTGTAATGAATATTTTGTAAGTAAAAGTACAGTTAGCTACAGTTTCCCATTTTCCCAATGTATGGTGACTTTTGGGACACCCTGTATTTATCAGCTATATGACCTTAGGCAAGTGACTTGACCTCCCTGAATATCTTTACCAGTAAAATGGAGATGATAATAACTGCCTCCATGAATTAATTGTCTCAAGAATTAAATGAATTAATATGGACTAAGTGCCCAGCACATAATAGATACTCAATGAATGGTAGGTCCTTTAACAACATTTGCACTCAAGAATATTACCCATTACATACCGAAATAGGTATTTAAATGATACCTTACTTAAGGATTTGAAGAGTTTTCACAGCGCTGGATAATATAGCCAAGGTGTAATTAGCCATACATTATAATATTTTTAAGTGATTCAAGTGACACTTCTTATATCTAAGTGTAATCTTTCCCACTTTAGCATTTATCATAGTTTAATAACTACTGAATGCTGTTGAATTAAAATACTATTCTGTCTGGGGACGTGTTGACCCTTAGCATGGTAACGCTCGTCCGAGGCTCAGCTAGAGCCTAGGAAAAAAATCTCAGCACAGCAATTGAAGTCACGTGTTCTTTGGAGACAAGAAAAGACCAGAAGTATAATGCAGAGCCTGTGACCTTTGGGAAACCAGGCAGCTTCACACCTGTGCAAGGAAAACCAACCGGCTAGAAGCTTATTCATATAATGATATTTCTATAATATTTTACAGGGGCTTTGTTTTCTTGTTTTCTTTTTTAATTAATTTATTTTTTGCAATTCTTCCATACTCCATTAGCTCATTTAATCTACCCAACCACCTGTGTGGTAGGAAAGGGATGCAATGTTGAGAACTTCTTATTATCTCTGTGCATGCCTTTCAATACCTGCATCTGTGTTCTGTGCTGTACACACATTCACTCCCAGAGTTCTCATACAACCAGCATGGAAAGTAATACTACCCATTTTACAGATGAGGAAAATGAAGCTCAGTGTATACCATTAATTGCCTGGTGACAGAGGTATTCAAATCCAGAGTGGGCTGGCCAGAACCTATACTCCTTGAGACCCTTTCGTCCTTTCCCCTGCCCCATGATCTTCGTGCTCTTTGATGGGAAGGAAGAGGCCAGGCATGTGGGAAGTGGTGAGTAACTACTCAGTGACCAAAGGACAGCAAGGGTCAGACAAGCCCCAGCGTGTCTTAATGTCTACATGAACTAGCTTGAACGGATGACCCAGTCAAAGGTACCATTGTTCTCAATTATTCAGATGCTTTGTTTTTCTAAGTGGCTATATTTTTTTCTTTATCGCACACTGTTCTTCCTGCTCCATGCCACGAGATACACCGGCATGATGTAAGGGCATGAGGTCCGCGGGGCAGTTAGCCATCACCATGCGGCAGTCTTGTGGGACCTTTTTCTGCCTTGTGCGTCTCAGACGTGGCTCCACAGCCATGCGGCTCAGTTCTCCCAGTAACCATTCATTGGGAGGGGATTTAATATTTTTTAAAGCTACAGGAGGTCACTGAAAGGATTTTTTTGATAAAAGATCCCTTTGCTCCTTAGAAGAGTTCCCTGGTGAGCTCCTAGGGACCCCAGGGGAACTGGATGAAAACTGCCCACCATGGAGAGAGAAAGCGAGCCTGTGTGTGTATGTGAATGCATTCAAGTTCAGTGTTGAGTGCGGCAGAGGGAAGGCATGGGCCCCTCATGCAGACAGTTCATACTGTGGGCTCCCAAAGCGGATCCTCAGAATGTTCGGACTTAGGTGTCAGATAAGAATACTTTTCAGCTATCTCAAAGAAATTGAGAATCCTAACTTAAAACGCAGATACTCTGATACAATAATTCAAACCATCCTCTGTAGTCTTGGTGTGATCATAGACCCCTCTGAGAAATAACAAAAGCTTGGAGCCCTCACCTCATCCCAGAAAAATCTTACATATGCAGTACATAGACACATACACGCATAATATTTTACCAACAATGTCAAGTATTGGGGGGGATTCATGGGTTGCCTGTTAGAACCATTGCTCCATGAATTGGCTTTTCTGTCTCAAAACAGTCTCTAAGACCAATGCTTTTCTCTTTCTGTCCATTTCTTTCTTTTTTTTTCCATACAGGCATCAAACTGGGGCAGGATTTTATTTTCTATAATCTTTTCTCCCCTACTGTATTGTATCATGAACCTTTTTTCATGTTGCTCCAAAGTCTTCATAATGATCATTATTAATAGCCACATAGTATCGCATCCAGTTGCTATGTCAGGATTTTCACAAGCGCTCCCCTATGGCTGGGCACTCAGATCGTTTCCAACTTTCTACTATTTTAAATAACATGTCAGCAAACAATTTGCCAACATCATTTCCTGTTCCCCACATAAACCTTTCCCATTCTCTTGAAGTATCATACTAGTCATCGTTTTCATTTGCTTAATCTAAATGTTCTTGCCTCTAACCTTCCTGCCTGCCCAGAAAGTATCTTCTTCAGCTCCTCAATCCAGTGTTGGATTCGATCTGGTCTTGTCACCATCAGTGAGTCCTGTTTTTCTCTTGTACCTTTTGTTTTTCCCCTTTCCTGGACTTCCTCCTCACTGAGCACGCCTAGGCCCTCCTCATCTCCATACATTTCTCTCGCCTCTAGAAATGTGCGTGGGCTGGTTCCTTTGCCTGGAACACTCTTTCCTCTTGCCTGTACCTGGGAATTTCTATCAAGTATTAGGCTGCATAAAGACGTTTAAGAAGATGACTCCAGGGTCAGAAAGAGGAGAGTGTGACTTTCTATGGGGACTGTGTATTTCGGTGAGCTGGGGGCCAGGGGGCTGACATAGCTCTGCACCCGTGTGCGAGGATATCAGTCTCTGTAGAGGTGGAGACCTTGGGCATCTTTGTAAGTTCCTGAAGCAGAACTAGAAAAAGCACGGCAGTTAAAATTAAGCTGACATCAAACCAAGTCTTAGCTCCGCCATGTCCTAACTCCCTGACCCTCTATATGTCACTGAACAGCAGTTTCTTCATCTGTAAAGGGATTAATGAGATAGTGTTTGGCTTGGTGCTGAGCCTCATAGCTAGGGATTCATAAACGGTTTCTCTTCTCCGTTATAAGCTTTCATGCCCCAGCAATGTCTAGACTCATCACTGGCTCACAGTAGACACTCAATAAATATTTGTTGAATGAATAAACATTGACTGATGGCTCGAAGGTGTGGGCACCAGCCCTCATCTGCATCCTCGAACGTTGCCTGCCGCAGCCCAGGGCCATCTGTATGTGAAGCAGAAAAGTCTGTGATTGCCAGTGTACACACGGCCGGGCAGCAGCTGTCTCCAGATAAGGGGATGGCACCATGCCAAGTACCCGTGGTCTCTCCACAGAGGCGCAATGATAATTACAATCCCTTGTAGCATTCCTTCTGGAGAGTGCCTCTCTTCTTGGAACATGTGGCACTTCACAAACATCGTCTCAGTGATCTTCGCCACATGCCTGGGAAGGGAGCGAAGCGGCCATGCGGCACCCCAGATGCCCCGTGGGCATGCGGCAGAGGAGGCATGATAATGAGAACGGGGAGGAGGGGGGTGTGTGTCCTCATTCCACAGGTGGACGATGGCAGGGAGAGGTTTCAGTGGCTTCCCCACAGCAAGCAGGGCGTAGGAAACAAGTTCAGGATCTCTTGTCCCGTGGTCTAGACTGTATCTATTTCCCATAAGTGAGAAAATGCCCACAAATGGCAGCTGTGAGATGGGAGAAAGAGGAAGATCAAACCACACAGATCCAGAGTGCTCACGAGTCAACAGTTCAAGTCCATAAATTCCCTAAAACTCACTCCCAAGTGCTTAAAACCACACGTACTAAGAATGTCCTAAAACTCACCAGCTCAAATTGTGCTAATGTTGTGCCAAGCCGCTTGCTATGCCGAAGGGGTCCCCGGCCAGATGAGGTCACACTCCCCTGTGATGGCACCCGCTGCCTTTGCTTTGTGACACTTGGCTATTTTGTAATTATTTGTTTATTATAGTGATTATACGTGAAATCTTTGTCTCCCTGGCTAGACTGGAAGCACTATGAGATCAGAGAGTAGTTTTGTTGAGTTCATCTTATATATACCTACCACCAAGCATAGAGCGCTCAATAAATATTTGCTGAATGGTTGAATGAATTATAAAATTCAAATAAATAGGAAAAAAGAAAGACAACAGCAAAAATCAAATGACAGGAAAGGAAACACCTTTTATAGCAGGATGAGATGGCGTTAGTTATGAATATACATACCCATAGCTTTATGTATAATTTCTACCCACAGTTCTAAAAAGAAGTTAATTCTGTGTTATACAGAATTAATGGTATAAGTTTTTGCAGCTCCATGAGGTCAGGGATGCTATCTGTCTTGCTTATCCATCGTATCCTGGGGTAAGCATAGTGTATAGTATAATATAAACTATGTACTAAATAAATATTTGTTGCAGAGTGGGTAGAAGGAGTCTGCAGATGGTTTAAAATTCATCAATCCATGCTCCATTAATTAAGAATATTGGATAATTAAGACAAAGTCTAATTGAGTTTTTCTATTTTATTTATTTATCTTATATTTATCATTATTCTCTGCCTCATTTAGAAAAAAAGAATTGGAGTGCCAGCAAGATAAGTCTATTTCACGCTGTTCTTTTACTCAGCAGATCTTTATGGAGCACACAGGGTTAGGTGACGGAAAAAAGCATTGCACAGTGTCTGTCTTCATAGATTACAGGGTTGAAACTATGGTGGCTGAGCAAGTCAATTGAATTTGGAGCAGTGTTTAAAATATGTAACAGTTAGCTTTTGCCGCATAACAAACTACCCCAAAACTTAAATTTTAAAGCAACAACCATTTACTTAATTTGTGATTCTGTGGGTCAGAAATTTCATCTGGTTCATCCAGACAGTTCTGAAGCCTTGGGTCACGTTCAGGAGTTTGGGGCTGGGGCTCATTTGTGAGCTGTCAGGCTGGCCAAGGGCCGGCTGGCCACTGGGTGCCTCAGTTCTGCTTCACATGGCCTCATGCTCCAGAAGGCTAGCTCAGGCTTATTCCCATGAAAATCTTAGGGTTTCTAGATTGAGAGTGGAAGCTGCAAGGTCTCCTAAGGCCTGGCCAACAGTGTCACTTGTGTTGTAGTCTGTTGGTTAAAGAAAGACACAAGGCCAGCTCAGATCCCAGTGGTAAAGAAATAGACTCCACTTTTTGATGGAATGAGTTAGAGAGTATTGTGATCATTTTTTAAATCAACTGCAGTGTTTTAAATCTTTATATCTTACTTTAGTAGTTCTCATTTGTTTATCAACTAGGCATGATTCTTAAAGAGATACAGCCAGGAACTTTATTTGGCAACCCTCTGTTAGCTATTTTAGATTCCTTGATTCAGACAGCCTGTCTGCCCCTCCCCCTAATTTCATATCAGGGTGACATTATTGTTCATTCTCACCTCCAAGAGATGGGGAAGGCTTTGGAACCGTAAGCTCACGAGGGTGGCAGCCCTGGCTGGCAGTCAGGTGCCCTACGTGCCCTGCATTGTCATGCATCAAGCCACATATTCTGAGCATATGCCAGGTACTGAAATGTTAGATGAATTCACCAATAGTTCTGGATATTTCTTTGTGACTCATTTGCAGGATATTCAACGATCCTTTTGAACACTCTGCGAAGTGTGTGGTGTGTGTCTGGGGAAGCCTGACACCCGTTAGACACTCCTGCTGTAAATTGGATGCACCAGCTCCTGCGAGCTGGTGCCACAGTGTGAATTAGATAGAGACACTTTCGACTGTTCCTCTGGCCTCCTGACTCTGTTCCCCGGTCATCCCTGGCTGGCCAAGCCTCCAGGAAGCACGCCTGACCTCAGCTGCCCAAGGCTAAGGAGATTCCAAAGGAAGTTACAGTGGGGAACTGTTACTTCCCCATATGGTAGCTCCCATGTCCTGTTTGCAACTCTGACAAAACACTGCAGCTCTCAGAGAGCTGAGCCACCTCTGATTCCTCTCCCTGGGTGCAGATCTTCCTTAGGTAGTGACTGTGGTAGGGAACATGCTAAGTGGAAAAAAATCCCGCCTATTGGCCAAACTGGTACCATGAAGGGAGAATTGTCACCCTCATCTTCAAATAAATAAATAATGGTGATTCCTTCAGAATTGCCCCAAAGTTGCAGTAGAAAGTAGTCTCAAAAACAAATAGTATCTTCTTGTGTACATACTTGTGTAATAGTTAAAAAAATTTTTTTTGATGGAGAGATGCTAAACCATTAATTTGCTTACTTCTGAAAAGGGGAAAGGAGACCAAGATTTGGGGATGGAAACTGAGCTTTCTCTATTGTATTCTATTTTTTAAAAAGAGGAGATTCCAGGTGGACACTCTAGGATCTCCCTTCACATTTTCTCTGTCATCACTCAAGCCCAAGTGTCTTTGCAGGATGTGACCAGCTTCCAGGGGACAAGCCCCAAGTGCAAGCAAGTCACACTTCCAAGCTCAGAATCAGATGGGAGGGGACAGGCTAGGGTGTGGACCCCAAGAGGTGTGGTTCCCTGGGGGCCACCAATGTACCAGTCTCCCTGGGTCCTTCAGTTATTCCAGACCGAATGATTCTCTTGGGGACTAGACTTGGGCACTAGACGTGGCAGTTGCTGACACTTTCCAAGCTTTCGTGAGCTTTCCTAGATCTCAAACTCAAAATTCCCAGACTGCCTACATTCCCTCCTTTGCTTTCATACTTGTGTTTTTGCTTTCTCATCATCTCTCCTTTTCTCTTCTTCTTTTCCTCATCTAGTATTTTTGAGCAGAGAGGGAGTGGGGGTCAGAGTGGTTCACGACCCTCCGCTATTTTCTTTTGCATTTCTGCCTGAACTGTCCCATCAGGAAAAGAGTAAGGCCCTCCAGAGTCACAACCATGACTCCAGCAGCTCACAGAGATTTAACATGAGAGATGGCATGGACTTCTAGGTCTCCTGTCAACATACACGGCTGTCAGTTTTTCAGTATTTATTTAGCATCATATACCGGACACGGCCATACATACATTAAAGCTGTATCGTCAGGGGTTCACAGTGCCAGCTCTGAACAGAGACTACTGGCTTCAAATCCTGGCTCCACACTGCATAACCTTTGGCAAGTTTCTTCTTTGGGTGGTTTGTGAGGATGAAATCAGTCTGTACACATAAAGCAAGAATAGGGGTTGGCACACACAGCCATGCTCAAGTAAGATTATCCACTATTGATGTTGTTGTTGTTACTATTTTTATTATCACCTATACTTTGTCTAATTCTCACAACAACTTCACCCTGTAGAAATTAACTCTCTCATTTCACCTGTCAGAAACTTGAAGCACAGAGAAGGTGAGTAATTTACCCAGGGCCACACGGCTAGGAAGTGGTAAGCCCAGATGCAAAACTGCATCTGTCTGCCTTCAAAGCCCTGCACTCAATCCTATGTTATATCTTACTCAGGTTTACACCCCTCCAACAAGGTAGGTTCAGGTGGATAATTCTTATTTAGTTTTCTCCCAGTAGTTATTTGATCATTTAAAAAAAATCCCATCTAACAAGACCTACCCCATGATCAATACCCATCTACACTGAATCTTTAATGCTCTGTCTTATCAAATTAGCAGCTTCCACCACAACTCAGGGCGGAAATCAATGTTCCCTTGACCTTAAACACACACCGACTTGCAAACACTCGTGCCTCGGGGCTTCAGTGGCTTGTGGGTAAAGAGAGCTACTCTCAGACTCCTCCACTTCAACCCAGAGAGAACAGAGCTCCAGACGGGCCATGACATAACAGGCCCAGCAGTGGTGGCCTCTCTGTCCCCACATGAGGCTTTTTCTTCCCAGTGTCCCTGGGCAGGCAGCACATAACCAGGCAGCCTCTGGTCTCCACTCCTAAGAACATGGGACCCCTCAGCTTTCACATCCTTCCCTCTCTAAACCCTGCCATTCTCAGCATTTTGCACAAATTCTGAGCAAGCCAGAGTTCCCCACCGTCCTACAGGATGGAGTCTGAGCCTTTGCCACAGGTGTATAAGTTTCTGCCCTGCGTGGTGTCATTTCTCCCCAGCACTCACCCTCCAGCCAGCCAATCCCTTTGCCCTATGACTCTCCCATTTCTCTCCTATCCTGGTTCTCTGCTCACACCAGGGCTCCTTGCTCTGATTCCTTAATCCTTCCTCCTATGCCCACTTGGGATCTCATCTTCCATGCCTAGTTAAAGTCTTGCTGCAAAACATTCCAGGAGAGACCAGCCATTCCACTTTTTTTATTTTACCTCGTTTAAACTCCTTCAGTTTTTCAAGTCTAAAGAACACGATTTAGCACCTAATTGTCTATTACCTTGTATCGTCTTCCTTCTTGAGCTGTGGCATCTCCCTAGGCAGAAAGCAAGATCCTCTATTTCCAAAAATTATATTAAACCTTCTCTCATCATCCCCGTAAGCATAATAACAGACAGCATTTATATTAAATGCTTATTAAGTACCAGGTAACGTTTTAAACAATCTACAAGTGTGACCTTGTTTAATCTTTCCAGCCACTTTATAAAGTGACTCTTACGACCTCTACTTTGCAGATGCAGACGGGAAGCCCAGAGGTCACGTAACTTGCACAGAGTCATCTCGTTGGCAAGTGATGGAGCCAGAATTCAGGTCCCAGTAGTCTAACTTCAGAGCCCATGCTGCTAGCCACGACACTGCCGTGCCTCCCGGAGCTTAATACAGGGTTGTCGTACAGTCGACACCTGTTGTAAAATTGTTCCCTAAAGCATACGCTGTCTCTGACTCTACAGAGTGACCACATGTCACGATGAGATAACATCTGCATTAGTTATCTGCTGCTGTCTAACAAATTACCCCAAGACCTAGTGGCTTAAAACACCGTTTATCCTCTTAGCTTCTGTAGGTCGGGAATCTGGGCACAGCGTGGTGGGCGCTTCACAAGGACACCCTCAGAATGCCAGCAAGGGCTGCGGTCACCTTGAGGCCGCAAAAGGATCCGCTTCCAAACTCACTTACCAGGTTGTTGGAAACATTTAGTCAGGTCCTCGTGGGCTCTTGGCGGGAGGCTGCCCTTGGCTCCTCGTGACATAAGCTCTTCACAGCGCAGCTCGCCGAGGGGCAGGTGGCTTCCTCAGAGCGAGGACCGGAGGACACGGAAAGAGGGGAAGAGAGAGAGAGAGAGAGAGAGAGCTCTCCCCGTCTTTGGTAACCTAATCCCGGAAGTGACACCCCATCACTTTGGCCATCTTCTCGTCATGGTCTTCTAGTCCTCGGAAGTGAGTCGCTAGGTGCGGCCCACACTGGAGGGGAGGGGACTGCACCGGCGTCAATACCAGGAAGTGGAGATGGCGGGGAGCCCTTCAGAAGCCGCCTTCCGCAGAGCTACTCGCATCACTCCGGGGGGCGCTCCCTGAACAAGGAGCGCCCGAGGAGAGAGCTGGCCAGGGCGCATGCCCGGCGTGGGGAAGCCGCTCGGAGGGAAGGGGTCGTAGGAGGCCCCGGAAGGAGCTCGGCAGGCGGTTCGAGGAGCAGCAGACGCTCCGAGAGCGGAGCGTGCGGGGCGGGGAGGGACCCAGACCGCGCTGGGCCGGCCTCGCGGGGGTCCGGACCTTCCGTCCTTCTCCTGGAAGCCATGAAAAGCCCCTGAGGGATTTCAGACGGTGGGGCGGAGGCGTGGAAACCGTGTCAGAACTTGGATGAAGAACCAACCCCAGCCATCCACCGCCCGACGCCGGCCGCGGCTCAGATTCTGAGGTACCAAAAATGTTCCTGTCACGTGGGACCTGACCGCTGCCACACTTCTGACTGCGGGGCTGAGGTAAATCTGTCATTTTAGGTTCTTTCGGAATCCGGAGGGAAAGGGGCCTTCGAGGGTAAATGCTCTGTTTTTTTCTGTCAAAATCCCCTGCCGTAGAGGTGGCGCGTGTGTGACACGGCCGGGTGCGTTCTGCGCATGTGTCGCCATCGTCCCTCTGTCTCCGCCCTTGCTCGCGGGCTCTCGAGTGTATCGTAGGGTTCTGGACACCTAGATCTCCGTTTGGGTTTTCCCGGAAATAGAACCAAAGACAAAAATTTGAGAAATCGTCTACGTGGAAGGTGATACCAGGGGACACTAAGAGGACGGGGAAGGAGAAAAGGGGGGAAAAGCCCCTAAAATATGTATTGTCAAGCACATCCCTGCCCGGCAACCCTGGGAGACAGCACGGGACACACCCTGCATCGTCCCACGCTGGGGATGAGGAAATCCCGTCCATCTCTGGTTAACACCGTTAGTCCTTGGGCCACCCCCGGCCCTGGCCTGGGGGACCCTCATGGCCAGAAGAATAGCCCTGAGGTGGGCGTCACAGGTATTTGCAGCAAGCAGCCTTCATGTATAGAGTGAGTGTTGAAAGCCTGTGAGCGGGACCTAAAAAAAAAAACCTAATGATAATAATAACAGTTAAAAATGCTTTCATATGATTAGTGTATTTAATCCTCACAGAAACGCTCGCTCAGTCCTTGACACATGAAGATGCTCAACAAATGTTAATTACACTTGTGAGTGTCGCCACCGTGTCGTCCAAGGTCACTCAGCCCGTAAGTGCCGGCGCTGGGACTCCCACCAGATCATCCGGTGCTGAGGCCACTGGTCGTTAGCCCGTAGAGCAAGGAATGTGTCACGGCGAGGAGGGGTCCGTCCTCTGCCTTGGGGACAAGTAGAGGAGAAAGGTGGAACTGGTAATACAGAGCCCTGACTTTGCCAACATCGCCATCTTGCTCCGGGTCAGTCTAATTAGCAGGGTTTGTCTGATAAAATTATGAAGAGGAAAACCCCAGAATGACCTCGAGGGATGTACATGAGATTACAGGAAGAACAAATGAGGGCCATGCAAAGTGCATGCTGTGGCTTCACCGTCAGGCCAGAAGTACCAGATTGGAAAACAATCAATTAGGTACCGTCTAGTGTTTGTTTCTGGAGAGCAAAGTCGCTTATCCACTTGGGTGGCGGGGTGGGGGGATCCGTCATTCAGAAAGGGCCTGTTCAGCTAAAAACTGGTTGGTTTCTTGGCTGTGTTTGTTCTTGGCCTTGATCTCTTCTTTCATTCTGGAGCCTTGATACTATTTCAGAAATGGGGGAGTCTGGGATGAATTCTAAGCAGAATGGCAACTGTGAGAAAGATGGCTGGAGAGGGGAGTGAACACCTGAGCGGGAAAACACTGGACTTGGGCAGGACAGTGGCTCCAGGCTCAGCTCTCAGTGACCGGTGACCCTGAGTAAGAGAGGGAGGGGAGCAATAACAACAAACGCTCCTACTGTGTGTCAGGCACTGTCCTTGGCACCTTCATGTTCTGTTGCAGCTGATCTGCACAATGGCCCTGGAAAGCAAGAGCTGTCATCCCCTTTGTGCAAAGTCTGAGATGCCAAACGACTTGCCCAAGGTCACCGAGATATTAACCAGAGGGAGCCCTTGAACTCACTTCTGCCTGGCTCCAGGTGCTCACTCTTTCCTCCCTGCTATGCCTCAGTTTTCTCATGTGCTTCGTAGGACTATTGTATCAAATTATAGGAAGTGCTTTTTCTAGAATATAGTTTTCTGTGCACAAGATAGAGTGTTGGATGAGGTAGACAACCTCAGCTTCTATTTGGCACCCCTGTTTGGGAAGAGAGAACAGCTGGCACGCCCCATGACGTGTGCTTTATCTGCACCGAGCTGAAGGAATTTGTCACCTGGGTTCCTTGGGAGCTGCAAATCAATGGGACAGGGTCTGGTTCTGGCTACACCGTTAGAAAAACCCAAATGGAATTTTTAAGCCAGGTTTTCTTTTATTATTATTATTCATGTCAGGAGTCCACAGGGAAAATCTTTATCTGCATTAAAACATACATAAGAAGAGGAGAGAAGAAAAGGCAGAAAAGAGTGTGTCCTACAAAGCGTTTCTTTGAGCCTAGCTCGGTTCCTCTGTAAGTTCTTTGCCGCGCTCTCCAACAAAGATGGAATCTGGGTTCAAGGTTGAATGGAAGCCGGCTCCTGATGGAACACGTATCCCCTGAACACACCTCTAGGAGATTAGCCCGTCATTAAATATTTGTAGGATAACAGGAGAAGCCTAATTTAGTTTTTGTTTCTTTCTCTCTGTGGTTTAATCACAGATGAAAGAGACTAATAGCACTGCAGAGCTTTCTGGTGATCAAAGGCCAATCAATCCTCTTTGTGGAGTAATTAACTATTTGCTAAACTTGCGGAATTGATTTCCATTTAGGGCTAAGAGAGAGGGTTTTAAATGAAGACCGATTCACCAGGCGAGAGGAGGGAATCTCGGGGCTGGTGCCAGGAGATACTCAGGGTGATGAATTGGAATCTGCTAATTAGAGACTGAAAAATACAGCCAGAACCTGACCCTATTCAGGAATACTTCAGGGGAAGGACAGGCAGGAGGAAGGGTGGACTTGGTCGCTGTCTTTATCTCCCAGGCAGCTGTGTGTACTTGAAGTGAGAAAAACCTTGGCATCCTGTTCAGGGCAGAAAAGGCTTGATTGTAAGCAGTTGCCAGATGGGAGGGGAGGCAGAATGCACGTGGTTCAGAGGCCAGAGGGATGTGTGCAGGTGCCCAGGGTGTGGAAGGGACAGCCTGTGAAATGAAGGTCCCGTGTGGGCATGTCGCTTAGCACAGAGCCGGGCACCCTGGCCATTGTGCACGCCTGAGATTCTACTCAGGCTCTTGCATTTGCAGCCAGTCAGGAATCTGGATCCTGTTGGCATCTATGCACATGCACTGAGAATCTGATCAGATGAATATATTTGGGACTTTAAATTTAAAGTTCATGCCAGCTTAAAACTCTACAGATCTGAGACAACCTCATCATGCCTCTGTTTAGGGTTGCCGGATAAAATATAGGATGCCCAGTTCCATTTGAATTTCAGATAAACAAAAAAATATATTTTTTGAGTGTTAAGTATGTACTAAATTATGTGTTGCTTTAGTCTAAGTATGTCCCAGATGATTTGGTGTTTCTTTAGAATTCAAATTGAACTGGTTGTCCTGTATTTTTATTTGCTAAATCCTACAGCCCTGCCCCTGGTGAGATTTTGGCCCCGGGCTTACTGAGTTACAACCTTTGCAAGCCTCAGTTTCCTTCTCTGTGAATGAGATTCATAGTAGTCACTGATTATTTCATTATGAATATTAGATGAAAGAACTGCGTGTGGAGCACTTCACACAATGCAATGCCTGGCGTGTTTTATGCTCTCCATAAATGTTACCTGTCATTACAGCAAACACTATTTATTCGATAAATAAAAATAATAATGTTAAATATTAATACTGTATTTCTTTTTCCTGTCTCTTTTATCCCCAACGTTGTTTCTTCCTCCCTCCTCCTGCCTCTTTTCCTTCCTCTCCTTTTTATTTTTCACTGAACATTGGGTCCGTACCAACAGCATTCACGGGACTGTGTAAACCGCAGTGTCTCTGTCCATTTTCCCTTTGCAGAGGGACAGACGGAGTCAGTGGCCAGGAGCTTGTTCGAGGTCCTAATTCTATGATCTTGGCCATGCTCTTTAATCTCTTTGTGCTTTGCTTTTTTCAGATGAAATGACAATAACGTTACATGTCAGATTAAAATGAATTAATATAAGGAAAGCATTTAAAATAGTGTCTGGCACGTTATCAATATTATTACTAATAACACTCATGTCAGTTTGGGATCCCCCAGAAATAATGCAGTTTATGTTCATTTCCACGAGGTCACTTGAGCCAAGCCAGGTGCTGGGTCGACCCAAGGGAGCGAACAAATTTGGTTTCCATGGTTCCACTGTTGCAAGAGGAGCTCCATGAAAACCAAAATGCCTTTGGTGATGTGTGCCTGTGGCTGGTTTTAGTGTTTGAAGCAAAATGGGAATATTTTTCTCATCTCCCGCTGATCAGTTCTTACTGTGCCTTACCATTTGTCGGAGCAGAGCCTCCCAGCAAGTCGATCGTGATTGAACAGTGTTTCTTGAGAACTTAGAGGATCAGTTTCCCTGATGGCCACTGCCACCACAACCTCCTTGCCACAGCCCATGTGGAACCCCCCTGGAACTTGGTTGGAGCAGGTGGGGATGTCTCTTTCCATGTCCTGCTCCAAATATCTCCGTCAGCAACTCTGACAGTCCACCCCCTGGACTATGAGGCTTCTGGGAAAAGAACATAGCTCAGGCACACACACAGGTGGGAGATCCTGGTCCTGAACCAAGCCAATCTGGGGAGGCTCAGCCAGATAGTGCTTCTAATTGGATTTCATAGCAGATGAGGTCCCAGTTGAAGAAAAGATTCCGGAAGGCTGATTCTATTGGACATCCTGTATTGCGCTACCCTGTAAGTGGCTGATCATGTCCCTTACTTAAAGCTTCTAAATGTGCCACACATGGTTCCAAAGGCTTGACAAATATTAACCCAGGTTACATTTGTCCTTATAACAACCCCATGCTGCGAGAGCTATTTTTAATATTACAGGTACAGAGAGGTTACACTGTTCCCCAAGTTCACACAGCTATTTAGTGGTCCTTTTGTCATTGCAAATCACTTTAATCCAACACAAATCATTGCTGAGTACTACTTTAGATAGTGCATCGCACCAGGTGCTAGGAGCACAAGGATGGCTCAGACCCCTCTCTGTGGGCTAGGGGCATGAATGAAAAGGATGTGCATAAGATTTTTACCAGCATGGTGATTCTCCAGACTGGGAGAAATACCTAAGTTTCTCAAGAGATGAGGGGGTGATAAATGGAAAGGAAGAATGTGGTCTTTGGGGCTTGCCACTATTCCTGCATCCAGGGGAAGGTATTTTATTTGGATGCCCTGGCAACAGTATAAAAGTTATCATACTCCTTATAACAGACTTCCCAGCTTTGGGGACCCATTGGGGTTTAGGAGATTGTGTCATGTTCAGCTAAAAGTTTGAAGGTCGTGCTATATTTGTCCAACTAGGACTTGGATTGAATGATTTGAGTGTCAGTCTTTTGGGGTTTGCGCTATGCTGGGAGGTCACCCCCACACACTCACCCCGGGATGGCTGGACACACAGTGGTAACTGGAACTAGGCTGCCAGGAAGGAGTTGGAGAAAGGAAGAGGTTAAACATCAAAGCATTTTAGGAGGATTCCATTTGATTCTTTATTGCAAATTGAATTCACCTATGAAATAGTTGGGACTTGATAGTCATTGGCACATGGGACGCAGTCCCTCCACACGGGTCCTTGTAAACAGGGGCACGACAATGCCCACTTAAGACAGAGCTGTGAAAAATCCTCATCCCTCTTAATTATTTAGGAAGAGGGGAGAAAGTGCCTGGGGGAGCAAAAAAAAATGATTCCCAAGTGATGTTTGGAGAAGGCATCTTAGCATAGCTGTACCCTTTCCTAGGCTGACCAGCAGCGTTTAAATGCAGGGGCCGCCGTGAACTGACTCACTGCCGGATAATTACGTTAGGGACCAATACGGCCTGTTGAAAATCAATTCTGTTGGACCAGTGTGTTTGTTCGGGAAGCCACTCAGCCAATTCAGGAGTATATTAGGCAGCAGGCCCAGTGCGGTGACCTCTTCCGGATTGGGGTTGACACTTGAACGGAGGCGTTTGTCCAGTTAAAGGACAGTAGTAGCAGCAGGCTCTTATCTCCCCTAAATTGGATTACTCAGATCTGCTTGTTCTCTTTAAAGATAGCTACTCTTGGGTTTTTTCCCCTCTCTTTCTGTCTGTCTGAAATGGTTACCTGGTGATTACTGTTTAACTTGCCATCCTTATGTATTCTTGGACAGTTAACACCGAATGCCACCAGTGTCACTTCCCTTTCCTGCGTGGGGAAGGTCATCTGATGCTGACACCTCCATTTTTCAGATCACTGGTTGGACCAGCGAATGGGTTTAGATCCCAAGGAACTGGTCTGTGTGTTCTCTCAGGGAGTCCACGGCTGGCGAGCTTGCAATGTGCCTTCCAGGAAGCTCAGCACACGCTCTGGGATGGCATGAGCTTCCCTGCAAACATGCCCATTCCCTCCAAAGGGGTTACTCCTGAGAGACTTCCCTTGACTTGAAAAGTCGCAGACCTGCTCCCCAAGCAATGTCCCTTGAGTGGGAGAGCCACCGGCCACCAGGACCATAGACAGCAGCTGTCTCCAGCCCTCTGGAGCATGATGGCACTTGGATTGGAGGGTTTAGATTCAGGAGAAATGACTGAAGGAGGAGCCTGAGAAAGCCCACACAGGGCCCACCGTCCCAGTCTAGTCTTCGCCACCTGCAGCTGCACCTGCTGCCTTCCCCGCCTCAAGTTGCGTGGGGTGTCAGGAAGACACTGGGGAGTCCAGGGTATCATGTGTACACCTCTTGAAGGAATCTAGGAAAGACTTATGGCCACAATGATGGTTCTGTTAATGACACACAAAATTAACTGCTCCACATATCCATTTGCCTTGATAGCTGAGCGTTTTGCTGTGATAAAAGGAGGGTCATGTGCATGGTCAGCGATTTTTTTTTTTTTTTGGATATCCCAAACCCTGTCAGCCAATTAGCCTGCAGGAAGGAGCAGCCCCATTTTCTCATGAAGGTTTGATAGGGCTGCCCCCTTGTCCAGGAGGAGCAGCGAGGCTTGTCCAGAGGGGACGAGGCAGTCATCCAGGAGGGGCTTGGGTAAAACAGAGGTGATTCCATCTCGGCCTGCCACAGGCCTGTTGTCACTGGAATTGAGGCTAATGGAGACTCAGTGTCCGCCCTGAAATCTACTGCAGATTTTGCTGGGGAGAGGCAATGAGGTGTCTGAAATAAAGAGCTAGGAAGGCAGAAGCCAGGGATGTCAGGTGGAATTTGCAAGGATCCACCAAAATGTGAGGGAATGAGAGAAGAAGAGAGAGTGGAGGGAAGGGAAGGGAAAGAGGGAGGAAGGAGGAAGAAAAGGAGAAAGGGAAAGAAGGGAGGGAGGAAGGAAGGGAGGGAAAGACGGAGGAAAACATCTCTCTGCCCAACCTTCCTCACTTACAAAAACTGATAGATAACATCTGTTCTCCTGCTCTCTTGAAATGATTGTGAAAATTAAACAAGACCATTCTAGTTAAAGAGAGGGGACATTCACCTTTTATTAACACAACTGCTAATAACACCTCCTAGGAGAGAGCACTGAACCCTGTACAGGATCTCACACATGCTACTCGGGGTGGGGATTGTGGCTGTGGGCTCAGTAGAGGCGACTCTTCTGATGAGTCAGTCCCACACCAAGGCGTCGGGATTGAGTGGGACTCCAGGGAGAGGACGCATGTATTGAGAGCAGCTGGGGGGATCCCCGATAAGTGTAGGCAGCGACGAGGCCCTGCCTCCCTTTCAGACTTTGAGGTTTTTCACTACCTCTGCTGTGGCAGAACAGAGGTATAGAGACACCAGGGAGCTGCAGGAGCTCTCCTGGGGGAATCCCTGGGTGGAAAAGTTTGAAAAATACTCCTCGGGAGTTTGTTCTGCTTTGATCCATGTTATTTACTGATGGCTCCAAGAGGAAGACCAAGACACGCAAGATCCCGTAGACAGGATAATATCCCAGACAGGATAATATGACCATCCCCAATCTTGCTTCAGTCTTTTAGAAGTGTATTTTCTCACTGTGTTTGAAAGAAGTCATTGATTTTCCACTGAACCAACACATTGAAAGGCCACGGGAAAATATCTGATTCCCTATGTAAACACATAAGCCTTGCCTCCAGTGACTGAGAACTCCCTGGACTTCTGATGGCTAAAATTGCAAGGCCTCAGCCACACCCCTGCACCCACCTTGGTGAGGGCTGCCTGTGCACAAGGGAATTTTCTCATCTTTTGCTGGGAATGGGGGTCCCAGAACAGCTTCCCCCATGAGCACCAAGGGTTTCATGTGAAGGGCATATGAGGGTGTTGCACGTGCCAATTTGGCTTGTGTGGCTAATTGCACCATGTGCAGAAAATAACACCTGCGAAGATCAGTCCATCGTCTGAACCCCACAGTCTCAAAGTCAACGACAAAGCTCTCTGGGTGAAGCCCGTCAGTGGAAACGCCCGTGGAAACATCAAACACGGCTTCCAGTGGAAAGTGACTGAGAGTGAAACTTTAAAGATCAATGAGAAGGTTAAATTGAAGGGAATTCTTTCAGGGTCTGAAGAGGATGGAGGCTGGGGTTGGGGGCTGAGGGGGGGCAAATGACCCACCCCAAGGGTGAAGGACCCTTGCCAGAGAGGTGATTAACAAACCCGTTGCAGGAAGACTTCCCGAGCTGCTCCCAGCTGCATGGAAGATTGGAACAATACCAGGCTTTTCCTTAGGACCTGTTTTCTATCCAACTTCAAGTAAACCTGGAGTAGCTCAGTGCTTGGGATGTGATTACATGGGGTATACCTTGGCAGCCAGCAGAAAATAAGCCGTGGCTTTGGCAGGTTGGGGGCAGTTTCCTTTTAAGCAGTTTGCCTGCCCAAGTTCAAGGAGATTAGTAAACAGAGATGGAGAGGCCTTGTTTATTGAGAGAATGAAGCAGGCTGCACTGTTCCTTTAAAAGGTATTTGTGATGCTTCTCCCCCCCCCCCCTTTAACCAGTCCACTGCCTAAGGAACAAGCTTGATACTCTACCGGCTTTTTAAGAAAATACTTAAATATCAAAAGTTTTCACTCTTTCTGTGTGTGCAAAATATCAGCTTAAAGCCCAATGGGAATCAAAGTTCTTGCTTAGCATACAAAGGCTTATGAGTTTTATAGTGTTTGGGACTTTAATCTACAAAGTATAATTTAATCCTCTTTGAGGTATCTGCACCACAGAGCTCTGATTGTAAATAAACCATATGGTTACAGCGGATGCAGCCACAGCTGCCTGCCTCCATCACTCACCCTTAGTAAATATTTCTGCAAAACAGATGAAATTAACTACTGTAACAGATAAATAGAGAGTGTAGTTCTCAGAGCAAATGTGTTACCACGGCAGTCATGCTTAAACACAACTGATAGCTCTGGGTCGAGGCTCAGCCAGCCTGCCAATACCAATGACTCTCTCTCTCTCTCTGAGCCCCGCTGCACCTGGATGCTGAGGCCTACCTCCGAAGGGTGGGGATGGCCCAGAAACACCCATCGGGCAAGGAGGTTAATGTGCAAGGAACTGGCTGAATGCCCAGTGCTCCCCGATGGAGCAGATGCTGCTAGACCAAAGTACGTTGAGTTAGTCGACAGCAAAGCTGTGGGCACCATTGTGAATTGCAGGAAGACCCGGTTCCGGGGCTACAGGCCTGGAGAGCAGAAGGGATTAAAGCCAAGAGAAGGTGGTGATTCCCTTGGCGCTCAGGTAGCTCCAGGGGGAAGGAATGATTGCTGTCGGGAGACCTGCTGTGTCAGGAAGTAGAATCAGATCAAAGAAATTTGTTTGTGATGACATGATTGGGGACTTAACTGGCAAATTTGGGCTTTGAAGTCATTTGAGAGAGCAAACATTTTATGTGAGTGTGTGTCCTCCATATGGCACCGACATCACAGGGACCTAGATTTGAATCCAGGTTTGTGGCACTCAGCAGTTACAGGATTTTGTGCTGGTTATTGCGCCTCTCTGAGCTTCAGTTTGCTTCCCCTATAAAATGGGAATGAGTGTTCCTTTTATAGTACATGACTATGAGGATTAATTAGAATCATCATCCTCATCATTCTTAAGTGAAATTGGAAGAATGATTATGACCACAGCAAATAGTTAACTGCATGATTTGGGCAGGACAAGAAGCTCTTACTTCTGTCTTGGGATCTTTAGGCTGCAAGTCTCTCTGGCTAGGGCTATGGTTCCCATCCCTAGTGGTCTAAAGTCCATGACAATGCAGGGTGACCCTTTTCATAGCTATTTCAGGGAGTCAGTGCTTCCCCTTTGCCTCAGATATCACAGGGCTGGGCTGAGTGAGCAGAAGCTGCCCATCCAGACACAGGGCTATGCACACAGTGGTGGCAAGGAGGCAGGTGGCAGGAGAAGCCAGCCTGTTGCAGATGTATGAGCCTTTAAGAGGGCAGGTGTCAGTGACCTGAGAGGGACAGATGTTTCCCCGAGGCTGGGAAAGGTCCAGAAGGCAGGCAGGCAGAAGGTGTATCAACTAGAGCATCACGCCTGCTCTGGCCATCTGCATGCTGAGGCTGGGGGATCTCTGAACACTCCCAGCCAGGAGAGGGACTGATTGTGGGGGGCAGGGTCCCTGAGCCTTCAAGGAAAGAACTTAGGGATGAGAGGGGTCTCAGACAGAGGGACAGCTCCCTCATCCCCCAAGAAGAAAAACAGAGCCCAGAAGGGATTCAGTAGAGCATCCCAGCGTCTTTAGGGCTCAGTTTCACAACCTAGAACCAAGAAGTTCCAAATCCTGACCACAGCTGAGGTTTTAGCACATCTGGAGTCACTGAGGGATGCAGCAGCTTCAGGGCAGCTTTCAGGACTTCTCATTCACAGATTAACATCATATTTGAAAATAGCTGTACCTAATTGGATAATATTTTTTTTAAAAAAGGGGGCTTAAATCCAGGGCTATAAAAAAATGCTGTTAACTGGGAAAGGATTTTTTCCAAACTGATCACATTCAAACCCTTGAAACTAAGAGTCAGGCTGAGAAATTCCACAAACAGGACAAAGGATACAGGTAAAGTTGGTGCAGCTTGGAAAACACAGGCCAAGGGACCCAGGTTATCTCTGCAGCCCCCCAGGTCCCCATGGAAGTGTTGAAACTGAGATGCGACGGCCGCCTGGCTCTCAAAGACCTGCGAGCAATGTTTTCTTTACTTTCCATTTTTATTTTTAAAGTTATAAAAAGCAAGTCTAGAAAAAAGAACTCTGGTATTATCTGCATCCAGCCTCCCCAGATGTTTAGACTGTGCCACGTTTTCTTTACCATTCACACCTTTTCTCCCTCCCCACCTCCCTTCTCTCCCTGTGTATAGATGTGATTTTTCTCAATCATTTGACAATAAGCTGCTGACATTGTGCCCCTTTATCCCTAAACACTTTGGTGCATATTTCCTAAGAACAATGACATTGTTTGACACAACCACAGTACAATCATCTAAATCAGAAAATTGAACATTTATACAATGCCATCAATTAATCCGCAAAGTCCAAATTCAAATTTTGTCCATTTTTTCCAGTGATGTGCTTTATCCTTTCATCATCACATCTCTCCAGTTTCTTTTAAACTAGAACAATTCCTCATTCTTTATCTTCACCTGTTCTTTTTCTTTCTTTAACCTTGACATTTTTGAAGAGTGCAGACCATTTATTTCATGGAAGGTTACTCAATTTGTGTTTGTCTGATGTTTCCTTATGATTAGATCCAGGTGATGAATTTTTGGCAGAAACACCCCAGAAATGATGCTGTGTCTTTCTTGGTGCATCAAGTCAGAGGGATATGATGTTGGGTCCATGCCACCATTAGTGATGTTATCTTTGATGACTTAGCTAAGGTGGCGTGTGCCAGGTTTCTCCATTATAAGTTTGCTACTTTTCCCAATTGCCCTATAGGAAATTGTAGGGAGATACTTTGAAACTATGTACATACTTTCACCCTTCATCAAACTTTCACCCACTAGTTTTAGCATCCCTGGACCATTCTTGTTTGAGTCACTTATTATTATGATATTTTCCAAATGATTTTCTAATTCCATCATTCTATATTTATTAGTTCAGTTCTACTGCAAGGAAGAGCTTTCCCTTCTCCTCACTTCATGATGTATTTATTCATCCATTTATATCACAGATAAATTCATGGATTCTTATGGATTATTCAGTGGGTAGTAATTCATTACTATCATTATCTATTTGGACACTCAAATGGTCCTGGAGTTGGACAGTGAGAGCCCTTTCTGCCTTTTTGACATGTCCTGTTTATTTGTTGAGCACTTGCTTATTTTCTGGAACAAGATGCTCAGGCTCATGTCATGCGTTACCTGTCCTGGAATCAGCCGTCTCTCTAAGGAATCCTGGATCCTTTCAGGAGAGAAGGGACTTTTAAAGCCAAGATCTGGGTACCAGACCTACTGGGGCATCATTATTTCAAGGTCCTCTCAATGGAGAGTTTATACATTTATATGAAACACACTAAGGCTTTCAGTTCCAGTCCTGTAGCATTCTAGCCTTCTCCTTTTTATAAATTAAAGAAAAAAAAAACTGTCTTCACTAAGAGAAGCTAGATACCTAGCTCTCATTTTTCCCAACATATTTGTCCATTTGCTCAATCCTAGAATACATATAAAGTTATTTTTGAATTGTTCATGCATACCACTGTGAAAAACAAACCTACTAAGTAGACTTTAGTATTTCTTTACTTCTCTTTTTGTCTTTAAACTGAGGATACTGTGTTAGTCTGTTTTGCTTTGCTATAAAGGAAATACCTAAAGCTGGGTAACTTGTGAAGAGAAAAGGTTTATCTGGCTCACAGTTCTGCAGACTATACGAGAAGAATCATGCCAGCATCTGCTTCTGGTGAGGGCTTCAGGGAGCTTCCAATCAAGGCAGAAATTGAAGGGGGAGCAAGCATGTCACTTGGCGAGAGAAGGAGCAGGACAGAATTCAGGCTCTTAAAAACAACCAGCTGTCATGTGAACAAGTAAAGCAAGAACTCACTACTATGGGAAAGACACCAAATCATTCATGGGATCTGCCCCCATGACCCAGACACCTCCCTCTCAGCCCCACTTCCAACAATGGGGATCAAATTTCCACATGAGATTGGTGGCGGGGGGCAAACATCCAAGCCATATCAGATATGTAGTCAAAACTCTGTACTGAAAAGTGATTTAGGATAGCTCCTCCCATCTCCAGGCAATGTTGTTATGTCATTCATTTGAAATACAGTTTGGTTCACCTGTTTCTATTAATATTAGGGGCTTTCTCCCCATCCTTCCGGATGTTTTGAGTATAGAAAACATTAGTATGATTATAAAAGTCAAAACTAAGTAAAAAGGCATATTCAGAGAAGTGGCAGTCTGCCTCCTGACTCCTCTACTGTCCCCACTCACCTCTTGCATGCAGGTAACCAGTTTCATTCATTTCTGCCTTTCTTCCCAGTGTGGTTTTTGTTTTTTGTTTTGTTTTGTTTGCTAAATTAAGTGTATACATGTATAGTTTATTTCCTCTTTTTTCTTATAAAAAATAGAGAATACTATAAATGAGGTTTTGCACTCTGCTATTTTCCCTTAACGATATGTCCTGGAAATAATTGCACGTCAGCTCCTAGAGCTCTTCCTCACTCTTCTTTTATCAAATAGAATTGCACTGCGTGATGATACCATTTGTCCAACCAGTCTACTGTTTGTGGGCATTTAGACTGTTTCTAATATCTTTCCATTGTAAACCATGCTTTAATATATAACCTGGTAAAGACGTATTTTTATATTATTGGACAGGTATCTTCAGGGTAGATTATCTAGGTAAATTCCTAAGAGTGAGACTGCTGGATCACTAGATGTACAAATCTGTAGTTTCGTTAGATATTACAAAGTCCTCCTCCTCAACTGCTACACCAGTTTGCATTCCCTCTAACAAGGTGTGAGAATGCTTCTTTCTCCTTAGCCTCCCCAGAAGAATGTATTCAGCTTTCTGATATTTACAGGTGAAAACTAATGTTTCAATGTGGTTCTTTAAAAACCAGTTTATTTAGATACAATTCACATACCATACCATTCACCCATTTAAAGCATACAATTCAGTGAGTTTTCGTATATTCCCAGATATCTGCCACCATCACCACAGTTGATTTTAGAAACCCAGAACCCTTTACAGATCACTCTGCTAACTCCTTTACCTCCCAGCCCTAAGCAACCACAAATCTACTTTCTGCCTATGGGTTCGCCTGTTTTGGACACTTTGTATAAATGGAATGATACAATATGTGGCTCCTTGTGACTGGCTTCTTTTACTGAGCATGGTGTTTTCAGGGCTCATCGGCATTATGGTACAGAACAGCACTTCACTCCTTTTTATGGCCCAGTGATGTTCCATTGTATGTACATACCATATTTTATTTGCCCATTCATCTGTTGACGGATATTTGGGTGTTTCCGCCGCTTGTCTAATATGAATAATGCGACTATAAACTGCCATGCATAAGTTTTTGGGCAGACAGATGTTTTCATTTCTCTTGGGTGTGTATCTAGGAGTAGAATTTCTGGATCATATGGTAACTTCATGAGTAATCATTTCAGGAACTGCCAAACTGTTTTAATGGCATTTTCATTTGCTTTTACTTCTTATGTGTAAAGTTGAACATTTTTTCTTGTGTTTAATGGCTACTTTTATATCTTCTTTTTAACTCATTTTTTCATGTATTTTGCCCATTTTTGTTGGGTATTTGGTCTTTTTGCCCCTCAATTTTTAAGAAACCTTTGCATATTACAGAAATTTGGTCTGTGATACATATTGCAAACATTTTTCTCCCATTTGTCATACATCTTTTGACTTTGCTTAGGGTGTTTTTTCCATGCAAACATTTTTTAAACTGTTATGTAATCAAATTCATCAGTTTTTCTTCTGTTGCCTCTGGATATTGATTCGAGTTAGAAGTCATTTCTCCACACCCAAGAATTCACTTGTGTTTTCTTTAAGTGTTTGTAGGAGTCATTTTGTCATTTGGCTCTTCAGTCTGCTTTAGGATATATTCTTATGTGTGGTTGGAGGGCTAGATCTAACTTGACTAACTTTACCATCTAACTGTCAACCCAGTCGTCCTAACACCACTTATTAAAAAGATCATCTGCACCCCAGGGACTTCCATTGCCACCTTTATTGTATCCTAAATTTTCATATACACTTGGCTCTATTCCCAGGCTTCCTGCTCTATTCCAGCAATCTGTCTGTTTATTCAGGCACCAACCATGCTGTTTTAACTCTTAGGAGCAAGTTTGACAACCTTCTTTGAGCAACTGTTCTTTTGCTAAGACCCTCGTTCTCAGGAAGTTCTTCCTTGTGTCTGAGCTTCAATCCCTCCTCTTGCAACTTAAGCCTGTTTCCTCCAGAAAGTCCCTTGAACTCAGAGTTCTCTTGTTCACCTCCATCTGTGTAGTCAGGTGCTATGAACTCTCTTTTTATGCGAATGTGGCCTCCACTTCCTGGCCCAGAGGTGACTCTTTCATTGACAGCCCTGACTGCCAACTTTACAAATACTTTGCTGAGTTTGTCAAGCACTGCTGACTCATATGAATTCCATTATCATTTTTGTCATCATCATCATCAGCTGAAGCATCAGCTGCTCCCCTTCTTTCACCTATTGTTTAGAGCAAATGAAGGAGCCACTGATTCCCAAAACAGAAGCTTTATCTGTGGAATATCCTAAGTCATAAGCCCTGGTAGGTCAGTTCATGTCTTAAAGACGTCAGACAGGCCGGGAGAAAGATCATCAAACGCTACCTATTTTTCATGGTTGGGGAGTTGACTTATCTCAAAATAATTGAATAAGCAAATACCCCCACCCCCAGTCAATTTTCTTTCCTGTTCTTGGTGTGATGGCAAAATGTCTAATTGAAAGATACATTTGTGCTTATGACATAGTTGTGAAAAAAGGAAGAAACAGACTTTATAAACCTATTTCTCCCGCTGTTAGATAATCAAATATGAGGTTATATGCTGGGGACAATTAACCACTATTTGAGTCCCATTCAACAAATATCTGGTGAGCAGCTTCTCTGTGTCAAACATTGCAATAGAACCCATAAGGGACTCAAGTGAGACCAGATACTGTCTTCCAGAAGTTCATTCACCACTGGGGGAGATAGTGGGAGAAGAGAGACAAGCACAAACAACTTCATCACAAGCCAAATGGGAGAAGGTGGAAAAAGAAGTTGCACAATAGTATGGGACTGTAGAAGACAAACTATTCATTCTAAAGACTCTTTGAAAATATGAGACTTAACAAGTGCACTCTGAAGAATAAGTTGGGTGGCCCAGAAAGATGATCTGGCATTTAAAATGGCTTAAGCAACATTACAGAGGCAGAAATTCATATTGGGTTAAGTTATACAAAATTTCTGTTGTAGGTCAAAGCAGTCACATGTTGGCAAGTTCATATGATTCTACCCAATCTATCACATTTTGGAAGACTGTAGCCCGGTTGTCGACTTAGTAGATCTAATAGACTAATTTGAAGGGGTTACAAGACCCTATATAGGAGTCATGGCTAAACCAAGTTGCAGAGGATTTTGAGTATTAAAATGAAGAATTTGACCTTTATTTAGTGACATTAATTTAATTACTTAAGTATCAAATATTTGCTAAGTTCCCATGATGTGCCTAGCCTCCTGGTTGGGGAAGCTCTGAGAACAGAGCCGTGTTTCCAAAGGATAAATCTGGCATAGTGTGTGCAGTGGGCTGGGAACAAGGGGGACATGAGCCTGGAGCTCAGAGGATGAGTTGAAGCTGAAGGTCTGAGTTTGGTAATCACCAGTATATAGATGCATTTAAAGCTCTGAGCCTGAATAAGACACCCAGGGAGAAAGTGTAGCCAGAGAAAACGAGGAGCTTGATGACTAGGCTATGCGACGGTCAATATTGACAGGTAACAAAGAGAAAGGAGAAGGGGCAAAGGAGATTTAGAAGGAGGGACCAGTGAGAGAGGAGGAGAACCAGGAATGGTTCTTGAAATGCTTCTGTGCCACTGGAAATATCTTGTAAGGTGAAGACAGAGAATTGACAAGAAAATTGGCAAGAGGGGGATTGTTGGTGGCCTTGACAGAAGCAGTTTCAGTGGCATGTTGGAGAATGAAATCCAAAGAGAATGGAAGATAAGGAATGGAAACAGAAAACATAGACCACTCTTTTTAGGATATTTGCAATGAAGAGAAATAGGAAAATGGAGTGGTACTTGTGGGGAGGATGTAGAGTCTAAGAACAGTTGTCATTAGGGAAGGGTTACCCTGTAGTGGGTTTGTGTGCTGAAAACACTGACCAAAATGAGGGAGGACATGATGATTAGTAAGTAGGGGAGAAGGGCTGGGAACGAGAACACAAGCAGGTCCCTGAGCTGAGAGGAGCTTTGCCATTTAATGGCAGGACACAGAGCAAAGGATGGAGATGTGAAATTTGGAGATGGGGTGGTAGAAAAATGAGGATGTCTTCCTCTTCCTCTTCCTCTTCCTCTTCCTCTTCTTCTTCTTCTTCCTCTTCTTCCTCTTCCTCTTCTTCTTCCTCTTCTTCTTCCTCTTCTTCCTCTTCCTCTTCTTCTTCCTCTTCTTCCTCCTTCCTCCTCCTTCTTCCTCCTTCCTCCTCCTCCTTCCTCCTCCTTCTTCCCTCCTCCTTCTCTTCTTCTCTCTTCTTCCCTCCTCCTCCTCTTCTTCCCTCTTCTTCTTCTTTTCTTCTTCTTCTTTCTTCTTCTTCTTCTTCTTCTTCTTCTTCTTCTTCTTCTTCTTCTTCTTCTTCTTCTTCTTCTTCTTCTTCTTCTTCTTCTTCTTCCTTTCTTCCTCCTCCTTCTTCCTCCTCCTTCTTCCTCCTCCTTCCTCCTCCTTCTTCCCTCCTCCTTCTCTTCTTCCCTCTTCTTCCCTCCTCCTCCTCTTCTTCCCTCTTCTTCCCTCCTCCTCCTCTTCTTCCCTCTTCTTCCCTCCTCCTCCTCTTCTTCCCTCTTCTTCCCTCCTCCTCCTCTTCTTCCCTCTTCTTCCCTCCTCCTCCTCTTCTTCCCTCTTCTTCCCTCCTCCTCCTCCTCCTCCTCCTCCTCCTCTGTGAATTAGGAGGAAAGCTGAGAGTTGGGATGGAGGAGAAGGTATTGGAAGTTCAAGGCAAGATCAGAGGGTATGAAGCTGTCATCTTGGAGAGTGAGTGGCTGGGCAGGGTGGAGGGTCCATGTGACACTCATGGACATAAATTTAAAGTAAGGTCAAGCAGCCTGTCATTTTCTTTCACATGATCTGCTGCTCACCTGCAGGTAAGGATGAAAAATATATATATTTGATTTTAAGCAGAGTTCAGGTTTTGACAAGCAAGAACAGTAGAAGAGAAGAGGGCTGCAGGGAGGCTGAGGGTATGCACAAGAGAGGGGTTTTAGTTACAGACCTTGGAACCTAAACTGGGTAAGGAGGGCAGTGAAACATCAGGCATGTAATGAGCATAAAAAGGGCTTAGGAGCCCCAAGAGAAGATGAAAACTTGAAGTTGGAAAATTAGAAAGAGTGAGCTGGGAATGTAGAAGGTTCAAAAGAGTGGGATGCTTCAAATAGAGAAGTTTAGAAGTGATGGCATTGCTGGTAATGACAAGGTCCAGGGTATGACCACGACAGTGGGGGCACGGTTAGCACAGGGGAAAAGATTCTCAGAAGTGAGGGAGTCAAGCAGCTGAGAGGCCAATGTGTTACATGAGTTTTTCTAGGTGGATATTGAAGTCATCAGGGATAATAACAAGCAGTGATGGAGACATCCAGGCACTAGAAGATTCACTGCATCAGCAGATGTACTATGCAAGGTGATCAGTGACGGCAATGAGGAGGGGTGCTGGGTGGCACAGTTGATGGCAGGTGCCTCAGAGGAGGACTTGCAGGAGAACAGTAGCTTGGAAGCTGCAATGGAGGCATTGAAGACATGACGTCCATCAACCTCCTGGCTCTCTGGTATTTGGGATGTAGAAGGAAAAAAGCTCACAGCTTAGGGGGCAAGCAGTGGCCTCCAGAGAATGCTGGGGCAAAACAGTAAAAGGCACATTTACAGGAGGTGTCCAGGAGAGAGGATTTTGGTGATAACAGATCATGAGTCCCAGAGAACATGGTATAAGGACTTAGAGAGACTTAGGAATGGATGGACGATTGGGTCAGATTAGGGTTAGGGTTAAGGACACACAGCCATGAGGGACAACCATCTGGGAAAATAGGGATAATTTATAGGTAAACTGAGGTAAGCAGGGAGGTAAAACTTGATGGTGTTGAGTCTGATGGTATTTGAGAGGAAAGCTGTGAATTATACCTCATTCTGGGGAGGCCCCTTTGACAGGCAGAGGTGGTAGGAAGTGGTAGTCAGACCAGAAGTCCAGGGAACCCTGCGGGTCTGCCTTAGATCTTTCTGTGGGTGCCATGAAGACTGCAAAGGGTGCTCTTGAGGAACAGTGGAGGTTTTGTAGGGGGAAGGGAGGATGAGAAGGAAATTTGAAATTATGGTGGTTTTAGATCTGGTAAGAGTTGATGATGCGGGAGAGTTCAGGGGATGAGGTTGCCGAGATGGTGCAGAATGGATTCTACTTAAGCGAGTGGGAGGATTGGGACCCAGAATTGTTTAGAAGGTTAAATGAGATTATTACCTCCTAAGTGCCTTTGTATAGTCCCTGATGCTTCGTAGGTGACTAGAGTTAGTTCCCTTCCTCTCCACCCCTTCCCATGGCCTCCATCTTTCTCTCCAAATACACACAGGTGGATGCCACAGGACCGATGGGAGTGTGGGTGTGGATAATATAGATCCATCTCCAGCTCTTAAAACAACTTAGAACACATGCACTGCTGCGAATGGCTAGAGGCAGAACGGGGCATTGAACTAGAAGAAAAGGAATCTGTAATGTGTGGTTTGTAAGTAATGTGGTCCAGACATTTCAAGACAGTTGCAAAAGCCCATGACATTGAGGTCAGCTATTGGGAGAATCGAGTGGGAAAACCTTTGGTACATTTGGGGACACTGTCTTAAGTGCGTGAATTTTCACCAGAATAAATGTAATCAGCACCCTGATTTTGAGTCCTCACTGGCTATGCACAGAATTGTATTTGAGTTTGTTTTGATTGCCTTAACTATCAATTGATAGGTGGTTACCTCAGTACTATAAATACATCAAGTAAAGGAGAAAAATATTCTATAGCTAAAACATTGCTACTGGAAATATTAGTTAGACTAAGAAAAGTCACAGAGAATAAAAGATAAGTCCTTTGCTGAGTTTTTTTTTATCACTTTATCTTTTAATCTCCAGTTCACTATGGTGTTTGTTGAATTCAGAGTTGTAAAATTTCTGGAAAAGTTTAAGTCTTAGGGAAAAGAGATTCATCATCATTTGCTTGATTTCTTTGTTTTCTGGGGAAAAAAGTATACAGGACCCAGCATATAACACCAGGTAAATATTGTTTATTATTATTAGTGTTAGTACCACAACAGTTTGGCACCTTTTTCTTACTAAAATTTATCTTATTAACCTGGGAAAATGAAACTCATTATGTTTTTTCTTGGTTTTCTGAAAAAGACTCCCATTCGGGATGTTTAAAACCATGTTTTGTCATGTAATAATTGGTTCCACATTTGCTAATTGAATTTACCTTTACATGTTTTAAACTTTCTTATGAATAAAGCTGCCGAGATCAGTTTAGTTTGGGGGCTTTTTTTCCTCCCCCTTTTGTGAGAAGTGGGCAAACCTCAAGAAAAAAACAAGCCATCAACTTTAGGGTAGAACAAAGAAAGTTCTTGTGTCAAGCAGATTCAGCAAGCATTCGTTTTGCAAAAAGGAATGAGAAAGAAAAGGAGGAAAAGAGATCCCCTTATCCACTGTAATGGCAGATCACAGGGCGGAGAGGAGGAGGAGCTCAGTTCAGACCCCGCAGCTTGGAAACCTTCCGCTTGCCCCATGCGTCTGTCCTGGAGCCTCTTCAGTACGCTGCTCCTTGTTCCTAATCTCTCCAAGCACAAAGCAGAGCGACTGCGAGTGGCCACTCGCCTGGAGGTCCTTTGAGGAGCAGGTGGAACAATGGCCCCTCTGCCAATCTCAGGGGCTGCAGGGGACGCGAAGTTGACAGCGGTGGAGGCTCAGAGTCCCACTTCCGTGGCCTGTAAGAGCTGAAGTGGTCTCCCGGAGGCAGCACTGCGTTTCCCTCTGGCCTATCCCTTCATTATTCTGTTTGCCCTTAGCAGTCAGAGCAGTTAATGAGTTTCCTGCTCTAGCCGCCTTCCTGCCCTCTCCGTCCCCCTCCTTAACCTCTCTGCAGTCTGTCCCCTGCCCCTACCTGGGGAAAACAGCCCTCCCACGGATCAGCGAATTCAAGAGACTCTTCTCCCTTCTTATCCGGTGGGCTTACTCTTGGGGCAGAGGCAAGGGGAAGCTGGTGGCCCCCGCGGCCCTCTCTGCTTTCCTAGAGCCCTCCTCCTCCTCTGGCTTTGGAGACTCTTCTCCTGGTTCTCTGCCTTTTGGGGGACACTTCTGTATCCTCTTCCTCCGTCCACCTTCAGAACCTAAGCTACATCCTTGACCCTGTCCTCTGCGCTCTCTGATTTCACCCTGGACATGCTCCTCTTTATTTCTTTGTGCACCCCCATTCCCTAATCAGCATCTCCACACCCAACTTATGTGAGATGTCACCTGCTGACCGTGTCCACCTGTGTGAGCAGCAGGACCTTAAAGACTCCCCAGATGTGAGGTGGCAGCCAGAAGCCTGTCCTGAACCTGCCTCTCCTCTCGTGCACCTTAATTCTGGTAAAGGTAACATCATATTTTTTTTCTCCTTTGACCTCATTCCACATCTGGTTTGTTACCAAGTCCTGTTGTTTCTTTTGGAAGCAGCTCTCTCATCTGCCTTCTCCTTTCCCGTTCCCTTTGCCCTTGACTCCCAGTGTAGGCCTCTTGTTACCCCTAGAAAATCCAAATGCCTTCTGACTGCTCCCTCACAGAACACCCTCATTATCGTTCCTTGTCAGCTCAGCTTCTGCCCACCATGATTAGGACACCACTAGCCTGGGACTGCTGCTGCTATATATATGATCTTTCTCTCCTACAGATACCTAGTAAGGAAATGTGAAGACGAGGACAGATGGATAGAAGGAGGACGGAGGGAAGGAGGGAAAGTAGGGAGGAAGGGAGGAAGTGCAAGACAGCAACCATAGATTTATTTCTAGGTTTGTCGCTAATTTGGCCTCTAGAAAATCACTAGTCTTCACTATGCCTCAGTTTCCCTCTTTGGAATTGTAAAAACCCCCTTGCCAACACTCTTGTCACATAGAATAGATTCTTCATTGACTCCTCAAGGGTTCCATGAGCTCTTCATGGAAAGAGATCACTGTGCATTCATTAATATCACTTTCTCATCTCTTTTGTTTGTGGTTTTGATCAGTCGCAGGTCCAAGGTAAGTGTTTGCTGGTCAAACGGTCTAGTAGAGTGAATATTCTTTTACACCAGGAAAGGATTTGGTTTCTCCTCCCGATCAGAAAAAAGTTTTGAGAGAACTTCAAAAAAGGTTTACTTGGTAAATGAAGCTGAAAGACGCAAAAAGGAAATGAGTTTTTCTCTGGGTGGTAGTTTTTCTCTGGGAGCCCGAGCTACTGGGAAGATGGACAATCCTTTGTGACTTCAGGTACACTGGAGCATCTGCAGGTGAAGAGAAAGATCAAGCCAAGCTTCCTGACTCATGCTCGCAGGCAGAAAGGCACCTTAGGGCTCTACAAGGTGGTCATGGAAATGATTTAATCACTCACGAACACAGTTTGGGTTCCTTCCTTTTCCTTGATGGTAGATAAAGAGCTTGGTCATATAATTTTCTTCTCCCCCTATATAATTCCCTGCATGTAATCTCTTTCTCTCAATGACTTCTTATTTAATAGCTCCAATTTTCCCAACATTTCATTTTTATTATCTGGTTTTATTATGTAGTCATTTTTTTTCAGGATTCTGGAACTATCTCCCAGCCAACCACTGCTTGAGAAGGAACCTTGAGAAAGAGAGACTCCCTATGCATTTTGGTGTCTCAGGCTCCATAAAAGGCACATTGTCCTAAGCCGCTTCGCATACGGCACAGAGTTGAACATGGCAGAGGGAATCTTAGAAAGTTTCATTTTTTTTTTAAACCTTTCTACCTGCACACTGAGGAAAGTTTCTTTTCTCACTTCTGCCTTGATTGTCTTCCAGTGTGTGGTGCCACACTTCTTACCACTGGTTCCTCAACTCTGTTCCCAGGTGACCCTGGTCGCCTGCTTCCAGATCAAGGTTCCTACTGCAGATCAAGTGTTTGGTTGTAAGTCTTTTCCTAACTCCCAGGTACAAGTTATTGAGTAGAAATGTCATGATTGAAAGTCTCCCCTCCCCCTTCTGTTTTGTTCTTAAATTTTGACATCTTCTCTACATAAGACTCAAGTTCCACATCACTGGAAATGTGGCAGAATTTGCACAGATGCATGTTATTTTAATGTATTGTATCAACAGTTCGTGATCTTCTGCAGAAAGTACCAAGACGTCTTAGCATTCTCACCACTGAAGGAAGTTGGACAGTTACTTCTCTTAATGACATCTCATGGGTAGATCATGACACTCGTGAGAGCAAAGTTGTGGCTGTGCTCTCCATACAGACCAGAGTGTGTGGTTTTGTTCAACAGTGACAGAAGAACAAAGGACTCCAGGCAAAAGGCCAGGGATGGCTAAACTCAAAGTGCTGCTCTTGTCACACTGAGGGATGCTGAACACGTTCCTTTCAATCATTGCTCTTGGACATTTTCTGCTCTTGGGATGTAGCCCATTTTCAAAATTCAGCCAGGCCATCTGTGTCTTAGAGAAGGCCCTGATATAAACAACCAAGGCAGTTCCTGACTACAAAGTGCTGGCATTTGTCCCTATCACATTCCCCACATGATACTCAGTACAATGGACTATCTTCCAACACACACACGGACTGTTGCTTCCACTTTGCGTTATCTGCTAACAAAAACGATTTACGTACTATCCTATAGCACACCTGTAATCCGTTCCCTTTTTAATATGCATGTTAACCAGACCCTGACTGATGTCACCCCAATAACTATATCCGTTCACCTGCCCAGATTAGTTATGAAATGTAATTAATTCCTTTTCTTCCTGGTCATGAGCTACTACCTGGATCACCTGGGCTATTTCCTTTGCCCATCAGTAGGTGGCTCAAGACCTTCTGCTCTCTCTCCCCACATCCTGCCCTGGGTGTGAGGCTCCTCCTGCTCTAGCAGCAGCTGCTTGAGATGACCTTCCTTGATCCCTGTTACATTCCTCTGGGCTTGTCAAAGGTTTGCATTGTGTCCCTGAGTAGCTGGGCCATGCCACGAAGAGTGAGCGCAGCCCAGCCCTAATCATGACAACCCTGGCCCCAGTGAAAGATGAATAATAACAACTGCTCTAGCCAGTCCCAGAAGAGCCCGCTGAGGACGTTTGTTTTGGAATAATGAATATGGAAATTTGGAATCCATAATAAACTGCAAGCAGTCTTTCAACTCACTCGTGCCGAAAATTCATACTCGCCTTTCCCATAACTTGTCACTTGTGTTTTTTATTGTTCGATATGTAAACAAGGCCAGGAAAGCCTTTGTTCCTTCGTGCCTACTTAGATTTGCCCATTAATCCCAACCCCCCTCCCTTCCCACCAATGCATGCAGGATTACACAAAGCAAAAGTCATTAATTTTTATCTCTGACTATCTGTAGGGTTTTTAATGTGGCCTGGCTTGCTTATGCACCACCAATTACATGTCATAAGTGCTTGTAGATGCTGGAGCAGTATCATGGGCTGATGAATCACTGCCTCCTCTCCTGATTAGTATGCAAGGGGCCGTGTTCCTCTTTGAGCAGCTGGCATGCCAATGAGGATCTGGCTCCGCCGGTCAAGGCATCTGGACATGAATTCAATATGGATTGCTTTAATTAAATGGCTAAGCGCACAAGACCCTAAGAAACAACTCCATCATTGAGTGAAACTCGAAAATATAGTTGGCACAAGCAAGAGAGTGGAAAGGGTAGGAAGGTACTTCATCAGCACTGCCCATTCTACCTAAAATCCTTGAAATCCCCCTGCACCCACCCCCATGTGAAGCACAACCACTTGCTAAAAGCATGATGAATCGTGGAATCCACAGTGAAACACCAGAGGTGAATCTGGTTCATCACCCTTAAATTCAGAAACAAAAACAGCAGAGCAAAACCTATCCTTCTGCCCTTTGGAAAGGTTTCATTTTAACTCTACACGTCCTTGCAAACTACTGATGAGACGGATTTCCAAAAGGAAGGATGAAATGAGAGGATGGGAACAAAGTCTGAATGTACCTGTTACCCACAGTCCTGCAGAAAAAGAACGAGCTAACGTGGCTTTGCAAACGTAAGGAGAGAGGTCCGTCGTCGGTGTGCTAATTCACTCAAGAGGAAGAGGGAAAAGCAGTGTGGATTTGCACTGCCCACTTGGGATGGGTTTTGCATAGATCAGAAAGATGAAGTATCTGCCAGCTCATATTTGCTTTCAGCCTATCCCTTATTAGTCTGTTTCAATAGGAAGCAAATGTAATATTTTCATAAGGAATAGATATTGCAGCAATCACCCCGGTTTTATTCTTCTGAGCACTTATCTTTAATTCTGTTGCAAGGTTCCTCTTATTTCCACCACACACTGTGTTTGGTTTGCCTGTATGTTTCAGCACGAGGCCGGATAGCGTAATGACTGAGAGCGAGGACCCTGGATTCAGACAAGTCTGGACTCTTCTCCCAGCTTCATTCACTTCTAGTGATGTGGTCTTAGGCAAGTTATGGGACTTCTCTGAATCTCTTTTTCCCCATATATAAAATAGGGATAAGAATAATACCAACCTCGCCAAAATTTTGTGAAGATTAAGTTAATCCACACCAAATCCACAACACACATCACAGACTCTCAAAAATGATGGCTACTCTTAATGTTTTGTGGAATGTGGTCTTGTCCAGTGGTGATGTTTTATTGACCAAATACAGGGAATACTATTAATATTGCCTGTTATTGACCAGATTTACCTGAATAACCAGGTATTGAAGGAAGACCTTTAAAATGGATGACTCTTCAACCACCGCCTCTCCAGTGTCCACCTCTTCTTTGCTCCCCATCAAAGACCTGCTACCATCAATTGATTATAATATGCACGACAGATGGACCTGGGGCTCTATTTTCTTTTTTAAATAATTTATTGAGCCACCATTGTTAAGAAGACCCTGAGGCACTCTGCCTGAAAATAAATAAATAAATAAAAGAGCACATGAAAATAGTAAAACAGGCTCTACATTCTGGCTGGTGTCCCCGCCTCTTTCTGAGCTGAAAGGTTGATGACATGTCAAGGAAGTTAAATGCTTGTGTCTGTGCTCACTCTGTCTGCACACTCTGTTCCCTGGGATTTTGTAAATTTGTGGAGGATTGGAGCGTTACATACCAGCAAGACCATCAGGGTCTTAAGATCCCTGAGGGCAAATGACGGAAAGCAAACCGTCCATGGTGCACAAAATTCAGTTAAGCCACACAAGGAGAGTATGTGAGATTGCAATAGTGACCAATTTCAAAATTCTATTCCAGAGCAACTCAACATTTGATGCACACCCTGCCAGGTCTAAGCTTGACATAAAGGCAGTATTCTTGAGTAATCAGACGAGATATTTGCTGAATCTTGCTGTTCTCTTTTGAGCTTTCAGAAGGAAGAAATCCAAGCTAGGTGCTCCTTGGAACATCATTCATTCACCTGCCATGTCCCACCTTTAGAAGGAAACATGTTAGTAAAAATGGCCATCATGGGAGAAGGGGCCTGAAGCCTGTGGTTTGATCCAACCATAGGTCATCAAAGTGGTCCAAAGGGTGGGCTCAGATCTCTTTCTGGAGAAGGTTGGGGGAGGGAATAGAAGAGGGTTGTTTGGCCTAGCACTCATTCTTTGCAGGTTGAGAGTTGGCTTAGGGAGTGAGTCACCACATCTGGTCTCATGGGGCACTTGGGGCATTGACAGCAGTCACTGCAGTTGCGGGTGGACCATGGCAGCAGAAACCAGGCTACCTGGGCCTTAAAATCACCTTGCACAGCATACATTGCTTCTCCCTATTCCAAATGGTTAATAGGAATGTAGAATATACACAGCACCCAAGAGCAAGTAAGCAGAAAGGCCTACCAGATCACTACTCTGCCAACAATAAATGAAAACCAAAACTAGTTTGAGCATTAAGACCCGTGACCGTTTGTCCAGGTTTCTTTCTTGCCAAATGTCCTGTTTTGTGTTAATAGCTTCTCAAAGAGCCTTTGTGAGATACAGTTTTCTCAGAACTGAGATTTTCCTTTTCTCTAAGAATGTTTATGTCCCATTGTACTTCCTTAGAACCACAAACATATGTGAAGAACTATCTAAGATGTCAAAATACGGAGTTTGATGAGTTTGGCAAAGTACTCAACTGCATTGTCTCTAAGGTACATTAGTGCTAGGTGCTTTAATGCATCTATCAATATCTTAAAGATCCAGATGAGGGCTATAGCTTCAGATGTTGTTAACTTTATTGAGATATAATTCACATATCATAAAATTTATCTATTTAAACTCTATTTTTCGATAGTGTTTAGTATATTCACCAAGTTGTGTAACCGTCATCACAATCAATTTTAGACCACATTTCCACACCCTAAAGAAACCCTGTACCCATTAGCAGTCACTCCCCCTTCCACCCCCCCCCCCCCCCACCTCATTCCCTGAGCCCCTGGCAACCAACCACTAACCTACTTTCTGTCTCTGTAGATTTGCCCATTCCAGTCATTTCGTATAAATGGAATCATGCACGGTGAGGTCTTTCATGTCTGGCTTCTTTCACTTAGCGTCATGTTTTCGAGGTTCATCCGTCTTATACCATGTGTCAAGTACTTCATTCCTTTATGAATTCAGTTTTAAAACTCACAAGCACCCCCTGCATTCCAGAAGCAGAATGTTCGCTCACCACGATCTCTGAATTTGCTGTTGAACATTAGCCCGTTATTGGACTTTAGGCTTTTCATATATGGCTCAGTGTCTTCCCATCTGCCAGTTAGATTTCTTCCACATTCCCAAATTCTTAAATGGCCCTTGCATATGATATGAGATACTATTCTTTATGATGTATCTGTATTAGGAAATACAAAACATCACTGAAGAAAGAGTCTTTTGCAAAAAGTGATTACATAGTCTGGATTTTGTCGACACTTCTGACCTTGAGACAGTATGCATGTCACTCAGCCCACCAGCTCTGTTTCCCCATCTTTAAAAGGACCATCCCTCCCCTGGGCTTCAAACCTCCACTGACACCTCCACGGCTTGAGAATCACATGCCACCTCGGCTGACCTCTTCCGTACCTTGTCCCCTGTGCATCTGCAGTGTTGAACCCAACTCCCTAGTTCTGTGACACAACTCTCCTTGTATGTGCTGTTCCTGCCACATGGCATGTCCTCCTGCCTCTCCCTTCCAGGAACCTCCCTTCTTATCCTCCCAGGCCCTACCCAGATGCCCACTCCCCTATAGAAGCCTTCCCTAAATTCCCTGAACAGAATCACCAGACTCTCCCCAGATCCTAGGCTGCTTAGTTCAGTTAGAGCCATTATCTGATTGTGCCACAGTTACTTGTTTATATATCTGCCTCAGCAATGCCCACGCCAAATTTTTAGATAATCTTAATAAAGAGCATCTCTAGGCACCTAGAACCCAACTTCATGCCTGAGCCTAGTGGGTCCTCCTAAATATTTGTTAAATTTCTAAATTAATTGGTTTGAGGGAATTGACAGCAAATAACCATCCACTTCTCCCGTTCTCATGTCGCCGTGCTAGGCAGTGCCACCATACTGCCTCTTGCCTGGACTGCTCCATAGTTCCGTGTTCCCCCTCCCTTCCCACGATCCATGCTTTACCCTACAGCCAGAGAGATTGTGAACAACTCAAATGAGACCTAACGTACAAGAAAGAGATTTGCAAATTCCAGAAGTGCTATACAAATAGAGGTTTTTAATTGTTTAATTTTCTGCCTATTCGATTTTGATTTTTAGAATAAAAGTGATCAAGGAGGGGGTAAACGTTGCATCCTCTGAGATAATTGGAAGCACTCTGGTCTGTCACAAAACTGGGCCTGAGAACTTCAGGATGCGTGACGTGATTGTGTTCCCGAGCCTGTGCACCACACCCAGGCCCTGGAAACCCTCACTTTACCCTATGGTCCTCCTGGGTGTCTGCTCCGGAAATTCCATAATTCCTGCCGAAGGACCTGAAATCAGAGTTCAGGTGAAGCCTCACTAATTTTTATACCTGCTAACACTGAATACTCTCTTGACCAATGGCCGTTCCTACTGTGTGTCATGTTGAGAGCAGTGGCCAATTTCACCTCCATTCTAAAACCAGGGGGACCACTTCCTTCTACCCACTTTCACCATTACATTCTCTTTTCTCTTTCTCCGTCATGCTAGGAGAAAGCTCCTACGGCCACTTTACTTACTTAGTTTCCTTCATGGAAACTACCGTGTAACCTCCTCCATCCATGATCTTCCCACAAAACTGAACTTACTCTTTCTTCTGCCCAGAATTTTGGCATCTTCTCATGATAAACACTGTGAATAGAAGTATAAAATTTCTGATATGCTTGCAACTCTAATATTTATAGCTACCCAAAGAAGCAGATGATGGAATCAAAATGCCCAAATCCATCTGTTTCTCTCCATCCTAACTTAAGGCACCACCGTATCTCTTGCCTGAACAACTGCAAAAGTCTCCCTGTTTCTGTTCCTTCCTACAACAGTTCATTCTCCACACAGAAGTCTGAGTGATCTTCTTAAAAAAAAAAAAAATCAAATTATATCACTTCCTTGCTTCAAGTCACACAATGTTTTTTCTTGGCCTGTAAAATTGAGTCCAAACTCCCTAACCTTGCCTGTGATCTCTATGTGATCTCAATCTCCACCTTACCTTCTTCATCTCTTCCCCATCACAAGCAAACACAGACTTTGTCCTAGCATTCCATCTGCCCTGAATGTTCCCCCAGACTCTCCAACAGCTAGCTCCTGCCTGCCATTCAATTCTCAAATTAAGTGTCATTGCTTCAGAGAGCTCATTTCTGCCACCCAACCTGAAGCAGCCTCCTGTATTAGTCAGGATGAGCAAGGTTGTGCTGTGGTAACAAGTAACCCCAACATCTCAGTGGTTTAACAGAAAAATGGTTTATCTCTAGTAGTACTAATATTTTGCTAGGGCTGCCATAACAAAATCCCACAGATGGGTGAACTTAAATAACATAAATTTATTTTCTCACAGTTCTGGAGTCTAGAAGTCCAAGATCAAGGTGTTGGCAAGTCTGGTTTCTCTAAGGCCTCTCTCCTTGGATTGCAGATGGCCAGCTTCTCCCTATGTGTTCACGTGGTCTTTCTTCTGTATGTGCACATCCCTCGTGTCTCTCTGTGTCCAAATTTCCTCCTCTTATGAGAACAACAGCCATGTTGTGTTAGGGCCCCTCACTCAAAGTCTGCTGAGGGTCCGAGCAACTCCACAGGGCTGTTGTCCCTGACACTTAGCTATCCCTGCTCCTACAATCTCAATGCAAGGCAGCCTCTATGATTGCCACAGCAGGGCTAGAGAGTTCTGGAGGGTCTCACGCTGGAAATTAAATGATCCAGCCCATAGTGGCACGAGTCACATTCTTTCTCATTTCATATCACACAGCCAGGCCTTACTTCAAGGTAGGTGTGAAGTACAACCCTTCAAGTGTCTAGAAGTAGAGGAAAATGGATATTGGTAAATTGTAGTAGTGTCTCCCACACTCCAAGATCAGTCCAACTAGCCCACAACAAAAAGCAGACCACTGCTGATTTATCTATGATGATTAAAAAATTGGGCTACGCCTCTTGATCTCTAAGAATGACACTGATAGAAAAATATGATCCAGCAATATCAAGCCTAATCCCTAAGTGAGTTTCAGCAAGCCCCTCTGGCTCAATTGCTACCATGAATTTTAGTCCCCTCTGGCCCACCCGGTCTGTGACGTCCAGTCTGGCTTCACTTGGGTCCCTGCCCAATCCTGAGGTTCTTACCGGCCACTCCAGTCCCTTCTCACTTATGTGATAGACTATCCTACCCACTGGGCTCTCCCCTGGGTCAATACCAACCTGAACCACCTCTGCCACTCCATGGGGACCAAGCCACAGACCCCTGCAGAGGGAAGTCATCCAGGTAAGCAGACATGGCCCCTCATGGAGGGATGCTGTGACTCTCAAAGAGCCCCTGAAGCTCCTACACAGATCTTTGATTGACTTGCCCATCCTCTTAACCCCAGACAGGCCCCTCACCTTTGCTATCTCAGATGATGTTCATGAGATCAGGGAGACATCTGGGGAACATGGCCTCGCTAGCCACTCCTCTACCCAGAATGTCTACTTGCTCTCTTGGAGTCTTCACTTGTCTTAGAGGCAGGAGGTAACCTTCCTCCATTCCCCCTGATTTTCCAGCTCCCTAAGTCCTCAGCTCCTTCTTATCCGATCTTCCTTATTTACCTTACTTAAGGCAGGCACAGTCTCTCCTAACTCGGCAAATTCTGCCATCTACTCAAATTGTCAACCCGTGTTTCTCCTGCATGTCTTGGTCTAACTTCTAGAGCAGGTGGTCTCTACTTACTTCTTCCCTGTCTTTGCTTTCCTTTGACTCCTTTGCTTTCTGCATTTCTGTCTTGTTGAATGATGGAACTAGGTACTGTTGACTGCCCCTGTCCCCTCACTTCTGGAAAATCTACTTCTTCCTTGGCTTCGGGAACCCCACAGTCTTTTGGTTTATCTCACACGTCTCTGGCCTTCCTTCCTGCCAACTGCTCTGGAATGAACCTGGCTGCCCTAACCAGGTGTTTCTTCTTGCCATCCCTCAAACAACAATGCTGCCTCTTACCTCCACACTCTTACCCGTGCTGTTTCCCCCACCTGAAATGCCACCTCCACCCCGCCCAGTCTGTCTGGGTCCCACCAGCTCCCACCAAGCCCTATGAAAGTGCCTTGCTTTTTTTATTACCATTTCATGGTTGCCCCCAGCCACCATGATCACTCTCCTTCTGAACATAGGACAACTCTTGTTCTTGGCAAACTCTTTTGGTAAAGGCCAGATAGCAAATATTTTAAGCAGGCCACACCATCTCTGTTGCAACTGCTCATCCCTGTCATTGAACGGAGACGGAATCCATAGACGATATGTAAGCAGTGTGTCTTCTCACACATTGGGACTGTGTTCCAATAGAACTTAATTTACAAAAAGAGCAAGTGACAGTCCAGTGGTGGCCCATGGGCTGTAGTTGGCTTACCCCAGTCTAGACCTTTTTTGGCCTTACTCTTTTAAATATCTTGCTACTTTTTACATATGAATGTCTTATTTTCCAACTAAATCATAAAGTCCTTGAAAGTAGAAACTCTTGTTCATACTTTTTAGGGCTGTGAAATGTATTTAATGAGATTCTACACACATTAATAGGTGTTTGGTAAATACAGAATGGTTGAGTGGGGAGACAGGCCTTATGATGGTCTATGTAGTTGGAGGCTTCATGGTTGGATCACCCAACATAGCTCTTGGCACACACCAGAAGTTCAGTACTTTCTGTTGTAGTTCTTCCTAAAAATCACTTTTCAATTCAAGGGCTACTGGAGGAGATTGGAAACCAGGGGTGACTCTGCTTCCACAATAAGGAGTATTCCTGCACTTGCTATGCAGCAAGAGCAGCCAGACCTCCTTTTCTGGGTTTCCTATTCAGATTCAATATCGCAGCATCTCTCCATCACTGTTCTTTCTACCTGATGGGACCGTACGTCAGGACATGGCACATAACCTTATTATTCTGTTATGGCACATTGAAGTGGGAAAGTTTCTTTAAACCTAGCTGCCTTGCCATTAAATGTGTGAAAAGTATATCATAAGCTGCAAAAAATAGTCAAGAGGATTCAAATGCCTTCTCTCTTTCCAGCACTTTCTGGCTGATTTCATCTGCATCTGGCTCCCCCATGCCAGCATGTTGTTCCATGCATCCGGGGCTGGTGGACCAGGTGGGTCAGGGGCCCGGCCTTCCTCCCTCTCCTGTCTGAGCTGTGTGCAGGGCCAATGTTGCCAGCTTACCAAGCAAAGTCAGCTCGAGCAGAGGGAAGCAAATGAACTGTGAGGGCTGGGCTTTGATGCCTTTTAGTTGGGAAATCACGAGTTTTATTCTCAGCATCTACCTCCGGGATTTTTATGCGCTTAACGATTTCATACACTTTGTAGTTATTTTGGTCCTCAGGAGGGAACATGAGTGCGGCTGCCATGGAAAGTTGATAGACACCAGAAGGTTTCCCTCTTTCTCTCACTTTCTATCTCCCTCTCTGTCTCTTTTCTCTTTACATATAATTTACCATGTTTAGGAGAGTATGCTTGCCCACCTTTGGGGAGAGAGGGACAAAACTGGTATTTTGTCAGTAGTCAAAAATATAAGACAAAAGTAAAGACATGTAGCAGAAGGAGGCAAGCTGAGCTACACACCAGGCCTGGCTCTCTGGCGGCATCTAGGGAATAAGGTTCTGAAATAAATATGTCCAAATTGTGTCCTGCACTGGACTCCTCCAAAATAGGTTAAAAAAAAAAAAAGAAAAGAAAAGAAAAAGAAAGAAAAAAGTCATGGGCCTGTTGTTCAAGAACTTGTCATCTGAAAACTATATTTTCCTCTGTTGCTGAAATTGCAATGGAAATAGCACTGCCTGCCGCAGACTGGTAAGATCCACAGGGAATAACAGTTATTGATAAAAAGTATATACCCTGGATTGAGTATGTCCATTATGCCTGTTACCTCATTTAATTCTTCCAACAATCCAAAGAGGTCAGATGCTGCTATGCCCCCAAGTTTCAGATCAGAAAACTGAGGCTAAGAGAGGTCCCCCGGCTAGTCAGTGAGAAAGAACACGTCTCTACTGCAAAGTTCAGGGTCTTAACCTCTGAGATATCCTGCCTCCCTGCACTAGGTTTGTTTATGTAGACTTCTAAGGAAGTCAAAAAGTGTTGTGGAACCCTAGAAAATATCAGAGTGATGTTCTGCTGCCTAGAACTCAGGGGAAATGTGGGGGTGGAGTGGGGAACGCAGTTGAGTGGGGCTTGGCTTTGCTCTTCGTCCTAGACCTCAGCTCCTTCTGTAGGAGTCAGAGCTTCGTGTGCCCCCTTTTCTGCCAGGACAGGAACTCCTGGCACTCACATCCATCTGGTGGCACCCACACATCTAGAGCATTGGCACAATGGAGGTACCAAGTCAGTGGCCAACATGAAGAACCGAACCCTCTGACAGTAGGGCAATTGTCATCAAAAAACGTGATGGTGCCAAGCTCATTTTCTACCATGTCTCCAAACCAAGAGGCATTTGTGACTTGTGAGGCCTTCACCTCACTTTATGGTAATGAGGTTTTCAAATAAAGCACAGCCAGCCATGGGAGTGGGGGCAGAATGAGCAAGGGGAGTGGACATTTCGAGGGCTCAGGCATCCCACGTATGGTTTACGATGTCACTCGGAGCCCACCATGGGATTATACAGCCCTGTAATTCCTGGCTGTCTCTTCTGGATGCTGCGGCAGTGCTTGCTAAACAGCAGAAAGAAATCAAGCATGGGTAGGTAGGAAGGGTTGTTGGGATAATATCCGCAGAATTATCACCACCTTCTCGATGTCAGTAGGAGGAAAAATTGTCACTATGTTAAAGGCAACATGAAACCAGATTTCCAAAGGAAAGTGCTCCCCACCATCTCTAATGTGATATGATGTGGATCTGTGGCTGTCAATGGATTTTTATATTCAATAAATAAATGCCGTGTAATTTTCCACCCTCGTTGTTATTAGAGTATTTTATTCAAGTGGCAGTCGCTCGGCTATTTGTTACAGCGGCGGCTCACGGCTTGGGTTTGGGTTTACTGTTGATGTTTTGTACGGCCGAGGTACAGCAGGTTCATCTGGAATATGTTTTTTAAATTAGGGGATCATTAGCCTGATGGGTTGATGTCGGCGACGCGTTCCCTGCCAAGCAAAACTCATTGTCCGTCTCCTGAATCTCAGGCCCTCGATTGAGATACGGAGCTGAGCATCCTTCTTTTCATAGTTATTATATCCCTGCGGTTCTTCCCTCTTCCAAACCTCCAACCTTTTCCTCCTCCTTTTCTCCCTCATTTGTACTGGATGCTGGTCTCTGTCCGGCTCTCTCTGGAGATAAAGACTCGCTTTAACATACAGCGCACTCTCCTTAATGCAACCGAGTTCACCTCATCATTTTAATAGTGGACCTAAGGTATGTTGCCATGTGAACAAGCCATCACGTCACCATAGCAACCAGCCAGATTGCAGCACACCAGTCTGAGAGGACTGGACCTTTTTTTTTTTTTTTTTTTCCCTCTCTCTCTCTCTTCTTTGCCTGGGCTCTTTCTTTTGTTAAATTTGCTGAAGTGCTCACAATAGGAAGATTCCGTCTGCTTTTTCAAGCGGGGTTTCGTTTAAACCTGTAAATTGTTGTATAAACAGAAAGGCCAGCGTGGCACTAGACTTACTTTCAAAGACAACTTGATGAGGACTTTGAATGTGGACCCCACCCCCACTCTCTGCCATGCCTTACAGTTTGATCAAAAAGAGGCGATCACACGTATTGGTGGCATTTGGACTTAACCAACCCCCCGCCCCTGAGTTTCTTCTTAGCTTCCCCCAGCGGGACTCCGTGACTCTCGCGTCTGGGCCTGGTGACCACAGCTAGCCCTCGGCGATGCTCGGACGCCCTTTGCAGTTTCTGAGCTCTGTAGGACCCGAATTAGACCCAATTAAAGATGTGGATTCTCCTTCTCCTTTTCCTATTGCCAAGTAACCTGCACTGGTTCCAATTCCAGCCACTTGGGGAGAGCAGGGCTGTTGAAAGGACACATGATAAAGGGACATGTATCGCGTCCGCCTGCCCATATTCATCAGTGTTGCTTGGCCTTTGATGCTCCTAACCTTCTCATCTTTGTTCGGGGAAGCATAAAGAATCATTCTTCCAGGCCCTCACATCTTTTCCCATTTGATTCCCTGCTCCCTTGCACATGGTGCATTTATTACCTGCTCTAGTCCTCGTGCATCCCCTGCCCCCGTCTTCTGTGCCTCCCCTCCCCTCGCCCCTCCCGTGATATTTACTGCTGAGCTGGTCCTAGCAGACGCACCAGCGGGCCAGGGTGCATGTGGGCCCGACGAGGACGGGCTCAGCTGCAGGCCAGGGCTGGGTGGGGTGAGCCGCCCTCCATGGGCAAGAAGGGCCAGTTCAGCTTTGTGCATAAAATTACAGCAAACAAGCTTCAAATAATGCTGGACACTTTCATAATTGATTTATGCAGGGGCGCTGAAAGTTCTATTACCTTTTGTTTAGCTCAGGGGGCCTGACTCTCTGCAATCCATTGCTGAAACTAATTACAAGATATAATTAAACTGTGACACAAAGATATTATACCGTTAGTTTACTAATGACACCGCGAAGCTGTACCACCAGCACAGGACAGTGATTACGCTTCATTTATTATTTATCCTTTTGCTAAATGAGACGCTGACATTTTCAAAAATTACTTTGAGGTTTCTTAATTGTCGGCAGCAGGATGGACTAGAAGGAGATCTCCTTCCTTTTAGTTACTTATCCAAACCTCAGAAGCATTATTAAGCCAAAAGAAAAAAAAGAATAAAGAAAAAAAAAGAAAGCAAAAACAGTCACCCAATAGTAATAAGTAAAGCCTAATTGCATCTTCGGACAATTTTGAATTTTTACAAACAGCACTGCACAGTGGATGGGGTTGCTGACTAGGGGTTTAGGTCCAGGGAAGAGAAGCTGTGCCGTGAGATTAAAGGTGACTCTTATTCTGTAACTTGGACAAGTGCAGGTGGCCCTGGATATGTGTGGGAGGAGGCTGGGCCGAGAATGGCTGGAAGGAGGCTGAGCCCCAAGGTTCCAGCTTTTTCCAGGAGCCCGTTTCAGCAGGCAGAAAGCAGGTAGGGCTCTGATGTTATATTATGGTTGTATGGGGGTTTTTTGCAACTTTTGCCTTATCCATTTCCCCAAACAAAACAACTCATTAGCATTACTGATGTGGAAACTTTTGCATGTGAAACAAGTGTACTGATGTTCAGGACCAGGGTTAACGTGTGCTTCAGGTTTGGCCTGTTCTTTTAAATCCTCCATAGATGGGGGGATTCCCTGTAAGGACTCATGTACCCCCACCATGGATGCTTTTGCTTCACTGAAAAGTTTTCTTTTCCCCTTTTCCTTAATTGTCAGTTTCTCACTGTGGCTCTTGGCAGAAAGTGCTCTGGAAAAGATTGGGAATGGGAGTTCCCTCTGTCGGCGTTTAGGACTGGAATTCTCCGGGCCCCGATTTATTTACCATCCCTGCATCTCCATGCATGAACCTGGCTTTATTACCCCCTCATTTATCACATTCTCAGAACAATAAAAGATTAATTTACTGGCTGCCGTTTGATGAGTTTTTGATGCCCTGAATGTGTATGCACACGAGTGTGTCTCCTTATGGCTCATCTGGGTCAGGCATCCTACAAGGTACCATCGGCCCCCAATGGCCACTAACCTCTCTGTAACCCCAGTGGTGATGCAATCACAGCAACCGCTGGGTCGGCTTGAGACAGGGTTTAATTTCTTCTGAGTGTAATGGCATCCGGCATCTATAATTATGCTATTTTCTCTCCTGTGCTGATTAAATACGATTTACCCAGAGAGCTAAATGATGAATATTTGAGTGGAGTGTGTTGAACCAATAGCTAGTAAAATAGCCACAATAAATAAACTTGGAGTGGGGGAGGGGCTCGTGACAGCTATGACTCTGCCAGGTAACATTAGCAGGTGCAAGTGGAAAGAAAGCAAAATTAATATTGAAGTCAGAACAATACCCTCCGCCTCCAGCTTCTGTTTAAAGGAAAAGCAGCCCTGGAATGTGGAAATCTCATCTTGGGAGCTTACTGGACCCCAGCTGTAGTTATACAACCAGACCCCCATCAATATCGTGGTTGGGTGTTTTTTTCCAGCCCCTCCCCCCACTTAAGAGTAATCTTCATTCCCTCGCATATGGTTGAGAAATGAAATTCAATATCACCTCTTCCCATCACTCTGGACGTCCTCATCTCAAATCTCCTGTGTTTATTAAAAAGAGGCCTGGCTAGTCTCAAGGTTCCTCTGTCTATATCAAAGGCTCTCACCGAATGAGTAAAATGTCTACGCACATCTCATGAAAGGGCCAAGCGCCCAATACCAAAATCAGCCAGGAAACCTTTGCAAGCTTTTCCCTCCTCTCAGCTCAAGAAATGAACCAGGAATCTTGAACAATGACAATTGCTTTCTCTGCCATATCTTAATGTTTATGCAAAACGATGCCATGAGTGTTTGTATGTACTGGTCAGGAACACGGTGTGAATGTGAAGGCCTAAGCATAGCAGCTATTTGGAAGTATAGGCATGGAGGTGATAAAAAATACGCACTTTATTAGCAAGAATTTATTGAGGTCAACAAAGTACTAGGTCTAGTGAGGGTAGGGAATTCGCAGCAAGTATGAGACCAGGTCCTTTCTTTCAAGGCCAATGGAGTATTATCTGGTAGAAAAGACCTTATACACATGAGACCATTGGAAAATAGTACCAAGTAGCATCTACTAGGTGTTGGGTTGATGGATAGAGATGACACAAATCATCTGAGGTTGGAGAAAGAACAGGTCATTGTGAGTTGGGGACAAGAAGGAGGACCCAGTGCAGGGGATGACCTTCGAGGTAGATAGTCAAGGGTGTTGAGGTGGGGTCTGGGAAAACGGAACGAGGGGGGACTAGAGGGGCTGGGAATGTGAGAGAGGGAGGCGGCCTCTGCTTGAAAACAACGCCCAGTATCCTGTCACCTTTAGATTGTATTACCAAAGACACTGCTTTTCCCCACATTCAGGTTGGTTTTCTTCAGTGACATTCACTGACCTCAAGGTTACACTGCCAGAAATAGGTTTGCAATGGGGATTTTCCCCCGGGGCCAAAAACCAGCTGTCTTTGGTAAAACACCTCAGGTTTGGGTTAGACTAGAAGCTTCTGGCTTTGTTTTCCCCTTGGGATCCACCTTATTTGTGACAAAACAGCCAAGAAAATAAGAAACTGCCCTCTGAGAGCCTCTCCCTATGCACTGGCCAGTTCACGGCCCTCACTAAGAGGTCAGGGAAGGCTAGACAGTGGGTGTCAAAGAGGCTGTGTCTTTTGTATCCTTGACTTTCAAGCCGTGCATCTCCTACTGTAATGGCAACACCTTCCTCCTTGCAACTCCCAGGGGGGGCTGCAAATAGATTTAAAAGCTTCTCTTACACATAACCGTACATGGGAAGTGAGTGGGCGCTGACACCCTTATGGGGAAATAGTCTTTGAGCGAATGTTGACGCCTACAAAGAAAACACCATTTCCTTAGGCACTTTGCATTTGTTAGTCATTTTACTTTCCTTCCCTCTTTCGCTAACCTTGCTTTTTCTTTTCTTCTTTGCCGCTGAAGGCTCGTATAATAAAACCATTGTATTTCTGTTTGGATCTGTTTCAATGCCTTTCTTTTTCCCCCAATACCTGGTCCCATGGCATGTTTTTGTGCTGCTTTTGTCTGCGTTGTCTTTTTGTTTGGAAATTATGTGAAAGATGAACCACCGAAGGAGAATACACTTTGGATGGTCCAAAGAAATACTGGCATTAACAGAAATGCTGTAAAAGTAAAATTAAACTGAGAATATCAAGAGGGTTTTACTGTCAGTGAAAGGTTTAGTAAACTAAAAGGTAGAAACCTTACCATAGGAATTTGCTGGAATCAAAGCAAGACTTCAAACCTTTGGAAAAATAACAGTGCACATACCTATGCTTTTTAACCAGATAGGAGAAGCCAAGAAGAAATACCATGTAGTTGAATTATTTCAAACATTCTGTATTCAAAACACAAATTATCTGACGCAGGTCAAGGGAGGTGGCATAAGACAGTTTCTTCCTAACTTACGGGAAAGTGAAAGTGATAAGTAAATCCTTTTCCAATTGAACTGAGTGATATCAGGAGGAAAAAAAGATCTGGCAGATATTGAGAAGTGTCCCAAAGTGGCAGGAGCTATCCAAAAGAAGAAGTCAATGACCATGTAGTAGGGGTTGAGGCCAGAGATGTCATTCTTTCTCTCCAACCAGCACCTTGCCTTGCCTTGCGAAGTTATCTCTGTTAGTCCCCTAATTTCACGTCACCTAGACCATAAATGGTGCTTCAGCTGACAGAGGAAAGAGCTCCAGAGAATGTTGACCAGGAGCATGGATTATAGAGCCTACTGTTTATTAGTCGTGTGACTTTGAGTAAGTCCTTGGATGTGCCTGGGTCTTGGGGTTCTTGTGTTTAAAATGAGGATAATAATCATGTCTGCCTGGCTTAGTCAGGGTTTTCCAGAGAAACAGAACCAATGGGATGTGTATACGAAGAGAAGGAGATTTAGCATAAAGAATTGGTCCACACTTGGTGATTATGGGGGCTGGCAAGTCCAAAATCTGCAGAGGGGCGTGGCAGGGTTGAGACCCAGGAGAGCCGGTGGTGCAGATGAAGTCCGAAGGCAATGGGCTGGAAAATTCCCTCTTGCCAGGCTTTTTGTCCTATTGAGGCTTTCAGCTGATGGAATGAGGCCCACCCCTGCTAGGGAGAGCCCTCTGCTTTCTCAAAGTTCATGGATAGAAATGTTAATCTCATCCCAAAACACCCTCCAAGTTGGCACATAAAATTAACCATCATACTTCCTCCTACTGCTGTGGTGTTTGCCTGACCTGTCTATCGTGTGGGCTATGTAATCATTGTGCCATGATTGTGACTGTGAAAATGACAACCACGATGGCAATGAGGGTTATTAGCACCGTGACTAACACCACTATAGTCTGAAATGCCAGGTCTCTATCACTTCTTAACTGTGCAACTTTGAGCAAGGTCTTTAGCCTCCCCAAGTCTACATTTCCTTGTTTATGAAATAGAAATGAAAGGAGGAGATACCTTCCAGCATGTTGTGTCAAATGAATTTTTATAAGTACAGCAATTTGAACTGTGTTTTGTTGACATGTAGTATGTATTATACAAATGTTTGTGGCTGCAGTTATGATGATGATGATGAATATTACCATTATAGCATTCCTGCAGAATCTGACACAATGTTGGACAAGATTCTTGACCTCCCCAAAATGTATCTAAAAAATATGGATAGAGGTATAGCATTTTGAACTTTGGTGCATAGTATGCAAATCTTTGCTACTCCAGTGATGATGATGATGATGGTGACTGTTACTATTATTGGCATTACTATAGAATCTGATACAACTACTAGCTGTTGACCTTGAGCAATCTCCTGAGCTTTCCTGGGTCTACATTTCCGCATCTGGAAAACAGGGTGAATGTCGAGTAGTACCTTCCCTTACATCGTGGCTACAAGGAGCAAGTTAGATTGAATGTGGGAAGTGCTTGGCACCGTTCCTGGCCTATGGCCCTTGGAAAGCACTCAGTGAATGTTGGCTGCTCAGCTTGGTTCATGCATTGAGCGCTGGGCACTAGGAATGCGCTAGTAACAATGCTACTCTCCCATCTTCCCAGCCCTCTGTCCTCTCTGCAACAAGCCGATACAGTGTCATTAAGTTAGTGATAGGGACTGTATTACTTCCAGTTGTAGCCACCCTATTTTGGGCAACTCTTAGATCTAGAACGGTTTTCACTTTTTGTTTGGGAATTACATGAAAGAAGATAAGTTATCAGTTCTCATCGGCCATTAGTGCTAGCTCTGTAGTCTGGACCCATTTGTCCCTCTCCCTTATGACAGCCCTCCAAATATTTGAAGACAGCTCTCACATCTCTCCTAAGTGTTTTGTCACTAGACTAAACATCCCTAGCTTCTTTGCTCCTTCACCCTTTGTCACATGACACAATTCCAAACCCCTCACTGTCTGGATTGCTGTCATCTGGACCCACTCCAGGTTGTCAATGGCCCCCTCAAAACAGGTCCCACAGGACTGCATGCAGCTGTCCAGATGGGCAGACTTGCCCCTTAGAGGCCTGCTGCATACCTCGTCTGGCACAACCTTTTATTAAGATGTCCTGAATTTGGAGTAGCTCTTTCAGCAACCTCATCAGGCCTCTTCTGTTGGAGTTTAAGCTTCGATTGTTTCATGCTGTTTTCATGTGAATTCCTTATAAGCTAAACCATCTTCCTCTTGCCTTTAACAGTTGAAGCTTTGAACTTATACATACATATCTCGTAATCCAGTTATATTTCATCTTAAGTTGGGCCTATGCTTCAAACTACTAAGATGTTTAGAAAAAACATTTATTATGTTTTTATTAGAAAATTCATGCTTATGATAAGACATTTCAGAAATATAGAAAGGTACGAAGATGAGAATAAGTACTCTGCTGTCCAGCGATAACCATTGTTGGCATATTGGTGACTTCTTTCCAATCCTATTTGCTGGGGCATGTGTGTGTATGATGTGTGCGTGCATGCATTCATGGTTACAATATTGAGTTGCATGCTATATACAGTTTTAATTCCTTTTTTTTTCATTTAACATTACACTGTAAGCAGTTTCCTATATCATTAAATTATGTTTGAACACATGACTGCAAGGTGCATCCTACGGACCTATGGTAATCCAAAATTTATTGAACCATTCCTCTCTTATTGGAAATGAGGATTATTTCTAAAATTTTACCATTATAAATAATGCTTCAATGAGCACTTTCATATACAATCAGCGTTTCTGAACCTCAGTACTATTGACATTCTGGACTGGATCATGTGGTCATGTGCATTGTAGGACATTCGGCATCATTCGCGGCCTATTCCTACTGTATGTCGGTATCATCACCCCCACTCCAGTTGTGACAACCGAAAATGTCTCCAGACATTGATAAATTTCCCTGGGGGTAAAATTGCCCCCCATGGAGGGGTACTAGTGTTTGTCCCTTCAGTTGTATGTGTGGGAAGGGAGGCAGTGGGAACAGTCACCCATGTGCAGAGAGTAAAGGAATGCATGGTCAGTAGAGAATTTTAAAACAATAATAAAACCAACTAAAAATGGATCACTTTTTATTATCATCATGTGCTAGTAATGTTAATAAACAAAGTCTCCTTCCTGCCAGAGTAGAATGTTCCCATTCACCACCACCACCACCGCCCACAAATGGTCTTGCCATTGTCTCTGGCAGATAGAGTCCCAAGGCATGTTTATGCTCTCCAAAGTTTCATACAATTTCAACAAAACAGCTGTCTTCATGAGTTTTGTCTATTTTTCTGTTTACAGTTCTCCTAGTCCTCTCAGATCTCAGGCCCCTTGGGGACAGGGCCAGGAGACTATTGCTGTAGTCAGAATCATCTTGTCTCTCTGTTAAGCATTATTTTTCTATTTGATCAAGTTCAAAGGGCCTAACTGCTTCTTCTCTTAGGGTATATTATCTTTCAGGGTCCTGGGACCTCATGCTTGAAGGTCTGGGACACGTTCCCTCGTTTGCTAAAACATGTTTCCATTATAACCCTCCTCTGCTTAAAAATTACTTTCAGTGTCTTCCTTTGCTGCTAATCAAGTGTGAACACCACTCTAACCTGTCCCTTCCCAGACCATCAAACTTGACTTCCCACCATCCCCAACAGGCCCCCTCTGCTGCTTTGGGCCAATCTCCTTGCAGGAGTACACACTAGACAACATGGCTTTGCACATGTTGTCACACTTCCTTGGGATGCCCTTGCTGGTTTCCTGCACAAAACCTACTGGTGGGAACCCTCTCTTGGGTTCCAAATCCTTCATTGACACTCTGCCTCTCTGAACTCTTATCTTACTTATGTGGTCTGTATCATATCATGTCATATCATTTCACACTTACATATTTATATATTTCTAGTTGTTTTAGTAACTTTGTTCCATTTTGACAATTAGAATGTAAACTTCCTGAAGGCAAAAATGTCTCATACTTGTATATCTTCTCAAAAATGAATCTGTTAATACTCAATAAGTAGTTGATAATACATGCATAAGTTGTTCCATTCCAACATTACTTAATTAACTTCATCATTTCCTAGCTTAGCACTACAAGACTTCATACAAGAATATATGTGTCCGTGGCTAAGATAGTTTAATTTAACCTTAAACTAACTAGGTAGATATCCAAACATAAATCTCAAAAAGCATACCTGATTTTCCCATTACTTGTCCATCTGATGAGTATTTTCTGCAGGAATCAAATGATCAGTAACTCTGTCTAATAGCTCTAGGTACATTTTTCCCCCTTTGGCTGCTTAAATCCTTCAGCATTCAAAGCCAGGTCACTACTTAGCATAGGTTGCAGAAATCACAGGAGCTGGCAAATGCAGGGGTGAGTTCTGGTCCTACAGAATCAAGGAGCTTCCTGAACTTTCTGTTCAGTGTTCCCATAAAGGTAATTGCTAATCTTCAAGGTACCTGGTACCCATTTCTAAATGTCATCCTACAGTTCATTTAAACTGAAAATCATGCCTAATACTTCTACTGCTTGCCCCCAATTTTTCAAGCTCTGAACTTTCAGGAAATTATCATCATCCCATTGTGAGTACAAAATTTTAAGGAAAATTTAAACTATGAATTTTAACAACCCAGAATACTAAGAAACCAAAAAGATGTAAGAGGAAGAAAGATGGCCAAGGCTAAAAAGGGGAAGAAAAGAAAGATCTGGTAGCTTGAATTCTCCTTAGTATTAGCATATTGCTCTAGTTTGTCCATCTGTAGCCCCCACGGCCACTGGAACTCACGGGGACCCCAAGAGAGTGCACCAAAACAAAGTGATGTTTACCTTGACTTGGTGACTGGCATGAGAGAGTGAAAGAGCTGTCCTAGCACAGGTCAGATTCTATTCTGAGAATATGTTTCTGCAGAAAGAAGCAGTTTTTCTGGTTTCAGAGAAACAAGAGAGTTTTTTAAGTCCAGCCTCCAAAAGCTCCTTGACCAACAACCTTCAGTGCGCACTGTCCTCGTGGGGTCAACCCAGATTGATTTAGTGATTAACTCCAACATTTTTCTGGCTTCTCCACTACACCAGCACATTTCAGGTTTCTAAATATAGGTCAGCCCAGGCAATTAGGAGAAAGCTTCTGTTTTTGAAAGGTATTCAGCAGGCAGAAAGCCCAGTTTACAAATGAGTGATCATGTGTGCAATGTTTGGCCTCAGATGACTTGACTGACAGGGTCTGCTGTCTTCTCAGCGATGTTATTTAAATGTAAAGGTGTTGGGATATGTGAAAAGCTTTTGCACTTATTACTTAAAAACTGTGCTTAACCGTAAGAAACTTTAATTTGTCATCAAAAAAATGCATTTGTCAGCCCGGCGCGGTGGCTCACGCCTGTAATCCTAGTACTCTGGGAGGCCGAGGTGGGTGGATCGCTCGAGGTCAGGAGTTCGAGACCAGCAAGAGCGAGACCCCATCTCTACTAAAAATAGAAAGAAATTATCTGGCCAACTAAAATATATATAGAAAAAAAAGTTAGCCGGGCATGGTGGCACATGCCTGTAGTCCCAGCTACTCAGGAGGCTGAGGCAGTAGAATCGCTTAAGCCCAGGAGTTTGAGGTTGCTGTGAGCTAGGCTGACGCCACAGGACTCACTCTAGCCCGGGCAACAAAGCGAGACTCTGTCTCAAAAAAAAAAAAAATGCATTTGTCAATGAGCATGGCTTTGCTGCTTTTCTTGTGTTGGAGATGAACCTGGTCTGTGTCAAATGAACCCATGGTGCCACTGACAAGTTGGTCATTGGTAACTTAACCAGTGAAGTTTTCCATTTAGTCTTCACCTAACTCCACACTCTTCTCATGGTAATGCCCAAGCTGGGAAATTGATCACACCACCCTGGGAGGCTAGAAATTATAAAACACTCTGGGTAGGACATTATTTAGGAGGTCACAACTCAAGGCCAACATTCCCCATAAACAATCAGATTCCCTTTGGGCAGGGCCCAGCAGCCTGTCCCTTCTGGGGGCCAGAGGTCAACAGGCCCAGATCTTACACTCACCAAAAAATCTCAAATATGGACTCTTATCATTATCTCCAAATGAGATGATACATTCCCTTTGGGGGCTTAGAAGTATTAATGTGTTAAATGCAAACAGTCAAACCACCACAATGTTTTAAACTCTGTTTTGATATTTATTGATTTTTTTTTTTAAAAAATATGAAGAATGGACAACAAAATAGTTGAGAACAGAGGAACAGACTGGGTTCTCTTGAGTTAGAAGCCCACATACACGCTTTAGGATAGGACAGCACTATTGTGCTCAGTAGAAACTTGGTAAAACCTGAAACCTTGTCCCCTCATATGTGGTCCAGCAGCCAACAGCTTCAGCTTCCTCTAGTATCTTGTGAGAAATGCAGAATCCCAGGCCCCATCTCAGGCCAACTGAGCCAGAATCTGCATTTTTAGGATCCCCAGGTGATTTCTGTGTGCTTCATAGTTGGAAACACTTTGTTTTAGAAGTCTGCTGACGTTTTGGGTTCAGTTAACAATCTGGGATTGTGTGGAACTCAGTGCTCAGAGAAGCTATGCCCATGTGTTATTCCTGCCAGGATGCTGAATTTTATCCTCTCCAAAGAGGAAGCAGCATCTAAAATGAAATAAGCTACCATCATGAGATGTTAACATATCAAAGTCATCTTTTCTTTCTTCCTTTCCTGTGCTCTCTCTTACCGTAATGGATATGGCTGGCAAATTAGTGATGCAGAAACTTCCTGGGACTTGGGGCATTTCAAAGAAGCGGAAATTCCTGGGCATTGAGGTGGTGAGCCTTGGCTTTGGCCCTGCCGAGTGGTCTCAGATTGCAGAGATGCTAAGTAGGAAACATACACTGCCATGGGGGTGCTCATCTCTAGATGGGCAGAGATACGTAAGTTAGCGGGAATCCGCTGATTGTTATTCCTAAGCTACAGTAGCGTCTTTCTTCCTCCTCTTTAGCTTTCAGACCACAACAAGGCACCTTGGATGTCATCTCTAGGCTATTTCCAAACTCACTGTCCTCTTTTCATGGAACAATTGCCTAGAATCTGACCACTGCAATGACCACCTAAGAGATGTTTGAAAACAGATTTCTCTTCTTCTACTTTCTAATGGATTATTGACCCAAATTTGGGCTTTCCTCTTATCTGACAACTTTACCAGTAGCAAATCCCTTTCTTTCTCTAGCTTCCCTCTTAAAGACTCCAGAATTGCCCGGCTCACAGCCTCCCTCCTTGCACCTGGCCACGCTGCTGTCCTCTCGCTGGCTCACTCTGCTGTTATGAGGTGAGCGTGGCTCTTTCTCTCTGGTCCTGGGCCATTTTTCCTAGGCTGCTTTTTTTTTTTTAATTTTTTTTTTTTTATTTTATTTGTGGTCTCTGTCATTCTGCCGGGGCAAGGGGGTAAAGAGATCTGACACTAAGTGCAGGGAAATGCTGAATCTGGAATCTATCTTCCAGACGGCACAAGAATAAAAATTCATGGCAGGACAGCAGCTGCTGACACACTCCCAAAGACATATTGCAGGTAGCATTATTTATTGTGGCAAGGAGTTCATAGAAGTGCTACCTCAAAGCACCCTGAGAGATCCTAAAAAGCCCATCTCCCATCAGGTGAGGCAGATTTATGGAGGCTGCTCTTAGAGAGGTCAGGCGGTGCGGCTCAGGAAGTAGGCTCCTTACAGAAAGCCTGGATTCCCTTAACATATTCAGTGCAGTTTGATTGGTTCAAAGGAGGGCTTGAGTCTGTAATGTTGACCATAAAATTGCAGTGACATGCTGCTTTAGATAAGAGGGCTGGAGGAAGGGGGCAGGGATGCTGTGGGCACAAGTGCAGCCAGCACAGGCAAGACCGAAGCATGCACTCATATTTTAGGTTAATGTGTGGGGAGAGGATGGGGGATGGAATCGGGCAGATTCATGTTCACACAAAGGAAAACTGAACCCACCAGCCTGGACACAGCAGGCACCCTGCCTCTGTGTACAGGAAACCACGTGCGTGCACACACACAGAGACACATACACAGAAACACAAGAGGACTTCAAGGTGCACACGTAGACACCCAGATAGAAACAGCATGCCAAAGCCAGGCCAGCCGGTTTGACCTCACGATTGTCCTGTAGTCACTTGATCAGGGTCTCCCAGCTCTTCATCAGCCCCATTTAGGAGGTATCATTCCCCATGCTAACGGCTAAACAGCCTCTGGCACTCACATTCCAATGCCACACCCCGAACCCAGACACAGCCCGGAAATGAGGCCCTTCTGCAAGCTCAGGGAGCCTGAGACTGATGGGAGGCTTCCAGAGAAGGGCGCTGAATTCCTCTTTTCTTAAATAAATGACATCCACGCAGGGCCAAGAGCAGAGTGGGTACAATGAGGACAGGCACATCACCAGAAAATGACTTTGCCGCCTTTTTCTGAATCTAGGGTTTCTGAACCTCAATCAGATTGGGAGAACCTCACTGATTCAGGGTCAATGTCTTTCAAATCCGTTTGCTTATCCTGGTCAGTTTCCTCTGATCCTGTTTCGAGGCCACCACATTTGTAGTCCCAATCAGTGGCCTCCTGTGGGCGGCTCGGGTAGGGGACTTAATTGCCATCGACTTTCCACGTCCTAGTCAGAGAGATGGAATGTATAAGGGAATGAGATGGCCATCTAAATAATTGAGGTGATTATCTTTTTGTGAATTATTCAACTAGGACCTAAATGGTCCTATAAATTCATAGAAAGGTAGGTGTTGGGTTTGATTTGTACAGATAATAGCTTTAATTCTTCATTTCACTCAAACCCGTAGGTCCAGTTATAACGTGACTCTTTCTCCCTTAGTGAGTGAAACTGACATTGCTAAGGCCTTTGGCTCCACCTGTTTTCAAATAGGCCCCCCACCACGTGTCCTATGCGTGGGAGGTGTTTGGGACGTCTGTCTCAATTCCTAAGGCCAGCAGCTAGAATGCCAACTGTGGGTGGGAGGGACATGAGGGTTTGTAAACTTACTGCAGTGTGCCTCCTCGCATGACATCCTTAGCAAAGTGGAGAAGCTATTAAAAATATCTCCATTGCTTTTGACTCCTTCTGAATCCCACCCATTTAGAGCATCTCCCTAATCTGTGTGCTCTGTTGCTCTCTCCCATCCACAAGCTTTAAAATATAAACACTTGCCACTGTTTAATGCTAACTGCTCACAGCAGAGAGTCCATGGCACTGTTATTTTTCTATTTCACTTCTAGATCTAGCCTTCCTGCAAGCTCTGTCCTGGGGGATGTGGCCACTGACTTCGCCAAGTCCGAGAGGAGGCCCCGGGCCTCCGAGTGCCACTGCTCACATGGTCGTCCTTGCCCACTGGCCTCCACAGTCGTTCCTCCGAGTACCACTGTTGACCCTCTGAGGTCTAACGCTTGACCTCATTAATACAAAAGGGGAGAAAGCTAAGTGAATGTTTTCACAGCCTCCTTTTTCTCCAGGCCAACTGGAGGTTATCAGGGCCAGAGGCAGCTCTCTAGTTCATAAACCTGTTAGGGTATTCGGAGTCATGATTCTCTTATTCAACTGTCTGTGCTTTTCCTTGGGACAACTAATCCCTCAGCGTGACTGGTGGAAGCCGCAGTATTGATTTCTGTGTCTCTCTAAACCTCAGTTGTGTTCAACGCTTGTTAGACATCTGAAGGAATATCCAGTGGGCTCTGGGGGCAATTTGAGAGCCAAGCTCAATAGGCCTCTCTTGAGAGAAGTTTCTGTGAGGTTGCTGTGCAAGCCAATCGAATAGATTTTTAAATGAGAGGGAGAAATGAGAAAGAGGGGAAGGAAGGGGGTGGGAGAGAGGAGAGGAAGAGAAAGCAAAGAGAGGAAACAAGAGAAAGAGGAAAGAGAAAGAGAGAAACGTGAGATACGAGAGAGGGGGAAAAAGAAGAGACGAAAGGAGGAAGAGAAGGGAGCTTTCTCCTGCTAAGAGAGATCTGGAAGGAGTTCCACCCTTCTGCTCCTTTCGTCTTCACTCTCCCTCTGTTAATAAAAGAGGATTTTAAAAAATGTTCTGGTCAACTCTGCCTGGAATGAGAAGCCATGCGTGGCTGGTGCCTGCGTTGAGCTGTCCCTGTGGGAGTTTGTGGGGCGGGGGGACTCTGTGGGGCCTTGTGGAACCCACAGAACTCACAGGTCATGTTCAGGTTTCACCTCTGCTTCTGTGCAACGGTGAGAGCTGAGGACACTCCCGCCAGATCAGATTGAAGCCATGAGAAGGGTCGAATGTAAATTGCAAGAGTCTCCTAGGTGTTGCCACCTGTCTTAAAAGAGCGCTTATAACAAAAACAAACAAACACAGAAAAACAAAAAGCTGGAATAAAATTTCTTTCCAGGACATATTAATATAATCATAAGGTGATCGTGATACGCCAGCAGGGACTTGACAGTGATTTTTCTCTGTCCCTCAGTGTCTGGACCTCGTTGAGATGCCCACACTGCAAGAACTCCAAGCCTGTCTAAGCCAGTGGTTCTCAGCTGGGGCTAATTGTGTGTCCCCTTAACCCTGTCCAGAGGACATTTGGCAGTGTCTGGAGACATTGTGGGTTGTCGCAGACTGATGGAAGTGCCACTAGCATCTAGTGGGTAGCACCAGCCAGGGATGCTGCTAAATGCCCTGCGATGCCCGAGACGCTCCCCTGTGTGCCACCCCACCCCCGCCCCCAGGGAAGACTGATTCCATCTGAAATGTCAGCATGTCCAAGCTTGAGGAACCCTGCTGGAAGCTATGAAAAAGTATGGTCTCCCATTTTCATTTTCCTGTCTTGTTTCCTTCCCATTTTTACCTAAAAGCCTTTATTTACTTGGCCAGAAATATATGATAGACACCTCTAGGACATTTTTTTAAAAAACTAAAAGGAAAGATAAGGATGTTGTTCTATCCAGGCCTCCCAAACCAATCTCTCTGGGATGGGCCCAAGAATCTACATTTTGAGGTTATCTGGGTGACTCTTACACATGACTGGATACACAACCAGATTTGAGACTCCTGGTAAAAGCTATGTGGCCCCTTCAAGATGCTGTCAAGTATCCAGATGCTGTACGTGTCCAACTGTTTTCAATCAGAAATCTATTGCCTGACTTCTAGAATTGGAGGAAGGTCCACCAGTCGGACACAGCCCAAAGGATGGCAATTTCATCCTGCAGATGCTCTGGCACCTGAATCCTAGACTCTCCAGCATGAATGTGGTGTGGGCTCTTCCCAATGTCATACCTTTCTGAACTGGTAAAGCTTGGACCGTTGCTCTGCAAATGTAAAGAGAATTCTTGGCTGTTAGAGTCCCCATGTCCTGGGCCTGAGCCACCTGCAGTCACTGTTCTTTGGTGTCCTACACGTAGAGTCCAGAGGGGCTGCTCAAATGCTCATGTGCTCTTTGGAACACATCAAACCTCATCTGCATCATGGCCTCACAGAGCCTTTGTTTTCTACAGCAGGGCATTTCAGGGAGTCCTTTGTCTTATCAAGTGGCCCTGGAAACATATTTGGCAAGGAACAATAGCAAAGGAATCCCACCAAACTCGTTAACTGAAAACAGGCAGAGCCATTCGTGGTAGTGTAAATTCTGGTCACAACAAAGCAGAGGCTTCCAATGATGAAATGGATAATTAAGATTTGTAAAACTTGTTTTCTTTCTGCATGGGGTTAGGGGTAGGAAGAGGGGGGAAAAGAGAGAAAGAGAGATTACAAGATGTAATTGTCGTAGTTCACAGCTCTGTGCTCTGCTGGGCCTACAGAGAGCTGAGCTGACTTAGAAGCATAGAATACATCTCATCACCTTTCCTTTGCTTCCTTCAACTCCTGCAAGCATGGTAGGCCCTAGAAGGTGTGTGGTGGAATATGGGGCGTCTTGCATAAATAGGGCCACATGGTCGGCCCTGTGTGGGCCCAGGTCTCAGCCGGCTCCTTCCAGGCTGGGGCAGTTTATTAGTTTTCTCTTCATCTGCAGCATGGGCTCTTGCCCTCCTCGTTATCATTACCTTTCCTCCAACTCTAGCCTGCTCCTCATCAAGATTTATATCGCCACATTCATTAGGTGATACAATACTGTCAACAGAATCAGTGGTGGCAGCGGTGGCCTCATTATCTCCGCGGTTAACCCCTGCCTCCCCAGTGTTGGTCCCTGTCAGGGATTTTAAATTCAAATTAAATTTTAATGCAGCCGCTTTGATGTTGGAGGTAGAACTGCCTAGTCAGGAGGTGGCTGGGGACGGAGATTCTATTGTTATGTTTCTTCTTAGGAACCCCAAGTAAAATGCCCCTGGAAAACACTTTTTCTTTTCCAGGGTTTGAACTGCAACGTCTGATACTGTAACTTATTCCATTTTCTGGTTGGAATAATAAATGAAAGAACATATATTGCAAATATAGATATATTCAAGTATAGATCATATCAGATCATCTGAGGACTATAGTATTTGGACCCAGATGCTATATGTGACCCTAGGGGCTAGCTAAGGAATCCTGGGCTGCAAAATAATAATAATCATAATTTATATTTAGAGAGGAAATTAGTCACTTTTTGACATTACAAAGAAATAGCACCCTTTTTGGGAACTTTATCTCCTTGTAGTTCTCTCTGTATGCCAAGATATTAATGTTGTTTGAGATACCAAAAAAAAAAAAAAAAAAACCACATACACACATAGTTTTCATTTTTATGCATTTACAAATTGAAGTGAAATTGCCCCAGCTATATTCAAAGCTCTTTAAAGTAGAGACCTTGTTTTATTTCAGGAATCATTATTAAGTAATGAAACAAATTTTTGCTGCGTAATTGGCATATGGTAGGTACTCACCACGTGTCAGCTTCTCTTCCACTTACCTGCAGCTCTTTACCTGCCCCTGTGCCTGCCAGCATGGGGACACTTGATAAACATTGTCCTTAATGTTGCTTAGCCCAGCCTCCATCCACTGTCAATCCATAGCGACACACCTGGCTATTTGCATCACGTGGTAAGGCCCAGAAGTCTAAAATATACTCTGTGAGTTTTCTACCTAATTGCCCTCTAGAACAATCAACAACAGTCTCTCTTCAAGTTGCTGATTGAAGTAGCAGAAAACAACCTAGATAATGTCTAATGTTAATCGTGTCCTTATTATGTGCCTGGCACTGTGCTCAGGGCTATCTCCTCTCATTTTCTCTGCTGAACAACCCTTCAAGGGAAGATTGTTATCCCACACTTTGCAGAGGAAGGAACAGAGCCTCAGAGAGGTTCTGTAACTTACCCAAGGTCACATAAGAAAAGAACAAGATTCGAACCTGGTCTACCCATCTCCAAAGCCCACGTGCATTCTCCCTACACTTCCTCTCGTTTCTCTCTTAAAATGAAAAGCCCACAAGATATCAGGGACACATCTGTCCTACTGGACTCCAACATGCTACAGCAAGTAGGTTGCAGGCAGAAGGACTTGGCTTCCTTCCATCTTTAATAGTTTATCTCACATTTACCTGGTCTACCTACTTAAGCCACGTTATATTATTAAAAATGGCCAAAGGCAGGAGTTGATTATTTGCTGTAGGTGTACATTTTTTTTTTTTTTTTTTGAGACAGAGTCTCACTCTGTTGCCCGGGCTAGAGTGCTGTGGTGTCAGCCTAGCTCACAGCAACCTCAAACTCCTGGCCTCAAGCGATCCTACTGCCTCAGCCTCCCAAGTAGCTGGGACTACAGGCATGCGCCACCATGCCCGGCTAATTTTTTCTGTATATATTTTTAGCTGTCCGGTTAATTTCTTTCTATTTTTTAGTAGAGACGGGGTCTCGCTCTTGCTCAGGCTGGTCTCGAACTCCTGAGCTCAAACGATCTGCCCACCTCAGCCTCCCAGAGTGCTAGGATTACAGGCATGAGCCACCATGCCTGGCCAGGTGTACATATTTTTAGCACACCTATCTTGTCTGTGTAAGAGGGCAAGGTTATTGGTTGTCTGGGGAATGACAGTGCTTCTCAACACACATGTAGGTTTGCCCCAGAATCAGTACCTACAGCACGAGGAATGTGGGAGGGCTCTTCATTAAACACATGGGCTTTGAGATCTGGATGTGCATCCCTCCTCCACCGCTTGCTAGCCCCCTGACCTTGGTCAATGACACACCCTTTTTTAACCTCCATTTTCACCTCTAAAAAAATGGATAATCATTCCTGCTTCACATGGCTATTATGAAAGTAGTATGAAAGAGATGATGCATATTAAGCCCTTTGAATGGTACATGCCCTATGATAGGTGCTCAGTAGATGTTTATCATCATTGCCATTGTCAATGTCATCATCAGTAGTATTTTGTTCTAGGCAAATCAATGCAGAGAATCTACTCCTAACCAAGATCCAATACGTAACTGCCTGTCTTTCGTAACTGATCAAAGGCATGAATTCTATTTTTACATCTCTCTGCATAAGGGCCTGGGGACTAGAGAAATATAAAGTAAGAAGGAAACCATTTACAGAAGTGTCATCTGGGACATTTGTCAGGCCTTCTAATATAGAAGTCAGTTCTGAACATGCTAAAAGACAGTAATTTTCTAATTGTGCTCATGTAGATTATCTTCACATTAGGACGGCATTGTCTGTCCTCGGGTGTATTTTCAGAGCGAGGCCTAGAAACACGGCAGTTTAGCGTTCATTTCTCACATTGAAGGTGAGGAAGGCCCATTAAAGTTCCCTCATCCTTCCTTCATGGACTTTATTTCCGCAATCTTCATAATTCAGTTGTAACATCGCACTTACGAATTATCATACAAGGTCTTAGCTTGTAGTGATGTTTTTAAATGAGAGAGTTTGGGCATTTTTATGTTTTTTCACTTATGTCTCCTAAATGAAATTTCAGAAGCATTTAGCTGGTAATCTGAACCAATTGCCTGAGTTATTTCCAAACAGAATATACAAAGGTCAGGATACTATGGTTTGAAACACACACACACACACACACACACACACACACACACACACCCACACCACAGAGGGGATTGTAATGAAAGGGCTGGAACCATGAACCTCTCTGAGGCTGATGCAGGTGCTGTGGCTGAACCACATGTCCCCATCCAGGGTGTGACAACAGTGGATGGGCCACTATTCCCACCACTGCTGCCACTGGACATGGGGAAAGGAACGCAGGCAGCTTTCCCACATAGTGTTTGGAGAAAGCTCCTTCTTGCCAAGGAGGTACCTGTTGGGTCAAGTCCAGCCAGAGCTTTCGCTTCCCTCTGTTCCCCATCCTTCTTGTCTGTGCAGCTCCCCTGTTCCTACAAGGTATGAAAGGGTGGCCATTGCCTTGTCATCAGTCCCCTGTCTAGCCCAGGCCCAGCCTCCTCATCTGCTCCCAGTAACCCCGGCAATCAGCCACTTCATAGCAGCCTCCCTCCCATCTGTGCGGTGAACTGGAAAGCAATGAATGGATTTGCTGACATCCTAAACATTCTTGCCCAGTTCTGGAAATGGAAACTAGGCGGCCCTGAGAATATTGCAGATTGCTCAGAGAGAATTTCAAACACCGTGCAAGAGGTTGTAGAGGTTTGGAAAATGTGCTGAAACCCAATTGTATTGTTGAAGCTTAGTTCCCAGAGCCAGTGATGAAGGTTTCATAAGTGTATAAATTAAACCTTTAGAAAATCCACACCTTACTTTAGATGCTTTCTCCAAACCAGCAAATGCCCAGACACAAGAATGACTTTTGTTTTCCGTCACTATACAGTGAGGAAACAGGACATAGGAAGAGGGACAAGCAGATGATGGGCTGTCACCCAGCTGGGCATGTTAGCCAAAGACTTCGAGGATTTGGGGTCGATGCCTGGAGCACTGAGAGTTAGCCATTGCAGAAGAGCATGGACTGATAGCCGTCCACAAAGGAAAACCATAGGAGCCGACATTTCTGCCTCTTCCACGGCCAGCATGAGCTCTTCTGTTGGGGTTCCTTGGTCCCTGGCCTGTTGCAAAACAGTACACTACTGAGCAACTTGTCCCTATGTTCTGCTGTCTCCAAAATAAATGCGTTACCCAGTCCCCCACTTTCTGGTTTTAAGAATCCTTGCTATTGTTTGTCTTTATGTACATAAGTGTGAGCAACATGTCAACTCTGCAGGGAGAGGGACCGCTTATCTGGAGAGAGGCTTTGAGGCTCACAGTGTGGTGTCTAGCATCTGGCTGGTTTTATGGCCTTCCCAGATGTGGTTCCCAGCCTTCTAGGCTAGGAAACTACTGACACCCACATTACAGGAATGGGCCCTCCTCCTCCTCTCAGGGACAAACTCCCTTCACCAAATTTGTGACATAAAACAAGGGCAGTTTATAAAATTACAGTAAAAAATAAATATATAATCCATTGTAATAAATACCCCAACACAACCAGCTCTTCCTGTCCCTGAAATAAATCATCATCAAACTGCAAATGTATAAATTTATAGTGAGAAATAACTGTCCCAGAAAGTGGATTTGCAGAGCTTTAAGACTGAGTTTTGTTCTTGTAGGTGTATTTACTTAGAAAGTCAAGGAATAATCCAAAGGTTTGTAGTGGGCATTGTATCTGATCAAAGTGAAACAGATTAAACAAACATATAATGAATGGTCTTGCCAGTGACCCCAAATCCTCGAAGTCTTTGGCCAACATGTCCAGAATCTCTACCCATGTTGGCTTTGCCCATAGCACTCCAGTTCTGCTCCAGCTGAAATGGATGGATGGTCTGCATGAGTCACCCTCCTCTGTCCCTGCTTCTGATGGACAAGTTCTCCTATCACAAACGTCGTCACATCCCATAAGCATGGTCATCCTGGCCTGTGCATGAATCTGTCTCTTTGAGGAGACTGCCCACAAAGAGTTAAACTTTAAAATCAAAGCGCCTTTAATTCATTTTCCTCATTCCCATAATCCTTGGGGGCATCCTCTCACTATTGCCTTCATGCACCAATAGCAGAAAATAGAGTAGAATAGAATATAGTTAATTAAACTACAGGGACATTACAAGCACTGAAATCTTAAAAAGTACCATTTATAGTCTTTCCTAGCTTTCATTTAAATTTGTGATCCCCTTCCTAGAAATTCCAATGGAAACTCCTAGTTCTCCTCCTGAAAATCTGTCCATCTTCACCTATTGGTGTTGGATGCTTAATGAAAGGTTCTGTGGGGTTGTTTCCAGGTCTAGTGTGATTCAGAGTCTCTTCCATAGTCTGTTTCCCAAACTTGCACCAGCTGTGACTCCTGGTATTGCCCAGGTATTCTCCCCCCAAAATTCTAAACTCTCCATGGTTTCTCACACCTACCTGTGATGTGATTCTTGTACCTACCCCCATCTCTCCACCCCAAAGCTGTGTCCTTCCCCTCTGTAGGTTGGTCTACAACACATGTACCACCTGGGTGTTAAGGTGGGTTCTACCTTTAGACATAGCATGGTGTTTTTCCCCTTTTATTCCAGGGTAATTAGGATAATCTCTCTCAGTGGTAGATGCTGCCTCTGAATCGCAGGTGTGCTGACTTGGCTCCTTCCAAAACTCTCAGTAGACTGTCCACCTTTTTCAAAATTCAGGTCTCCTATGGAACACACCAAAAGTTCCTGCTTCCGGCCTGAGAAATACCTTCTACCTTCAACCCACACACAGAGCAAAAATGTCTGATGTGTCTGGAGTCAAACCCATCTGGGCTCCAGTGGCCCCCACCCAGCCTCAGGCTCCCCCTGGTAGCCCATCAGGCACCCCATCCCCTTCCTCTGTGTGCCCCACACAGACACACACAGCACACGACAGAAAGCATCAGCACCAAGAGAAGAGCTGGGCAATTCCTCTTAGACGCTTCAGGAAAATGTTTTAGCTTATGACTTGGAAGGAACTGATGACCATGAAAGATTCCTTTGCAAATTAACTATTCCCTCCAGAATTTAAATATTTTGAGTTTTCATTTTAGCCTCCTGGACATGTTCTGTTAAAATAAAGCCTGGTATATCTGTAATTCCTAGCATCAAAGGGTTCTAGATTTAGGCTGGAGATTAAAGCCACAGACACAGCGATGGCCCATCGCCCTGGAATAGGAAAGGCTGGGACTTCTCTATAGACTCTGAATCCCCTTATATCTCCCTGAAGACATGTCTGTACCCAAAGGTCACACCTTATGCTGTGCTCAGTGATGTGCACTAATCACAGCCAAGGTCATTACCCTGCCCTGATTCCTCTTCTTTCTCCTGTTAATAACAAATTTCCTTCTCCTTCTAGCTTTACAAATGGCCATGGGCAATGTTTACATTTGATCTGTTTTATTTTTATTTTTAGGTTTTCTCCCCAATCTGTACAACTATGTATACCAAATATAACATGATGAACTTCAACGTGAGTCTTAAACAGCAGCTCAGAACCTCCCTTATATCAATATTTAGACACTTCAGTTCTGGGCATGTCCTCTGCTTACCCAGAAGGGAGGTTCAGAGCCCCTTATCAAGACCTTTTCTACAAATGTAGATAAAATATTATCAAACAAAGCTAAAAGCGAGAAACTTGACAAATGACTAGCACTCAGAAGTTCCTCCCAGCGTATGTGGCATGCTCAGAGCCAGCTCCAAAGCCAGGCCCAGTTAACCTTGCTAGGGTTGTATAGATCCCTCATGTGGAATGATCAAGAGCATTTGCACAAAAGTCTGTCAAGTTTACTTGAAACTGCTGTATGGAGCGTGATGCATTGTGGTTCTAAAACGCAAATAGTTAAATGCCACCTGCCTGTCCAATCAGGGTCCACACACCTGCTCACCAGGTGCTCAGAACTCTCCTGGTGGCTGTGCATTTGAGAAAGAGAGGGAGAGGTGAGATGAGCAGATGCCATCCACATTTCAGACTTTCTAATCAGGGCTGAGCAGATGTTCTCCTGAGCAACTCCACATTGAGATGTCACTAATGTCAAAATTAGTGTTTTTCCCTTTTTGCCAGAATGCAGGATTTGCATGATCCCTCACACATATCTCTGGAGGACCCGGGTATAATCTCATAACCAGCAAGGAGCCAATAAACCTTCATTCAGGAGAAAATTCTACTCCCAGAAAACTCAGAAAGCTTTCTTTCACTGGCAGCTGCCCACATCCCTCCGCCCCACGTTGGGGAGTCCGCTCCGCTTGTAAGGTGTGTCCCTCTCTCGCCCCCTTGATGGTGCTTGTGGCCAAGCTGAGCACCAGGCACCCTGTGACACCAGTGGGGTTGCAAATGGGGTAATCCCAGGCCTGGGTGGCCCCATGCAGGGCTGATGTGGGTCTGAGTGTTGGGTAGCCTTGGGTACAGCAGCAGCAGGATGGAGTCACTCCATAGGACCCTTGAGAGCCCGCTGTTCAGGCATTGGCTTCATGAACCACACTTTTGTGCTGTGGTGTTTGGTTAGATCGGGTTCGTTGTGGCAGACGAGGTTGACTTGATTGACTGGAACGTCTTTCTAGTGGTTTTACATCTTCTCAACTCTCCTGGTCTGCTGTGAATGTCACTAGCCGTGGTCAGAAAGTTTTCAAGGTGCTGTTCCCAAATGCCATGTTCTCTCTCCTTGTCCTCCACTTTCCCATCTGCTCACAAAAGAGCCTCCTGGGTTTGTTTGGAGTAGGGATTTATTCCACTAACGTAGGTCCCTTAACTCTGCTCCCAACACAAAAAAGCCCAAGGCTATCTGAGAATGTGGGAAGCAGAGGCTGAGAAGCTGGTGACTCTGCGAACCCCCTTCTCGGCTCCTCCCTCCTCTATCTACTCTGAAACCCAAAAAGCTCCAGCAAACGGGATGAGCCACTGCCGTAAAACAGTGGGGCAGACCCCGTTGAGAGCCAGGCACCTCTGTGGTGTTGCGTAGTGTGACAGAAGAAATCCAGCCTCACTGTTAGTCCCACGCTCTGAGCCCAGGCCTGGCTGGGACTTCTTTCCCTGCTTCTTCCTGTGCCCCTCTATTCCTTCTGGGAACCTACTAGGCTGAAATCTACAAGTTGGGCTTCAGGCTTGGAACATTTTTAGGTCATTTGGAGCCCCAGGACATCCTTGTTCCCTTGCATTCGTCAGGCTCCTGCCTACCACAGGGCCTTTGCACAGGCTCTACCCTCTGTCTGGAACATCTTTTCGCCTGCTGTATGCCAACTCATCTTTTCTATCTCAGCATCACCATGTTTTGTAGAGAGGCCTTTCCTGACTGCTCAGATGGGCTCCAGTCTCCCTATCAGTTTCTCATGATATTAAACACTGCGATTTTATACACATATCATCGTTTGGTTAGGGGACTCACTAAACTGTAATCTCCATCAGGGCAGGCACAGAGTCTGTCTGGGCTCATCCTTGATTCCCCTGTGCCTAGCACAGGGCCTGGCATACAGTGGGCACCTAATCAGTACTCGTTCAACCCTCATGACTTACAGAAGTGAGCTTATCTTCTTAGTTTATGTATAAATACCTGTCTGTGTGTATGTGCGTGAGTGTATTTATGCGCTAAGTAATACCTACAGCTTTGATTTCATGATCTTCATACCAGAATCAGTGCTCCAAAACCCCCTTTCCTCAGCACTCCTGAACCAAAGAAGGGGGCTGCCCAAATCATGCTGAATCATTTGGCACAGGGGGCCTGGTGTGGACATCCCACCTGGCGAGGTCTTCTGAGGAGGCCCTCCTTGTCACCCTCCCTCCCTGTCACATTCCCTCCTTTTACACCTGATTTCTGTCCACACTGTGGTTTATCAGGTAAGGTCTTTGCTCCCCCTGAAGCTACCCAGGATGGCAAGTGAATGGCTCTTTGTCTCCTTAGCCCCCACTGGCTAGTAGGACCAAGGCCAGCCACCCTGGCTTTGCAGAGAGGATGTAGGAAAGGATGGATGTGACTCCCACTTGGGGGTGGCACTCAAGGTGACAGGGCCCTGCCAGCTGTGCATTAGAGAGCAGCACCTCTGAGCCACTGAGAAATGGTTTACGTGCTCCATCCCCCTCTTGTTAGGGACAACTATCTGGGGCACCTCACATGGGGTGATTTTTTTCCTACACATTGAAAACGCACAGCCGGCTGTTTTAAGTCACCCACCTACACACCCAGCAAAAGGGTGGAGTCATTGCTGAAGAGGGAACCACATACCTCCCTGTCCCTCTTTGCTATGAATAGCTGGCACAGGAACACTCACATAGAATAGGGTCACAGGGGCTTTAAATCACCACGTAAAACTACACGCTCGATTTCCCCTTTGGGAAGGTATTCAGCCAGACACCGGCATCTTCCTCCCCAGCCACATGGCCCTTTAAATATTGCATTTCAAACAGGAACAAGCCAGCGATCGGGGGGGCCTCTCCTGTTTTAGGAGAAGAGTCCCTGTTCGGTCTTTGCCTTCGGTTCATCCACCTTGTGCTTCCTTTTTTGAAGGAGTGGGGTTGATTCAGTACTTTGGGGACTTGGTGACATTAATTGATCTGTTTTATGTAACACAAAGTCGTTATTAACAGCATCCTAGATCATAAAAAAGGTATAACAAGAAACAAGGAGGGTTTTTTTCCCCTTGAAGATAATAGCAGCTGCACCAAGGAATAGAGGGGTCGCGGAGCAGCTCTCTGATTGGTGGCTTGCACCCCGCATTGACATTTCTGCAGTTTCATCAGAAATTCTAAATAATCCATGTGAAAACGGGCAGTTATTTACCGAAGATATATGCACTGCATGTGCCCATAATGCACTGAAGACATAATCTTGGCTCTCGGAGTCGCCTTTTGTGTATGGCGGCAGCAGCTTGCAAAAGCCTCAGATGGGGCATTCTGAGACATCTCGGGGGGAAACTGAGTTAGTGGGTGACAACGTATGCAGGCTTGATAACACGAATGCTAAAGAAATCCATCTCCACTGCAGACAGCAGGCGGAGTAGTTAAGTAGGCTCATCTGGACCCACTCGCAGAGCCAGGATCCAGGCAGGGCCTTTTTGTTTCTTCAAGCTGGTTCCCATTTTCGGTAGGTGAAGAAAAGCATCTTTAGTTCTCAGTGCAGGAGCAGGTCTGTGGGCTTCTGTCTCTTCTTTTTTGTCAGTACACATCAGGAAGAAGGTCTCAGCACCTGGGCTTACTTTTCCTTTTTACGCTAATAGGACAGGATGGAGAAACACAACCACGTGGGGGATGGGAGTCCAGCTTCTATCTGGGACTGAGAGCCCTGGATTCCCCTGCCGGATTCGTATTTGGGAAATAATGCTGGACGCTCTCAAAGGCCTCTTTTCCGTCTCTTTTCCCCCCTCCTCGTGTGGAGTGGCAGGCAGGACAGAGCCCGACAGTGAGGCTGCCAGACAGCCAGACCCCCATCCTCCCCGCTGGCTCCCCACTGAACTTGAGTGTGTAAGAGCAAATGTGCAGGGTCAGAGCACTAATGGGGGCACGGGCAGGCCACCTCTGCCGCCCGGCACTCAGTGGAGTGTTCTCAGTCCTGGGAGAGGCAGGAAATGGGATGGACACAAGACTCCATGGAATGGGGCTCACAGTAAGTGCAGATGTCTATTCTGGGGTTTGCACGGGCCTGGTGCTGGCTCACACCACACACCCACACCCCGACCCACATAGCCCTGCCCAGGCCATCAGGGTCTGGAACACTCTTCCTCTACACCAACCACCGACTGCACAATTTGATTTCAGATTCAACTCTTGTACTCAGGGTCACAGCTCGGGGAATTTGAAGCACACACTCCACAGGGGTTCGCAGAGCCATTTCCCTAATCTGGGGCAGCCCCAGCTATAGAGTTCGGAATTTGCTGCTTTTCACGAGGTTACTTTGCCGGGTGATTTTTGTGCAGCCTTGAAAATCAGATTTATTCCTATCAGAGCTTTCCTCCGGGGCTGTTGTTCCATTACTGTTTTTCTTATTTATTTGTATGGGTGTGATACACAGGGGGAGGGGGAGAAGGGGCGTGTGTGTGTATGTGTGTGTGTGTGTGTGTGTGTGTGAGAGAGCGAGAGCCAGAGCGAGAGACAGAGAGACAGAGAGACAGACCCTGGGAGCTGCAAAGGGAAGAATTGCTTGGCCCCGTCTGAAGCATTTGTATGATAGTCGCTTCCAGAAATGTGCTCGCGTGACAGACTGTCTCAGATCCGGCAAAGCCGAGGCTGCTTTTCCAGCACATATTATGAATTCCAAAATGTATAATAAATACACATTTTACAAAAGCAATATGTGTTTTAAAATATAATATATGCAAACAGTCTTATAAATCACCAGGCCTGACGCTAGTCAGCCGAAGAGGCTTCTGGGGAAATGGTGTCGTGCGTGTGCGTGTGTTTTTAATAATGTAAAAATATGTGTAATATGTTTGAAAAACAACAGCCAAAAACCCCTTCTACCTGCCAACTTTACAATACTTATTTCCCCAGAGCCTGCTGTATCCTAGACTCTCAGGGAAATAACAGGGGCTTACATAAAAAGTATAAATATGAATAAGATGCGAGAGCTCCACCCGTCTCGGTATATATTTCACTGATGGACTTGACCGGCCAAGCCTTCATATGTCAAAAAATATGCATTTTATGGTCTTCATGCAAAGGTTTCTGTAATGTTATTACATAAGGCAGAGCGACAGACAGCAACAGAAGGGAGAGTTTCAGCGAATCCACCCCCATTCTGACATACCCCATGGAGTCTTATGCTGTCATGGTGTATTAAGGGCTAAATGTCAACCTAGACTATGAATTTTGTGCCCTTTGTCAGCTGGCGACACCCTTTGGATTTTTTTCAGGCCCATTTTTAGTATTTAATGGTTTAATGGCGCTCTCCTGGTTTTAGGTAGTAATGGTCACAATGGGATTTCTGGCTCTCACAATTACCCGCAACTGGATCCCTTAATCTCTTCAAGTAGTTACGGGGGTCTCTTTTGCTTTGTGGGTCCTGCCTCACAGAGCACCAGTGTCCTAATCCTAATCCAGGCTTGCCTGCATCTCTTCCCTCCCAACCACACCTAGCAAAGGGAACCAGAATTTCTCAAGTGTTGCATCCAAATTTCTGACACAAAAATGAGACAAATGCCCAGACAAGGTAAAGTATATTTATAAAGAAGAATTCTGTTACAAAGTGCATATCGGAAAAAGAATATATGCCTCTGTTTAGATGAAAGGATATTCTTTCAGTGTTGTTTATAATACTGAAAAAAATAAAAGCAAAGTAAATTCCCAACAATGAGTGATTCCTCAAATAAATTATGGTACATCTGAGCAGTGGAATACTATGCAACCATTGCAAAAAGACCGCTTAGAGACTTCGAAAAGGTTTCGTGATACATTAGCAAATACAAAAAGCAGATTATAAAACAGACCAATTTGAGAGCATTTTGTATTCTGCTACATATTGTCATCATGTATTACTTATTAACATGTAAGAGTGCTAGATATTCAATACAAGCCCATTTTAATGTTTTAGTATGTAATAATGTACTTAATATATTAATATTTGATATAGATTTATATTTATAAAAACTTACTTGGGACAATATATCTCAAAATGTTAACACTGGTTATCTTGGACGGGGGGCAGATTCAGGATCATGTTTTATTTTCTTCTCTTTGCCTATCTGCATTTGTCTCTGCAATGAATAAAAACTGTTTTTTAATAAGAATTTTAAAATGCATGTATTATAAAAAGAATTTTAGTGGCCTTAGGAAAATAAGCTGACAGATAAATGCTTAAAGTCTACCATGTGCATAAAAGAAATCAGGCAGTAGAAGAAGTACTAAGTCGGCAGGTGTCATTGCAACATGCCTCTGACCTCTTATACCTTTAGGGAATTTTGTTGGGGATGCCCATGTTCTCTTACATGTGACTACCCCAGGACCAGGCCTAGAGAGTTCCAGAATGAAGCCAGTATCAAATTCCAACCTTGAAGTCCTTTCACACTGGCACCCAGAAATGGGGCATGGGCAGAAGAGACCAAAATGACCCGCTTCTCTTGGTCTTGAAATACTTGCACGTGAAGGAAAGGGACTCCACACACATCCTTGGGGCCAGTCATAAGACTCTTTTCCCTTGCCCGCCCAGGACTTTGTACCTCATTGTCATAACATCAGTAATTAGAATGTCCTCAGGAAGCAATACCAAAAAGAGGATGAGAATAATGTTGGTAAACGTAAATAGTTGCCTGAAACCTAGTGTCACCAAAGTTTTATTGGCATATAGCAACACTCTTTTGTTTACCTATTATCTATGGCTTGTTTTGCATAACAGTGGCAGATTGAGTAGTTGAGGACTGAGTAGTTGAGAGTTGCCTAGTTGACCAGTGAGCCTACAAACCAAAATATTTACTGTGTTTGATGTTTGATTATATATTTATTTATTTGTTGTCTGATTCTCTGTCTGAGATGTGGTGTCCATGATGTCAGGAACTTGGTTCCCCTAACTGGTCTTTCCTTAGCATTAATAATAGTGCCTTGCACACAGGTAGATAATCAATAAATCAATATTGAATGAATGAAACTGAACACAAAAAGAGCAAATGAAGGACATAATGCAGAAGAAAACATGAGCCAAAGAAAAGAAGACAGTCCTATGCAACTGCATCACATTAGTAAAGAATGAAATAACATTTTTTTAAAGGAGACCAAAGATCGTAAAACAGTGAAACAGGAAGAGAAGAATGACTGCAAAGCTAAAGAAATTGAGGACCAAAACAGCACTACTAAAGGACTCGTAGATAAATTAGAATAGCAACGACTATTGGATTAAATATGATTCGCAAAAATAAAATTTAAGAAAAGGCTTAAATTAATCATGGTGAGTGCAGTGAAAAAAAAATCTTGGTGATAAGAGAAAACATCCATCAGTGGATATTTAGATTGTTTTTATATCTGGGCTGTTGAGAATGCTTCAATGAACTTGGGAGTGCAAGTATCTCTCCAACACACTGATTTCAATTCCTTTGGATATACACCCACTAGTGTGATTGTTGGATCATATGGCAGTTCTGTGTTTCAGTTCTTGAGAAACCTCTGTGCTGTTTTCCATAATGGCTGTAGCAATTTACATTCCCTTCAATAATACACAGGGGTTCCCTTTTCTCCACATCCTCACTAACACTTACCTTTTGTTTTTTTAGTATGAGCCGTCCTAACCAGTGTGAGTTGATATCTCAGTGTGGTTTTAATTTGCATTTCCCTGATGGTTAGTGATGGTGAGCACCTTTTCATATACCTGTTGGTCATTTGGATATCTTCTCTGGAGAAACGTCAATTTGGTTCTTTGCCCATTTTTTAATCATAGTTTTGGGTTTGGGGGGGTTTAGTCTTTTGGGTTTTTTTTCTTTTTCTTTTTCTTTTTTTTTTTTCTTTTCTATTCAGTTGTATGAGTTTATGTATTTTGGATATTACACCTGTATCAAATCTATGGTTTGCAAATATTTTCTCCCATTCCACAGGTTGCCTTTTTATTTTGTTAATTGCCATGCAGAAGCTTTTTAGTTTATATAATCCCACTTGTTTGTTTTTGTTTTCGTTGTCTGTGCTTTTGGTATTATATCCAAAAAATCATTGCCAATGTTAAGGAACTTTTTCCCTGTATTTTCTTCTAGGAGTTTTATAGTTTCAGGTCTTACATTTAAGTCTTTAATCCATTTTGAGTTTTTATCTATAGTGTAAGATAAGGGTCTAATTTCATTCTTTTGCATGTGGATGTCCAATTTTTCCAGCATCATTTATTGAGAAGATGATCCTTTTCCCATCATCTATTCTTATTGGCACCCTGGTTGACATTTTGTTGACCATTTATGCACAGGTTTATTGCTGGGCTCTGTATTTTGTTCCATTGGTCTATGTGTCTGTTACCACAAGCCTTTTTAATGTGTGTAGTTGTTTCCAGCAGATTACAGGAGCATCTTAAATACTTTTTTATTAGCTGCTGTGTCTTATTTGTGGAGCTGGCGATTGCTCCTTTGGCTCAGATGCAAGACTCGGTTCTGAGAGGAGCAGGGTTAATGTTTCATGCAATCTACTTCAAGCTGCAGCTATCTGTCCTCATGTCTGGGGTGTGTTCTGCTTCAGAGGTGGTTTCCAGTGCCTGCCAAGCTTCTACGTACAAAGAATAATATCATTGTTGAGAAGATGCAAAACTACATGAATGAAAAGATCTGATTGCTTTTACAGTGCTGTATAAGACCAGGAGAAGTGTTGAGACTAGGAAATCACTCAGTACGATACCTTAGAGAGTTCAGTAGCAATTCGCACTGGGTTCCTCATTACCTTTGTTTTAAAATTATTTTCTCAGTGTAAAAGACACAATATCCCAATGAATATGAGCTGGTCCTTTTCTTCTTTATAACCAGACATAGAATATCATTTTCAGATCCATAATATGTGATAAACTATAAATACATTGTATACTGCTAACCCCTAGTAGAGTAAAATGCCCAGTTGATTTATTTATGACAGGTATATTCATCTTTTGGATGTCTGGTAACAAAAAACTGATTACTATCTGGGATTCAGTTTTCTAAAAACTCCTTGGAGGGAAAAGCCAATACTTTTGACTGGTTCACTGGAGTCAAAACTTCTGTCATAGCTTAAAATTTGTGTAAAATGAATTAACTCTAAGGTGACAAAAAAAAATCTGTAAGGTGACCAGCATCCTGATTTGTAAAGGTTAGATGGGATGCATAGACAGGAAAGTTAAGACTGAAACAAAGTTGTATCATATTCAGCTGAGATGTGTGGGGTTGCCCCGCATTTAGTAGTAGGAAAAACAAAAGACAGGTGAAAGTTCTTTGAAGCTGTCCTCTAAATTTCTTCCAGTATTATGAACACTTTGCCAAAAATAAGCATGCTGGGATTGACTCACTGTTGACTCTGAAACTATAACATGATGATCGTAAAGTTATTTAACAGGAGATTGACAACAATCACAAAAACCTTATTTTAACTGAGTAGAATATCAAGATCCACATCTTTATAATTATTCAGTTTGAATAATTATAACCTTCTTCCTTGGGTTTAAATGATCATTTACCAAATTAATGGCAAAGAATAAAGCACCCAAGAATATTTCCTTGTGGACACAAAAATTGCAAGCTGCAGCTGTCTTTCCACCATAAGCAAGGCAGATGAATTCAAAGAGAAGTGAATCAGAAACTCTTCAGTGACTGCTCGCCCAGCTTTTATTAGGCATGTTGGTGACCTACAGACAGAAATGCTTTCATTGGGTGACAACTACAAAGTGAACAAAGTCATGAGAATTTAATTCATCTACAATTTAGAAACTTGCTCCTCTCCAAAAAGGTGGACCCTAAGGAAAACACTATCACACTTTTGGATTTTAATAAAGATTTCATGTACCCGGTAAGAAAGACAAATAGGGTAACATGTGGAACTAAAAGCCAGAGAGACTGGCCTTGCTCTGGGACTCTGGAGCCACAGTGCTGCCCTTGAGAATGATTTGTCATCTTAGGCAAGGTTGGTATTAAGTAAACCCGGGGTGACTTTCAGTTCATTCTGAAAATTAAATATTTTCATTAGATAGAAAACAAGGACATCAACATGCAGTTTGTCAGCCCTGAAATTTGTCATGATGAGAATGCTGAGATGGTGCCAACAGTGTTTTGTAAGTCAACTTAGCAAGCGTTTGTCAACCCCTTAGCAAGTCCTTTTGAGACAAATTTTTAAAGTGTGAGACGTAATTACTCATCTTAAGGATCTTGGCAGTATGTTTAATGAAAACAATTCAGGAAACCCAAAAATACACTATATAACTTAACCATTTTTTCAGTTTCTATAGTATCTCTCCTTTAAAAAAAAAAAAAAGCTTAGTATTTTGTACATATTTGACCTATTCTAATCAACAGAAATTCCTCCTAAAACTTGGGAAGTAGAAAGGAAAATGACAGAGAAGGGTCCTAAGGATATAGTAGTTTCTAAAATAGCCTTGACTTGGTCCATATGATGAAATGTTGGTCCCATCCCCAAAACTTCATTTTCCCTCATGTAAACAAAGATTTCCCACATTCATGGAGAACTTGACAATTGTCGTAAGTGGTTCTCCTGTGTCAGCATGAAATTATTTTCTACTTTTGAAAAAATAAGAAAATAACCACAGCAGAAATATAAGATTACATTTAAGACCCACAGAAACCATTTTACTCTATATATCAAAACATCAATTTATACAGTTAAAATATATACAGGAAAAAAATAATTAAAAAATTAAAATATAATTAAAAAGAACCAAAGAAATGGGGGAATATAATTTCTTTATATTTTTACTAATTTCAGTATTATGCAAATTTGTACCATGTCAGTAATAATACTGTAAGAAATACAGCCACAACAACAGGTATAAGATAAAATGTTCAACATCACAAATCATCAGAGAAATGCAAATCAAAACCACACTGAGATATCATCTTACCCCAGTGAGAATGGCAACTATTAAAAAGACAGAAAATAATGGATGTTGGCAAGGATGCTGAGAAAAGGGGACTCTTCTACACTGTTGGTAGGAATGCAAATTAGTATAGCCATTATGGAAAACAGTACAGACATTTCTCAGAAAAACTAAAAATAGAATTACCATTTGATCCAGCAAATCCCACAACTGGGTGTCTACTCAAAGGAAGAAAAATCAGTATATCAAAGGGATACCTACACTCACATTGTTTATTGCATCAGTCTTCACAATAACTAAGATATAGAATCAGCCTAAGAGCCCATCAGTGGATGAATAAATAAAGAGAATGTGGTGTATATATACAATGAAATAATATTTGGCCATGAAAAAGAATGGAATCCTGTCATATGTAGTAACATGGGTGGAACTGGAGGTTATTATCTTAAATGAAATCAGGCACAAAAAGATATCACATGTTATCATATATGGGAGCTAAAAAGAATGGATTACATGGAGGTTGAAAGTGGAAAGACAGAACAGAGACTAGGAAAGGTGAGGGTGGGAGAGGGGAGGATGAAGAGAAGTGACTTAAAGAGTACAAACATCCAGTGAGATAGAAGGAATAAATTCAGCGTTCAATAGCCGAGTAGGGTGACTATAGTTAATGAAAATGTATTGTGCTCAGGTGATGAACACCCTAAATATCCTGACTTGATTGCTATGCATTACATAAATTTAACAAAATGTTGCATTTTTGTAGGCATGTGGGAGTGATTTGACACATCTCTACTCAAATAAGTTGTGTGAGAACTGTCCTCGACAAGAATTTGGGCTGAGGAGACTCAAAGTGATTTTTAAAATAAAGTAGAACATGAAAAGAATCTCAGCATCATTAGTCATTAGGAAAATACAATCTCAAATCACTCTGAGGTACTTCTAGATACTTAGAATGACTAAAATTGTCCAAACTTGCGATACCAAATGTTGACAAGGAGGTAGAGCAGTGTTAACTTACATACATTGTTGATGGTGATGCAAAATGGTACATCCACCTTGGAAAATATTTGGGCAGTTTCTTCTCAAGTTAAACATATGCCGAGGTCCAGCAATTTCACTCCTAAGTATCTACCCAAGAGAAATAAAAACATGCCCACAAAGGCATGTACATGAATGTTCATGGCGGCATTATTCATAACAGCTAACAGGTGAGAACCATCCAGACGTCTGTCACTGGAGTGTCCCTGCCATGGGATATCACTTAACAATAAAAAGGAGCAAACTGCTGATACCCGAGGCCACATGGAAGGATCTCAAAAGCACTATGTCAAGTCAAAGAAACCAGAAACCCCTAACCACAAAAAAATACTTAGTGAATTATTCCATTTATATGGCATTTTGGAAAAATAATAATAGGGACAAAAATCAGGTCAGTAGTTTCCCCAGGCTGGGGCCAGGGAAGGTGAGTTAACAAGAAAAGGACAGAACTGTTCTATAAGTTAATTGCGACAGTGATTACTTGACTATTTACATTTGTCAAAACTCATAGAACTACATACTTTAAAGGGGAGAACTTTCCTGCATGTAAGTTTAAAAGCCTGACTTTAACAAAAAACTAAAATCAATAAATGGTAAATAAATGAAAAATATCAAATAAATGATAAATACCAAATTAGGACAAAGGGTGCATTCTTAGAACAAACACATGTGCTAAGTTAGATGATGAGGATAAAATGAAATAATAACCAAAGAGCTTTTCAGCCCAAAAATGGAGTCAGCCCAGGTCTTTATTCCCAAACCTTGTACCCACGGTGGCTTCTGAGCAGTCTCTGATGGTGGGCACTGTGATGACCAGGCTTCTGCACATCTGTAGAGCGTTGCCTGGGCCCACCCTGTTCGCAGTTGCCCCTCTATAAGTAGCTGGTTGGGTTTCCTCCTGCTCACTGTGTTCTTTTGTAGGAAGGATGTCTCACGGATGACAACCAGGCCACCCTCCAGGTCCCCCCTGGGTCTCCATGGTTATCCCTGACCAAGGGGGGAATGCAGTGTTTTGGGTTGCACCAACCCCTCATTTTAAAACAAAGGACTGATGAAAGGGCAGGTGTGCCTGGAGCCCTCTGAGATTAGCTGTAATTCTTGGCAGAGTGCGACATGCTTATTCTTCTGAATTAGCACGGAGCACAAGGCATTTACCACGGTGCTAATTGCTATTGCAGGAAAACAAGCTGTCCCAGTATGTGGCATGAGGCAAGACAAAACAGATGCCAAAGCCATTCAGAGCCATACCCTGCGTCGGGTGCTGAGCTGGCGGCTGAGAACGAGTTTGTCTAAACGTCAGTCTCCTGTGGGTAGGGTACGGGGGCATGATTCTAGCTGGGTAGCTGGGCAACCACACACCCCTCTTCCTCCCCGGCAATACACCCGGCACTTGCATTCAGTTCTGCTCTTCACACACACGTGGAGGTAGACAGAAAAACAATGCACCACGTTCTAAAGCATTTACCCCAAAACTCTGCAGTACAGACCATCTCCTCCTCTGTAAGGGAATGACTGTGCTCAAGCTAAGCCAACTGTAGGCAAGTTTAACTCATACCACCACACTTCTTAAATAATGGGGTCTAGGAAAAAGAGTGTAAGTTCAGTCATTTATTGTGGGAAAAAAATATTTATCCACATCCTACTTCCTATTCCTTCTTGTCTTCCCACCCCTCACCAGATCCATATGGAGATGGAACTATCTGGTAAATCAAACCTTCTGAAATCTTCCAAGTATAATGATGGGGACAATAACAGATTTCCTATCACTGTCCATTTTTATCAACAGATGCACTCAGTGGTGATGAGGGGACTTCACAAATTGAAAAAATCAATGCCCTTCCTGGAGTCCTTAATTAACTTCTATAATACTTTAGCTAAAAATAAAACTGTGGGACAAGAAATAAAATAAGGAGCAAGTTCACTTAATGGAAATGTACTTGTCATCTGGAAGACGAATGGAAGCAGCAGCGCTGAGTCTTCCAGAATCTGCATGGATACGCCTGGTTTGCTCCGAAGTTCTAGCCCAGCTGCCCTCGAGGCTACCCCAGGCTGGACCATGCCTGCTGATGGAGCAGTTGCTGGTTGCAAGGAATTCCTGGTAGGTGATCAGGGCACAGGAGGGAAAAGGCATCCTGTAGCAAGGAAGCCACCACCTGATGTTATCTGGGCATGTCCCCTTTGCATAAAAGTGCCCATGAATTAGTGCACGTTCCATTGTCAAGGCCGGGATGCTAGATTAATACAAACATAAGCCTGGTGAGTCATCACTGGGGACTCCTCTGTATGCCCAAGCCCTACTTCTCCAAACCTCATCAGAATTACTCCCTTCCCCTGAAACCCAGCTGCCCCATTGCAGTTGGGGGTGGTCATGCTGAAGCCATGTATTTCCTGTGTGAGCAAGATGCCCCCCAAGACCCTGTGCCCAGATGCAAGAAGGAGTCACAAAGGGAATGTATAGTCCATGGAACTGACGGGACTACACGTTGATGCAGTAGAAAGATGGCTCAGAAGCCGCTTCTCCTTCTGCCCTTTCTCCTAATCCCAATCAAGCTCACCTGCCATATATATATATATTTTTTTTTCCCTCTTCAATGACACCGTGCTCCTGAGGCTCTCATAAAAATATGATCAAACCACAAATGGTGCTTTTGCCTTTTCATCACCATGCAGTTGACCGCAGGAGTATCCTGAAAGTGTACTGAAAGCTTGATTGGAGTCAAGATACCTGGGTTCAAATCTCCTTTCTGCCTCTTAATACCCAAGTAATCATGGCCAAGCCCCTTAAGTGCTTGGAGTCTGTCTTCACATCTGTAAAATGAGGACACGTTGATGACTATTACTCCTTCACAGAAGCATTGTGAACATTCTAGGTGACATCTCTCATGATACCTGGTAATTCACAGCTATCCATAAATTCTTGACTCTCAAAAGGGAAGTGTAGACATTATCTCATATGTAAGCTTGCTTCAGAAAGGTTCATGTATAGTAACTCTTTAAAATTCGTAGTGGTTGCATTCCCCACCCTACCCCCCAAAATACAGAATTTGTGACAACAGTTTATAAAGATACTGGATTTCAGACAAGAACCCAGCCTCAACTGCCTACTGGGTATAGGCTGTGAGCACTGTCTTTGCCTGTAGGACCTAAAAGTCACATTTGCATTTATAATCACTGCCCTGCCACATTTTGATGAATTGGAGAACAGCTAGATCTTTCTCTTGAAAAATTTCAGGATCTTTGCTGTAAAGAGGAAGTGGTTTGTTTTCAGAATTGACCGCTCCATTTCCCTAGTTCCTCTACTCTCTTTCGGCAATGGAGAAAGGGGCAGGTTTGGGAAACTCCTGTTGGAAGATGGAGTAGCTCATGTGACACTCAGGCCCAGTGGCTGTTTTACGTTTCATTACTGTCCTGGGGAACTCTTGCTTTTCCCTTCAGGACGCTTTGTGCTTTGGCCAGCAAACCTTGACACATGTACAGAATAGACCTGGACTACCTTGCTCTGTCACCTGTCAAAATGCTTCACATCACTATGGCCATTTTTATACAAATGCCCAGAATCTCCCATCAAAGTGGACGATCCCCATTGGAGACTGAAAACTTACCAGGGAAATTCCAGAGGGGCTGATCAGGTCATGGGCCAGCATTTCCAGGATGACAACACAGAGATTTCCTCCTTCCTCATCTAAAGTACTTCTCCAAAGTACCAAATAAATACCCAGCAGGCTGATGGGAGAGGTTGAAACTACTTTGTTCTGGTGACATAGCCAAAGCACCACAGCTTATTCCAAGAGTCCTATGTAGAAAGTTACCATTCACAGAAAACCATTTTGGAGTTCAAGGGCAATGGAATTGTGAAAACTGCATCCAGCACTAAGTTGGGCAGCGAAGAAACCAGCCCTGGCCAGAAGGAAACTGCGGCAAAGCTGACCTAGCTCACTTTCGCCCACCAACATTTCCCTCTGTGATGGCCGCTCAGCCCCGGGACGTCCGGGTCCCCAACCGAGTCCACCTTTCTCTCCATGGCCAGGTTATTCCTTTGTCCATGTGCCTTTGGCCTCCTGGCAATAGAGGGATACCAGAACCTCCTAAGATTCTGACAGGGAGAATCTTGGGGCTCTCGTCAGGAGCCTGGCATTTCCAGAATCACCTATAGGAGGGCAGTTAGGAGGAAAGTTGTCAAAGAGCAAAGTGAAAGCTCCCTAAGCTTGAAGGGAAGGGGAATGAATGGAGGACACGGGCATGACATTTAATGGGAACGAAGAAACCCTTCATTTCTTTCTAGAAGTGGATATGGGTACCTTGAGGGAACGGGGGGGGGGGGGCGGAGAGGGGAGGGGAAGAGGAGGAAACTATTCACAAAAACCAGGTAAAGGGAGATAAGGGAGAAAGGAAAATGGAGAGTGAAACTTGGGGTCCTATGACTCAAGAAACTCCCTCCCTGGCTCTCACTGGCTGTGCTTCCCCTGCTGCCAGCACCTTCCAGCCAGGGCCGCCAGGTACTCGCCTCTCCCTTCTAATCTTACAGGAATAATTTAACAGTAGTGTGATTTGTGCAGCCAGTAGCAGGGGTCTGGGAGCCTGTGAAGTAAGAGGTGAGACAGGAGGGGTCCTGCAACCGGCAGCTCCCCAGCCCCTGCATTGATCCCTCCTTTTCCAGAGATGTTTGCATTTATTAGCAAGCACATATACGTGTGCATGTATTTGTGTATAGAGTTCCCCTTTTAGTAGTACATAAATGGTAACATACTAGACGGACAGCTGTATATTTTTATTTTTTTAAATGTAACAATATGTTTTTTAAATAATTCCTTTATCTTTCATGGACACATAGTATTTCATTGTATGGATTTAAATAATTTGTTTAACCAGTCCTCTATTGATGGATCTTTAGGTTATGTCTAGTCTTTTGCTATTCTCTGCAATGCTACAATTAATAATCTTGCATATAAATCTTTTAACAAATGTGTGGGTATATCTGTTACAGGAATTCCTGGAAGAGAAATTGCTAGGTTAAAAGTTTGATGCACCAATAACAATGAACACACCTAGCACCCAGATCTTGGTCTCTAAATACCATTCTGCCCTTTAAAAAGGAACCAGGGCTCCTTGCAAAGTGGCCACTTCCACGACGGGAGCTGGAAAGGCCTAAGATAAAGCTGGGATGTCTTATTGTGCTAGAAAGTAAACAAGTGCTCAAAGAGAAATGAGGACATGTCAGAAGACACAGAGACTCTAGCCTGAAGGGGCTCCCACTGGCCAAGCATGAAGCAATTTGGGCATCAAAATAAATAATGATTAATTGGCATTTTAACACAATATAACCCATTAAATCCATGGGTCCATCCTGATATAAACAGGATATTTACAGAGTCTCAAAATACCTCCCCAAAAAACACCAACTACAAAAGAAACAATAGAAACCTGGCAGACAAATCCATAACCAAGTGATCAAAATAGCATCACCAGTCACAGGGCAAACTGACATACAATGCACGCAACATCTTTTCTGTGATATTGTTGTCAAAAATGCATCGCCTGAGTCTAATCATGAGGGAACATCAGACAAACCAAAAATAAAGACTATTGTACAAAACTGGTGACCAGCACTGTTCAAAAATACCAAGGTCCTGAAAGACACAAAAAAGGGTAAAGAATTATTCTCTATGAAAAGAGATTAAAGAGACATGACAACTAAGTGTAAGAAATCTTAGATTGAATTCTGGAAAAAGAAAATAATATTTTCTTTTACTATGGGGGACATTAATAGAAAAGTGAATAAAATTTAAATAAGATATGTGGATTAGGTAATAGTTTTATATCAATATTAATTTCCTGATTTTGATGTCTTTGTTTTTAGAACATCTTCAGAGGTAAAGTCATTGGAAAAATAATGTGTGTGTATGTATACATATACATGCATATAGATATAGGGAAGTAGAATTCAAATGTGATAAAATGTTAACATTTAGATAATCCAGGTATATAGAAATTCTTTTTACTATTTTTGTAACTTTTCTGTAACTTTGAAATAATTTTTTAAGTTCAAGAAAAATACGTGTACATTTGAAATTTTGCTAGATTTTGTCAAATTGCCTGCTGTAGAAGTTGTGCACATTTTCTCTCCCACCACCAGAAATGTACAAAAGTGGCACTTCATGTTTACGCAGTGCATTCACACATTACACCGAGAGCATTTATTACCACTCCTAGGAATAGGCAAAGGTATTTTCTTTATTTTACATAACCGAAGCTTCAGGAAGTGTAGACAGTAAGAGTCATGGTTACAAACACAGGCTTTTGAAACAATAATTATATGCTATTTCACCCCAATCAGGCTGGCAAACATTATAAAGTTTGAAAATACTGAACGTTGGCAGGAATGTGAAGAAATGAACACTCTCATAATGTGTTGGAGGGAGTGTAATTTAGTACAATCATTTTGGAGAGCAATTTAGCAGTATCTAATAAAGTTGAAGATGTGCACATCCTGCAACCCAGGAATCCCACATCTAGTTGTATTTCCTAGGGAAACACTCACACGTGTGCACAGACACGCACAGCCATGCTCCCTGCGGTGCGACACGTAACAGTGACAAACGGGAGACAACCCAAGTGTCCACTGCACGGGGAATGGTTGAAGACATTGTGGTCTATTTCAACACAGCAATTAAAACAGGAATTAGAACTGTAGTTCCAACATAGAAAAACCTCAAAAACTTGATTAAAGAAAGAAAATTATAAAATAATTGATACCCTTTCTGTACATTTTTTTTAGAGTACTGTATATCATTTGTGAGAATACTCAACATACATGTAAGAAAGCATAAAATCTTTCCCGGGGAGGATATAGCACCGGCATTAGCAGAATGGTTATCTGGGGGAAGAAAGTGACAGGGACAGGACCGAGAAGTCTAAAGGGGAGATTCATCTCTATTTATAACATTTTATTGTCCAAAAAAATAGATATAAAACAAATAAGACAAAAATATCAGTGTTTGTTAAATTGGGGTGCTAAGGACATAGGTACTTATTAGATTATTCCCTGCACTTTTCCGAACATTTAAAATATATTGTAGCAAAAGAAAATAGTAGGGAACAACGAACATGAGCCCTGAAGTCAAATCATCGTGGGTTCAAATCTCCTCCAACACTTGCCAGTTGTGTAACATTGGATGGAACATCTCTAGACCTTAGTTTCACCATGTACAGAACAGAAATAATTATTCTTACTTTGAAAAGTGGATGTCAAGACTGAGTGTGAAGATATATATAAAGCCCTGGGACAGTGTCCCTAAGAGGTGCTCAAAAATGGTAGTTATTAATATAATCCAGCAGTTTTCAACTGGGGACAATTTTGCCCCCAGGGGACATTTGGCTATATCTGGAGATATGTCTGGTTGTCATAACTGGGGGGTGAGGAGATGCTACTGGCATCTAGTGGGTAGGAGTCAGGGGTGCAGCTAAACATTCTACAATGCACAGGACAGCCTACACACAAAAAAAACATTATTTGGCCCCAAATCTCAGTAGTGTTAAGGTTGAAACACCTCCTATAGCCCCAGGTCACCAGGAACTTGATCAGGGCCACCTGACTCCCAGTTCAGTCCTCTCGCTTCTATGACACGTAACGTTGTCAGGCCGTGGCCTTTCTATGAAATGGCTACAGGACCTAGTAACAAGTATTTACCCTCCTTTCAGCCAGTCAGTTTCATGTTGGTTAAAACTTACCACCTTACAAAATAAAACAACCACTCTGGCACATAGAAAGTTTTCATAAATAGTTCTAGAATGAATGAATGAGTCAATCAACCAACCAGTCCATGGGTACAACTTCTCAAATCATGAAGATCTGGTCTCTGTTCTTGGCATACCTTCTCCGACTCCTCATTCCTTTGAAACAAGGGCCTGTTGTGTTTTCACTACCTTATCTAAAGAGAAGAACCAAAAAACAAGTGAGTCACAAGTTCTCAGAGCCTTGTAGCCCGTGTTGGCCGGGTCCCCTCATAATTCAGACTCCAGCCTATGGGCTCATCTTCCAATGGCCCTTGTCAAGTTATATCTGGAATTTGCTGAGACACAGGACTCTTCAGTGTGAACTGACAATGGCCACACAAAGTAAAGTGAGGTATTGACCTAAAGATGATGAGCACAATTATGACACTTAAATCTTGTTTGACTCCAGCACAGCTAGCAGAAAGCACTTACTGTTCTTTTATTGCAGTGTCAGGAATACATATACTCTCTTGCAACTGTGTGCTTTTTGCTTTATTGTAGGCTCTGATTCAGAGAACACAGACACTGTGCTTGTTCCGAGGACAGTTTTGAGTCCCTGCTGTCACCCTTCTCACCATAGATTCAGAGAAGGTAGGTGGAGCTTCTTTGTGAATTTATTTTTTCTGATATTTGCTTTGGTAACACTGAAGTTCTCACCTGTTGTTTCAAGGGATATAAAAATCACCAAAAGTGTTATATTATAATTTGGATATTATAATTATAATGCATTTGGATTATAATCCAAGTGCACTCAAGTATAGTTTCTACTTACATGTGTAGATGTCTAGCAGGACTTGAAGGACAGGAGAGTCACCAAGTGGAAAAGTATAGTGATACAAAGGGCACTATGACCAGATGTTGCTTCTCGTCCTAACTTTCTGCTTGTAATCATCTGGGCAAGCTTGAGAAAGGTACTTGACTCCTCAATTTCTTCATCTGCAAAATTAGAAATTTGGACTGGATTAGATTGAAGCTATTTCCCTAAACCCTTGTGAGGGCCATGGAACGTGGATTTAAAGCAATGATTTCCAAGGATGACGGACAGTCCTTCTGCTTCCATCACTGGAGTGCTTGCTAAAAATGTCACTTCCCAGTCCTCATCCCAGAACTACTGAGTCAGAGTCTCGGAGGTTGTAGGACAGAAATCTGCCTTTTTAACAAACTCCTCGGGGGTGATCGGGGTGCACGGTAATGTTTGAGAACCACCATCCTAACCATTGAAAGCGTCATTCTGTTCACATGTACATTCAGTTCTGTGAGATGAGATGAGCTAGGCCTGTATCAGGCAGAAACTGGCTGGAATCGTCTTGTGTTTTCAGAAGACATAGCAAGGCTGGCACCTGATGGCTGTTTTATCTTTTGATTCCTGGCTTTCTGTCATCCCTGCCGACATGGTCCTCTACTCAACACTTCTTTGGCAGATCTAGGTGTCCCATGTAGGCTCCTTGGCTCCCCTCCCCTGGGCTGCCACTGAATGAGAGTAAAATTCTTTTGGAAATGGCCATTGAAGAATGGCATCTCCTCCCAGATGGTACTCAAACATGATCTTGTCAGTCTGTGTTACTCCCTGAGATGTCGTGGTCATCACCTCCTAATTTACAACTGGGGTTGCCATCAGTCTTTTGTTATGGAGGGTTGGGCTTTGCTTCCAAGGGTTCCAACGGTGCCATCAGTATGAAATGACTAAGAGGACATGGGTTCAGGTAAATCAGGTGTATATGTGTAACCAAGATGGCAGACTCCTAGGGAGAAGGGGCCATGCCCAGAGATCCCAAATCAGACAGTACCAGACCATGGTCAGGGCTCTGGACCTTGAATCAGAAAACCACCCAGACCGTGCTGTAGTCCAATTCAGCCGCCAGTACAGGATTATGTGGCATTTCATGCTTTCTAGGTTGTGTGCCTAAACCCTCAAGGAATCACAAGGACCCCTAAAGAGACTTACATCTTAAAGGAAAACTAAATCCTGGCTTTGAAATACAAACAGTGTTTTCCCAATACTGCCTACGGAGACTCCCCGCCTGGATTAGTCTAATTGCTCAGTGGGGTTACTGTTGCTCTTCTCCAGAGCTTCAGCAGATATTATTTTTTGGCATCAAATAAAGGGAATTGGAGCCTTAAGAATATAGTGTCACCGTTGTCTACTGTGAGTTGGATATAAAACTCTTCTCCCAAATCACAGGCAAGGCATTGTGTGTGATCTGTCAGGTAAAATACTAACAAGTGCCCCTTCATGAGAGAACCACTCACCCATAAAGAGCATTCCAGACTACACCCACTGCTGGCTGGGATGGATGTGGGCTTTATTTGATTTGGAGTTGATTTATTTGTTTGCCTTGTTTCTAGAACAGCATAACTTGGGTTTAATGTCTCGAATACTGAATCCAATACTTCTAGGTTCACTGACTTGTTATTATTTAGCATTTATGAAGTATATGTCAGTGCACTTGGCACTTTACAATGACTCGTAAAAAGGCATGATCCTGGCCGTTGAGCATAAGGTTGCTATCAGTTGAATTACTGCCGACATGGAAATGATCACAGGACAGATCTGGGTATTCTTTGCCCCCAAAGCAACTATACATCTTGGTTCCTCATTGCATCTGAACCCAAACAGAGGTGTGATAGCTACTGCCACCATTTTGATGTCAGTATCCCAATGGAATAGACTCAGTGCATTAGGAAAAGCTTAGCAAACATGGATGGAGGGATGAAGGTATGGAGGAATGGAGAACTCTTTCCTCAATGTACATCTCTCATTTTCTGTTTGTCCCTCTACCTATAGTTTTAGTTATAGTTACAAAAGTTGTGGTTATAGAGCTGGCTGACTTGGAAAGGAACTAATACTTAAGTGACATTTTGCAATGAAGATGAGATCAGTAGATCTATGAGACTTGAAAATATAATGAGAAACTGATTGCACAGAAGCATATAAACTAGTTAACAATATCATATCAAAGTCAATTTCTTGGTTTTAATATCCTACTAGAATTACATAAGATGTTACCATCAGAGGAAGCTGGGTGAAAGGTATAGGGGACTCTGTGCTATTTTTGCAGCTTCCTATAATCTATAATTATTTCAAAAAAGAATCCCATGAACTTGGGCCTCACATCTTTGTCGTCACACCTCGCTGCCCACGCCTTCCAGTCACCAGACCCCCACTAGTAATAACAATTCCAAATATGTCTGTTCAGGACCTCCAACGAAGCAGAAGCCAAAACAGAATGAGACATTTGAGAGATTTATTGGAGGAAATTCCTGTGAAACTTAAAGTCAGAGAGAGCAGGAGTCGGCAGGGAGAGCCTTCAAAGCGCCACGCAGTTCCAACACCTGTGAGAGGAGAGAGGGAAGGGAAGTTTGGGTAGGAAGAGGCTCAGACCAGGTACAATTCAGAGAAAAATCTCAGCCAGGCCAATGAGGAGTCCCTGAGCACATGTTGCCTGTTAGAGGTGTCCCATGGGGGAGTGGGAGATAGGAATGGCCCAGTTGTCCACCATCCCCACCCCACCACTGTGCTCAGCCATTGGCTGGAGCAGCCCGGAGCGGGGAATGGATACTGGGTGAATCCACAGACGCACCGACAAGTGACGGCTGTCAATCAGCTCAGCGTCCAGAGCAGGTTATCTTACGGGAGGAATTGAGCAGGTCACCTCCAAGGCCACTATAACCAGCCAATTTTTTTGTTTCTCAGTCGTTTTGCATTCCTAACCAGCCCTTTAGTGACCTTGTCCCCTGTCCCTTTGTTGGCCTCATATCCTCGCCCCCAAACCAGAGTGTCCTCCACCCTCTGCTTCTTCCGCATCCGCTCCTGGCCTACCCAGTGCAGCATGAAGAAAGTCATAGGACCCGACCAGTGGAGCCACCAAACGTGTGTGTCACCCCAGATCAGGTGGTACTCTCTGCCCTGCAGTATACTTCTCTTTCTGTCTCCTATGTGTCCATTTCTCGCTGTGTTTACTGCAACCCTGTTCTCTTTGGTTGCACTTGTACCCTGCCCACACTCTCGCTGCTGCCTGGGGCGGCCTTCCCTCATGGGCTCCCTGAGCTCCCCTGTGCCGCCCTCCACATCTGTGGCTTTCCTCGCCCTTTCCTTTCTTTAAGCGTTGGAGAAGGAAAGTTCTTTCTCTCTAAACCCCTCCTCTCTGGACTCACAGCCGCCTTCCGCCAGCCTGCTTTGGTTGCTCTACTTGGCCCTTCTCTTATGCATTTTCTTTCTCTCTGCTCCACTGGCTTCTTGCCCTGGGTCACTCACCTCTCTCTGGATCCTTCTACCTCTTTGAGCTGTCCCGATGTATCTCTCTGTCCTCATCATCGGTCCCCAGGCAAGGTGTTTCTACACTTTTTGCTCCTTTGTTTCTCACCAGACACTCAGCCCCTACTACCCTCTTCCCACCCTGCTCTGCTGAAGCCAGTTCCTTATGAGTTTCTGTTGCCAAACCCAGCGCGCCTTCTTCTGTCTCCTCTTCCGTGACCATGACCGTGGCGGTTCATCTCACCTGTCCCCTCCCACATCCTCTGAAGCTCCTCCTCCCTTGGCTTCCAGGTTATGCGGCTCTCTACTCTCTTCCTACCTCTCTGACTTTATTTCTTCTGACTTCTCTTCTTATTGCCCCTAACTATAAATGTTCTGCAAGATTCTGTCTTCATCACTCTTCATGGGACTCCTCATTTTCTTCCCTTCACATTCTAATGTACTTTCTTTTTTGTTGTTGTTTAGTTGTTGTTGTTTATTTGTTTATTTCAGAATATCACGGGGGTGTAAACACTGTGGTTACATGAATTGCTTTTACACAGTTTGAGTCAAAGTCATATAAGTGTGTCCATCACCCAGATAGTGTGCATTGTACCCATTTGGTGTGGATTTACCCGTCCCCGCCTTCCCCCTCCCACCTGCTTGATTTCATTGAATTTAATTCCCGTATGTGCACATGAGTGTTGATCTGTAAGTGTCAGGTTAGTAGTGAGTACGTATGGTTTTTGTTCTTCCATTCTTGTGATACTTCACTTAAAAGGAGACTCTCCAGTTCCATGCAGGTTGTTACAAAAGGTGCATCTACTTCCATGACTTTAACTCCCCCTGTGCTGCAGGGGCTCTAGGTCCCCGCTCTGACTCCCCTCCTCGACTTAAACTCCCAGTGTCCCTGTGCATCTCTCCAGAGCATCCTATTCTGTGCCTGCACCTCCTCCCCACCCTATGTTCTCCTCTTCTCCCAGCTCTCCTGTTTCTCTTCCTGAGCACTCCGCATTTTGTCAACCTTTCAGGCTGGAATCTTGTACTCAGTTTGACTTTTACCCCCATTGCCCTGTCTGCCCTGCCTCTACATGGTCTCTCTCAGTCTCTCTGTCCCCAGGCCACTATCCTCACCAGAACCCTCACCACCTGCCCTGTGGGTTCCTATAGACTCCTCTAAATGGGCCTTTCCACCCCAAATCTACTCTTCTTGCAGGGCATCCTACTCACTGATAGCGGTTTTGTTTCCCTGAAAGCATAGCTTTCATTATATCCCTTTTGTGCTGAAAACCTGTGGCAGTTCTGCATTGTATACTCAAACCCTTCCTGCCCAGTGGCTGAAAATAATCTCCTGGATAAATTGCCATATTCTTATCCTAAATGTTTTTCTTTTACCACTTTTTACTGACTGGCTAATTTTCTCAGCTCCATCCCGACCCGTCTCTGACCCCTAAAGAAATAAAGATGTGCACACACGTGTGCATTTGTGTTTGTCTGAGTATGTTTTCCTCTGGTTCCTAACCTACTCCAGTCTGTGTTCACTCGGAGTCACCAGCCTCCCATGAGTGTCAAAGTGGAACATTCTGCTGGGCTCTGCCCTTAGAGACAGGTCATAGTGCGGTGCCCGAGAGCAGGGCTCTGAGACTGTCCAGCCTGGATTCAGGTGCTGTAACGTCAGACATGTGATTTACTTCCCTGAGTCTCCATTGCCTTATCTATAAAATAAGCTAATAACTGTGTATAGTGTGGTGACCAAATATGGTAGCACACATACCAGGCTCAGAGCCGTGCTCGGCGCCTACCGGTGCTCAGTATTAGCTATTGAGATTATCACCATCATCATTGTGCTGTCACACTTGCAGTGTGACGTTAGCCACAGTTAGTCACTATTTGGCAAGAGAGACGAATGTGGAAATTATACACAACTGGTGAATTAATAATATCCTGATTACTTCCACTAAGACAGTGAGCTGATAATTTTGGTATTTTAGATTATCAGTCATGGGTCCCAGGGGATCCTGAAATCAAGAGTCTATGTTGTTCCTAGTAAGAATGGACTGGTTTTTTTTTTTTTTTTTTTTTTTGAGTTGTGACTGTTCGTAGTTTAATGCAGCAACTTCCGCTACTGGAGAACTGTAAGCCGCATTGAAGAGGACACAGAAGTATCTCTGGTCCCCGCACATGTGATGATACACATGGCTCAGATTCGAAATGAGACCAAGGGGCTGGCAAAGACAGTCAAAGACAAAATGTAGCAAGGAGGAGGAGCTGTATTGGAGAAGGGGGGAAAAAGAAGAAATTTGAAATATAAAAGTTGATTCTAACAAGTGACATTAAAAATGAGGGTTACAGCTAGATGGTTGCACAAGATTTTGAGTGTAATTAATGCCACAAAACTATACATTTAAAAATAGTTAACATGGCAAATTTCATGTTATATAAATTTTGCCACAATAAAAAGTAAACACCAAAAAAACTGGCCAGCTAGAATGTATAGTCATTTATAATAGTATTTTATTTCAGAAATGCTTTATTATATGACAGATAGGCTTGTGTCAACTTAATGTTCAATGAACGCCTACTGTGTACATGCACCATGCTTGGTATATTATATTACGATATGTAGCTATTAAACATGATTGTGCAGAAAAGAATGATATTATGTGAAAGGGCACGTGGCTGTAAAGGCAATGATATCACAGATGTGTGGGGAAAGTACACCTGTTTTCACTGAAAGAAAAGAAAAATAAGGACCTGGTTTCACAATTGTTTGAAAAGTACCTGCTGCTTTCAACATAGACAACACTGAAGTGTGAGCCAATTGGCGCCAGCAGTGTGTGAAGTTCCTGTCATTCCATTCCACCTATGCCAACACTTGTTATTGTCAGACTTAAATATTTGCCAAGTTGGTGTGTGTGGAAATGGTGTCTCATGGTGGTTCTAATTTGAATTTCTTTAATTCTAATGAATTTGAGCAGTGATTAGCCATTTGGATTTTCTTGTCTGCCTATTCAAGTCTTTTGCCCATTTTTCTGTGGGTTATCTGGCTTTTCCTTACTTATATGTCTGCGTTATTTATTGAAGAAACCACAATAGGATTTTCATTAATTAATTTTTAAAACCTAAAGAAATCTTTTTTTTCTTCTTTTTATTTATTTATTTATTTTATTTCAACATATTATGGGGGTACAAAAGTTTAGGTTACGTATATTGCCCTTGTCCCCCCTCCCACCCCCCGAATCAGAGCTTCAAGAGCGTCCATCCCCTACACAGTGGCATCGCACTCATTATGTATGTATACACCCATCCCCTCCCCCCCGACATCTTCCCAGCACCCGATTAATGTTATTCCTAAATGTGCTCTTAGGTGATGATCAGTGAAACCAATTTGATGACGAGTACATGTGGTGCTTATTTTTCCATTCTTTAAAATCTAAAGAAATCTTAGTAGAGTTGTACAAAATCTCCTTTAATAATAGCAAGAAAAAAGTAGAGAGAGAATTGTTTTGATAGCCTCTTTTTGCAAATGGCTTCAAAGAAAATAAGTTAAAGACTTCTTCTTCAAACAAGTTACTAACTGTAGAAGCAAAACCACGTGGGGGAAGTATCAGCGCTCCCCATACATTTACTGACAACGTGTCTGCAAGCACAAGGCCATCTTTAAATGGCAATTATGCGGCTGAAATAGATCATTCACGGAAAGGAGATGTATTACTGAGGCCCACGTGGCCATCGACACTTGTTAGCTTGTCCCTGAAGAACAAAATACTGAGCAACAGAAGCTTTCATCAGCACTTTGTCCTCCACTTGTCAATTCAGATGTTCTCACGTACCCACCCTCTAAAGAAGTGACAGCCAAATACAGGGGAGTCTCTAGAAACCAGGAAGAATTTCAGCTCCTGAAACACCAACTTTCATTGGACCAATGTCGCCACCTCCCACTCCCACAGGGACCTATACATCAACATGGCCTTCCTGCAAACCCCACATTAAAAAATCTAAGTGCCCAAATCCTGCTTGCACAACCCTTCCTTTCAAGGGAGGAAAGTCTTGCATGGTGCAATTATCCCCAACACTTCTTGGCCTCCAGTGGACTGTTCAAACCTGGCACTGAAAAGAGGCCTCACATCCAGCTGGCACTGAATGCTCGAGGTGTTCTTAACAGTCTCTGAACTTCCAGGATGTCACTTCAGTGACAACTTTTCTGGCTGTTTAGAAGGCTTTTATTATTATTATTATTATTATTATTAATTTTAGATAAGTAAGGTAGTTGCTGAATAGTTAGATTCTAGATAAGTGAGATGTTGCATAAACCCCAATTAAGCCACTGGACAGACTGTCCCAAAAAGCACGCGGCATCACATGCTTGTTGGTATTTGTTGTGATGTTGTTTGATGCCTGCAGGATGGTGAAATCGTTGCAGCGAAGCCCCGATGAAAGCTATTCACAATTTAGCATCATATAGAAATGTCAGTTCCATCTACCAAAGAGAATATTATAGGCATGTTCAATGTAAAATGCAAATATAATAGCTCAGTGGGTTGGATATGTCAGCTGTGTTTCCCTTAAATCTATTACCTTGGCAGATTAAATATAGTCACAGATCTTTCACAAGGAGGATATTCTGATGAAGTCACACCTTCCAGCGGCTCGTCCTGATCATTAGTTCAATTGGATGTGAGCAGAATGAGGGCCAAAATGGGTGAGGGATGGAGAGGGAGCGGAACCCCGACATGGAGAAATAGGAGGACTTGCGTTGCCTTCCAGACCTTCCAGTATCCACTAAGAAATACTGTTCTGTGCTCAAGCAGGAGCAGTTTGTAGCTTGGATTTGTCTCTTATATGATGACATTGGGGAAGGCCCACCAATCATGCTGGGCCTGCCTAACCACTTCCAAATCTTGTCACCTGTTTGTATAACCCAATTCAGCTGAGTAGAGGTGGACCCAGCCTGCGCTGTGACACTGGCTCCCACCTTGGTGCTGTTGCAGCCACTTGGAGCTCTCAGCACCCTTGGTTGAACTTCACTGTAGTTGATTTGACCACACACTCTAGGCTCTGACCTCCACTTTACTGACAGGACTCACCAAGCGCGTCATGACTTATCTTCTATTGCCACTGTCCTTCTGGATATATTATAATTTCTTGCCTGACTGCCTCATGACCTGTTATGCCATGGCACCGCCCAGTTCCTGCGGGGGTCTCCCAGGACCACCCTATCTTGCTCCACCCTGTACCCCATACCCCCACACTGATGGCAAGCTTGCCAGCACCTGGGGACAGCCCACTTTAATTCTGCCATCCACTCGGGAAGACAGGCTTGGTGGAAACGAACCGGCCTCATCCAGTTTGTCCAACACAGCTCTCCCGCCCCATTATCGCGTCATCAGTTCTAAGCTTTGGGGTTTATATAGCCAGCGGCATTTCCCTGTGGGCTTTGCCAAGGGAACATCTTGCAAATTGCTGCAGAGAACTGCAGAAATAATTGATCCCTTTTAAAAAGAACCTTCCTTCTGTAGCTTCTGTGATCCCTTTTTGCTTTGTCTTACATTAATGCACTGTGAATATTATCTGTTCATAGCTATTTATATGTATAGTCAAGAAACATGAAAAAGTCATGCTCAATGGTTCCTGCTCTAAAAAATTCTACTTGGCTGATGCTATTAGCACCGAGTCTTTCTGCCAAAGAAGAGAGTAAACCTCAAAGCAGTGGTTGCCAGGCATGTGGGGTGGGGGGTGGGTGGCAGACAGTTAATAGTTGTGCAAGAAAGATCTGGAAGGGAAATATAGGCATGGAGGACTTTACTGTGCAATTGCAAACTGGGCTTCAGGGAGCTGGGCTCTCCTTTTGACCCTGCCCTCAGTACCCAGGTGATGCTGCACTGGTCGAAGCCTGCTCAACCTGATTTTTTCCTCTATCAAATAAGAAAGTTGACCTGGAGCAGGTCCCTTGGACTCCAGTCTTCCCTGTTGCCATGCACTTGCATGACGTAGAAGTCAGATGGCTGGTTAGGAGTCTAGAAATTTCTAACAAAAGCAACAATTATAACTGCCATTTTCTGAGTATTTTCTGCTGGACTTTGAGCACAGCCCTTGACGTACATTATCTCATTTAATCTTCACAGTCATTCCAAGAGGTTGGTAGAAAGGTCCCTTTTCATCGAAGCAGGAACAGTTCTCAAAGAGTTTGCTCATTGTTGTGCTAATAAACAATGGAGCAGAGATTCCAGTCCTGCTGGAACCAACTGCAAAAACACTGCTGGTAAGACCTGATAAGGAGCTCCCAAGCTCCCACTGATAGATGTCCATGTGTGGCTCTTGCCACATGTCTCCTCCCTGTCCACTCTAAATTCTGATCTACCCCTTTCTTGACTTCTAAAATGCACGTCCCTCTGTGCCTGTGGTTTGTGTGACAAGGATAGCATTGAGTTGTAGAATTCTGTGTCCATTCTTTGCCACAAATGGGATTCAGTATGCAAAGAGCAAAAATGAGTTTCTGAATAGCTGCTTGCAGCATGAAATGTAAAAGACTCAGAGAGGGCCAGACTAAGCTCAGAAGAACTTTGTAAGACAATCATGCATAATCCTCTGTATATGGGCACAGATGCCTGACACGAGACATCTGTAATTCTGCCGGGGCCACCTTTGAGTCATAAACACTGGGGGGCTGCCAGGGGGAGGCTTCCTCAGCTTTCAGCGGAGTCTGATAGCCTGGTCTTCGCATCTCACGGCAGCAAACCAGTTTTTTTTCTTTGATAAAAATTCACTGCCCCGCCCCCAACAATCTAGTGCGTGGCAATTATTTATGGGCAGAGAGCTAAGAAAGCACAAGTGATGCTTTGCCAGATGGTAGACGTTTTGTGCAAATTAAAGCATGGACTTCAAAGTCAGAATTGTTCTGTGGGAAAGATCATCATGTTCTCTGTTTGGAAATAACCAAAAGCTCTACGCTTTCATCAATATCTGCTGATGGTGTATATTACCTCATTATTCACAGTCAATCCTCATTATTCACAGGTTCTGTATTTGCAAATTCACCTACTTGCTGGAATTTAGTTGTAACTCCAAAATCAATACCTGCGGCACTTTGATGGTTTTTCACAGGCGTGTGCAGAGAGGCGAAAACGCCGTGTGCGTTCCCAGCTGAAGCCGAGTAAGGCTCTACCTTCTTGTTTCCTTTCTCCTGCTGGAAACAAGTATTCTTTTCACAGTGCCACGTCCGTTCCCATTTCGTGTTCTTTGTTGGTGATTTTGCTGTTTAAAATGCCCCCCAAGCATAGTGCCAAAGTACTGTCCAGTGTTCCTAAGTGCAAGAAGGCTGTGATGTGCTTTACAAGGAAAACAAACGTGTTAAATAAGCTTCATTCGAGGCACGAGTTATGGTGCTGTTGGCCATGAGTTCAGCATTCAGGGTGTGACAATACATGTTTTTAATAAGGAGTCCTTAAACAGAAACAGACATAAAACGAGGCTATGTATTGATCAGTTGATGAAAATATTGTGACCCGAGGCTCACAGGAACCTAACCCTCTCTTTCCCCTAGGAGCAGTGGTTCAGTATTCACTAATTCAGTGTCTATGGTGACCTGATGGAACACAACTACTGCAAATAACAAGAATCAATGTATTTCCAAATTTAGGAATTCCCAATAATGTCTTGAGGTATTTCTTGGGACAGCCAGGGAGGTCTGGTAGTACTGATTATGATCATGCCATTTTCTGCTTCATGGAAAATGGGAAGTTAGAAAACGTTTCTCATTCTGTGATGAGCAGATTTTCTCACTATTCAGTTCAACCAGGTACTAATTGAGTTCCCCAGAATCTACTGCTGCTGGAAGATATCCAAAGAACCAGTCCTCTGACCTCAAGAGCTCTTTCACATTTGTTAAAATGGCCAGGCTTAAGGTGGCAAAGGTACCTGGGTCAAAAGGAAAGTGAAAACATCTTAGAAATAGCAGGAGAAGAACAAGCTCTCTGAGGTATAACCTCAGGGAAACAGGCTATTTTTCTAATAGTAACCTTGAACTGTTAATTTAGTGTTTCCTCCCAGGAACTCTGCAAAGGAAGTTCAGCTTTAGCCACAGCTTCTAATTAACTCCAAAGTTTCTACCACATCAGCAAACACCTAAAGACCACCCTAGTGCTTGTCTCTCACCTGACTGAAGTCAAAAAACTGATGTAGGTGAGAACTGCACAATAGGAAATCCTTTTTTCTCTATGGGAAATGGTGGCTATATTTCCCTCAGCTTGATTATTTTGGAGGCCTGTAATCTTACAGCTGAAAAAATAGTATTTATGATACTCAGAATAAAAATAGTAATATTAATTTATGAAACACCCCATTTATGTCAGGATCTGTGCCGGGTGCTGGGAGTGCAGAGATAAAAGCCACAGTCTCTGCCTCTAAGTATCTCACAGTCAAATGGGAAAACCTGGACATTGTAAAAGTGGAGTAAGTGCTATGGGAGAGGGGAGCAGGGATGCGGCTTGCTGCAGCACATAACCCAATGTGGGAGGCTCTGGTGGGGGAGGATTTATGCTTCTTGCTGGAACAGTCTTGAGAGTGCAAGAGGAGTTGAGCAAATGAAGCAAGAAGACTTGGACATTCCAGGAAGCAGGAACATCACACGAAACCCTGGAGGCATGAAAGAGTTAGGGAGCATTCTAGACCAGACCACAGAGTGGGAAATGGAAAAGCTACAAGACAGAAAGCTAGGGAGAGGGAACACCAGATCACGAGCAGCCCTGAAGGCCAAGTAAGAAGGTGTACTCCTCTGAAGGAGCTCACAGAGGTGAGCAAAATCACCCTAGTTGCACTTTTTATAGATCAATTAGCAGCAGTACAGAGAATGCACTGTGGGCCAGGCACATCTGAAAATAAAGAGAACAGTTAGGCTGTTGGAAAAGCCATGAGGGAAATAAACCAAGAGAGGAGCAGTAGGAACACAGTCAGAGAGGAGAAGAATTAGGAAAGTAGAATCGGGAGAATTTGAAGAGCAGTTGGAAGAAAGAGAGAAGAGGGAGACGGGATGCATGTTTGGAGATGATGATGAGTTTGGTTGGGATGTACTGAGCTGGAGGTCCTGTGGACCACCCCAAGGAGATGACACCAGGTAGCCAGATATCTGGGGTTGAGATTAGGATAGGGGTTTGGGTTGGAGATGATCATTTGATGATCACTTTATAGTTGACCATGGAAGCCCAAGGTTTACATGACACAAAGCAAAATGTGTTCAGTTAAGAATAGAAGAAGGCCACAGAAACACTCTTCAGAAACACTAACATTGAAGGAAGTAACAAAAGAAGATAGGTCTGAGATGAAAGCTGGAGAGGAAGTAGACAGAAATGAAGGCAGAACAGAATAGTGTCAAATGTGACAGAGAAATTGTGGAGTAGGGCGTGGTCGAGGGAATCCAATGATGCAGGGAAGGAAATCCCAAGGTAATTGGTTGTTAATGACCTAGAGCAGATTTAATGGGCAAGTGGGAATGAAAGCAGATTGCCTTGCATAGAGATGCAAAAGGAGTGAAGAAATTAAAACAGTGCAAATGTAGACCAGCTTCTGGGTAAACTTGACTTCCAAGAGAAGGAGGGAGATAGCAGCAAAGGGAGGGGATTGGAAAGTTAGGGAGGGTTTCTGCCATTGCCAAAATTGGAAGTCAGCAGTGGTTCTTAATGGCTTGCAGGATGAGGGAACATTTTCAAATTGCACATGACTGCAAATTACACAGGATATGTGATCAAAACTTCATAGTGAGGAAGTGAGGAGGGACGAGAGAGGATCAAGAATCAAGGAAGCCTGGGGTCAGGGGTTCTGAAGATGATTATTTTTATGAGAACCTATGGAGAATAAAAAAATAGCCCCAGATTAGGACCCAGAAGGCCTGTGACTGCCTCTGATTAGCTTTTGCAACCTCAGGCAAGTTCTCTCTTTGTGAGCCTAAGTATTCTCCTCTGTAAAGTTGGCTAAATACTACCTATCTCACCTGTACCTCTGGTCATAGTGAGAATTAAACAGGATAATGTGTGTGAAGAGCATTGTGGAAACTAGAAAGCCCTGTACCATTGTGAGGTGTCATTGTGCGAGAAGAGGGGCCTTCTCGACGCCCTTTCCATTTGCTGTTGTGCCTTTTCCTGTTGAAGTTAGCTCAGGCACCATGGGAAAACTTTCTTCCAAACTACAGACAGGGTCTCTCTCTTCCAGGGGTTTCTAATCTTTTTTTTTTTTTTTTTTCTTTACCCATTTGAGATGGAGAGTTCTGTAAATGGATAGGAAGAAAATTTTTAAAATTCAAAAAAAAAAGTTACAATAGCATTAATCACTAATTGTTTTTAAAATTGATGGAGATACACATGAAAAAATATGCAAACAACATTGCTTTCTAGAGATTTAATCTTCCCAGGAAAAAATCTTTGTGGGGATCACTCCCTTAACGCAGGATGGCACTACACCAGGCCTGCTGAGATGACAGTGGCCACAGAGCAAGCAGGCCAAACAGACATCCACTTCCTTCCCCTCTCTCTGGCCTTAAATTAGCACTTCCCTCCTCCTCCAGCAAAACAACACTCCTTTGACATTTGCCATGCTGTTGCTAATGTCTATATTTTTAAGTTAACACAAATTTTTTTTTTAAATACCTGTGCTATGAATTTTAGACTAAAACAAAGAATGCAAACTGGCATGATACCGCCTAGCCAAGACTGTCTTTGCAAATACGTTTTATTTAACCCATAGGTTGTTCTCAAAAATTGATGTATTTTATATTTCAACATAGCAACCACCTCTTTAGAACACTGGAAGATCAGCCAACACAAGATAGGACTTTTATTCCCCCCAAACACCAGGGGACCAGAGTTGAGCAGTTCTGCCTTCCATTTAGTCCCAAGCCTCACTCCTCCTTACTGCCTCCCCAGCCTGGTGCCCATAGTTCCCCGGAGATTTCAGAGTGCATGACCCCTGCTCTACAGCCAAACCAATAAAGCACAAAGAAAGGGAAGAAGTTTGTTTCTGAGGATAGAGTGGTTAAAATAAAAGAAAAAGGAAATAAACTTTTCTTAGCTCAAATATATGGGCTGGAAAGCCTGACAGCTCTTAGATTCTGTCCATATTAGCATGGGATCTATACCAGTGGAAGTCAAATCTTTTCCTTTGTTTGCTTATTTTCCTGATAGAGATTAAAATAAACACAAGTAGTACCTTCGGGGAAGGCCTAATGCATAGCCCAAAAGAAAAATGTGTATCACTTCAAAAGCTGAAGCTATCAGCCAAAAGAGTCCAGAAGGCTCTTCCTACCCTTCCAAGGTCAAGCAACTTTGATAACCTTTGACTGAATGGGAAGACATCTGGTAGACCACACTTCTCATTTCAAATGAGGAAGATAAAGCTCATTCTAGGTATTAGCAACACAGACATACTGGTCATGGCCGGTCTGTGCCACACAGGAGAAATATTTCCAAGCAGTGCATTCTTTGGCGCTCGTCAAGTGGTCTGTTGTCTGTGGAATTTCCTATTCTCCAGCCCCAGAGCAGAAAGCAACCCCCGCCCGCAAGCCTGGCTTTGGCCGTCATGAGGTTTAAAGAGGATCATTTGTTTTCATTACAGCCCCTTGAAGCCCTTCCTTCCCTCCTCATTAATGAATTTCCAGTCTTTCATCAAAAAACAAAAACAAAAAAACAAACACAAAAAAGGACCTGACAGAGGACATAGTTAAGTGGCTGGCGCGCATGGCTGTGCTGGCTTTAGAGAGAGGAGACGGCCATTTACTGATTGCAAGGAGGGGTTGACATCCTTGGTTAGTATGCTAATTTCGCCTCCTGCATTTAACATTCAGATCAGGTCTGTACAGGCCCTCCAGAGCGGCAGAGTCCAGGGATGGGTGGCTGTCTGCCTTGCAGCATTGAACATTCTCTGCGTGAATTACATAAATACCCAAACATCCGCCTACTCCCACTTCGCTTTCTTTCCCTCCCTCTCGGAGAGACACACAGACACGGAGCTACACACAGGCAAGCACACACATTCCACATGATGCCATCGCATGCACACGCAAACCCTACAGATGCAGGTCTCTGTGAATGCCAAACACATGCAGTGTAAGAAAGATGCCTGGGTCATTGGCTTAATTCCTCCTCCTCTGGGTCTCCAAGGCTCACTTCTGCAGGATCTATTTCTGTCCCGCTCGGGAAACTTGGAATGTATTGGGAAATCCTAAATCAGGAAGCAACATGAAGATTAAAACCCCAGTCAGAAAGAAGATGTCTTAATATATTGACTTTCCAGTCCCAGAAATCCTAAAAATGTCCCCAACTCCATTCATATGAAAGAGAACCATATAGATAGCCCAGTTAACAGAAGCCCCCAAACGTAGGAAAATCCAGCTCATTTTATTACATGGGGTCCCCACTTTGTCATGTGTGTTTGGAACAATGTATTGAAAGAGTCTTGTTCATGTTTGATTTTGGACTCACCAAGCCACAGCTGGGTGACAGGAGAAGAGTAATCCCAAAGTGGCTCCCCCATGGCGGTTCAAATGGCAAAGACGGTCGCCCAGCTCACTTGCCAGGAGCCCAGCCAATGGAGAACTGAATTTCCTCAACCTCCTCTTTCCAGCATATTTCTGTAACCTTGTGGCAGCTTTCTGGAGACAAACAGAGAATCAGCAGCTCCTATTCTCAGAAGGCACATTTGGGGGTGGCTTTTCATGGACTGAAGCAGTTTTGAACAAGCAGAAGGCTCCAATTAAAAGGAAAGGACAGGTTGGTTTTTATTGTTTTGGTTTGGTTTGGTCTGGTTTTGGGGTTTTGAATTTTTTTTTTCCACAGCATATGACATAACTGTGTAACCTGGCATGCCGTGGCTCTGTCCCCTTGGACACTCTGGTGGTCCCTGGTCCTGTCCCCTTGTGCCCACACAATACTCCATAGTCTGCTGAGGAGCACCGGGCAGTTCCTGTCGGAGCCTCCCACCAGAGCGATGGGTGTTTCCTCTGAGCTGCAGACTTTGATTTGCCTTGATTTTTTTTTTTTTTTTTTTTTGGCTCTGGTCCAAGATGTTTTCCTGTCATCATTTCACTGTCTTTTCCAGTAATCCCCTTTTTAAACATTGCCAACAATTAGTCGATTTATCTCCACCACCACCACCGGTACCCCCCACCCCCAGATCCATGCAAACAGACCCTCCACTGAGCCCATCACTGTCTTGTTTTGCCTTGAAGTATAAGAAATTACAGCTTCTCATTAGCTGGAGAGCACGTTTGGAACGGCTTTGTGTTTACTCACTTAGTAAGTGATGCTGGCCTTTTTAATTATCCTCCCTCCGCATGCCATCGGAGAGCAGCAAGCTGTTCAATGCAAACCCAACGACTGTGTATCCTCCGCAAGGCAGTTGGAAGGAATCGTGTTTTACCTCACTGCTGCTGCTGCTGTCTTCCTTGCCTGTCAGCGAGCCAAGGAATCCCCCCAAAGCTCTTACGTAGGAGATACCAAAACTGTGAGTCACTTTTCACTCCCAGAGCAGAGAAACGTCCACTGCATCGTGCACGTAACAGCAGACCCAAGATGGGGGTTTCCTCCAAGCCACCAAGATCCCTGGGACCCGATGTCTGGTCATCGCTTCGTATTTCTTGCTGTTGCTCCCTCTTTCTCTTCCACCCTTGGCCATCCCTTCGCTCTGAAGCGCCTTTCTCCTTTCCTCTTCCTTTCTGTGTTGCCGACAGCCGCAGACCCAGCAAGAGCTGGGTCCCTCTCGCCTTCTGTTTTTTCTTTTTTTCTTTTTTTTTTTTCCCCTGCAGCAGCCTTTGGCTGCTACCTCTGCAAGCTGGATCACCAAAGACACACGACTCACTCACAATGAATAATCAATACGGATATTGATCTGGGGAAAATGTTTGTAAATTCCTGAAAGGGAATGAGGAGCAAGGGGGCAGGGAGGCTCGTGGGGGACGACACTGCAGTGCTCCATGGTGGGGAGGAGCCAGAACCGCATTTGGATCCCAAGTGTCGCAGGCTCCGAGGTGACGGGTACCGGAATGCGTGCGGACCCGGGGCGTGCGCGTGTGCGGAGGGTGTTCTGTATTCTCATTTCTCTACAGCTGCTTTCCCCGAAGAATCAGGAGCCAAATGGTCGGGAGCTCCCCGTCAGCGCCATGTCTTGGCTGCGGGCCAGCACTGTTTTGTTTTCATTATCACAGGCTACTTTGCAATTTGCATAAATACAGGGTTATTTTTTATCGTGTCGCCCAAAAGATAGAGGGGGAAAAAAAATAGAAGTCTTTGTTGTGTGCAAGAGGGGCTTGCTGCCTACTCATCAGGGCTGAGGATTTACCTCAGAGGCAGGGCTTTGGAGCCCATGCAGAGGGCTGTAAAAGAAATACGGGCAAAGAAGGGGTAATCACGGAGAGAAAAGAATACAGGAGAGACAAAGAGTGGGAGTTAATGAGAACTGAAGGGCACTCAGCTTGGTGAAACCAAATATTAGGGATTCATTTGCCTCTTGGAGAAGTGGCGGAGACTTAGACAAGCAAGGTGGGGAGAAGAACCACCAGGGTCTCACCCAAGTCCTGGTGACATGTGTTTCCCGCTGTCAGCTGGAATGAACTATTGATCCCTGGTGGAGAAGGTGTGCAGGACAATGAGCACAAACTTGCTTTGTCACACCGTCGCCATCCAACAAGCAGAAAAAGTAGGCACAGATAGAGTGTCCCCTCTCTGCTGCCATGCCCTGATGGTTTGCCAACAGGTGAGATCTTTCTTCCTCACCTGCCCCACAGCTTGAACAGTTCCTCTGAGCTCCCTGAATAGCGTTTGCCGAGGTGATGAATGGATTTGCATCTTCCCCTTGGTACTGTCTCCTTCAGGAAAGGGAAGACAAGACTGTGTTAAGCTAGGTGACAAGCTAGGGATGGCTTGCTCCTGCATGGTCCTCTTGGCTGGGGAGATGAGGCCTTGGACTTGGGAGGTCATGCCCCACTGTGATGTTAGGCACGCTCACGTGTCCCAGGGAGTGGCACCTCCTTTCAGAAAAACCTTCCTGCTCTCTCAAGCCATTCATTGGTGGTCCCCCGCCCCGCCCTGGTCTTCACTCATTTCGCCTCTCCCTACTCACTCTGCTTTTGCAATTTGGAAATAAAATCTCTTTGGGATCATTCTACCCTTTCTCCCCTTTCCCTGTCTGTCTCCTCCTGGCCCAGTGACAGAAGGCATGTGTCACCTCTGAGATAGCCATCTCGAGTAAGACCTCGGCGTGAGGATTCAATCCCAGCACCCCCTGTCCTAAAAGGAGCTGTCTGCTTTATCAGCCGGCAGCAGCAGCAGCAGTAGCAGGGACACTGATTTTTTTCCTTCCCTTTCTGGCTTCTGATTAGCTCCGGCAATCCAATTAGCAGAGGAATTTATATCACACGGGCCGAGGTGCCCTACTCATCACAGCAGCTCAAACCCACTCATAAATTCTGCCGATACTACAGCTTCCTGTGATATGGATTAATTACAGCACCAGGCCTTCCCACGTAGGTCTACCGGGGAAGGAACATGGGAGTATGAGAAGTAAGAAGAGGCAGAAAGGGATGACTTGTGCATCACCAAGGACGCGTGAAGGCTGCCCAGCAAAGTGGAAGACTTTGATCCTCCATGACCTGCATCTGCACCTTGTCCTGGGGTGTGTCACAGAGGTCAGATGGGCCAGAAGTGAGCAGTAGGGAGGACTCAGAAGTGGCCTAATCGTGGTACATTCATGTATATTTTTTATATCATAGAGATGCTTGTTGTGAAACTTCAGGGCCCTTAGAGGGAAGCTAATCTCCTGTCTCAGCCCCTATGCCCCCAAAATAATTGTTAAACTATTCAAAATAGCTTCACAAAGAGAAACATCATGATCTTCATTGCCATTCCATTCCAGTTGGGTACCGTTGTGATATTTTCGTGCTCTTATGTCTCTCTACAGTTTCATTCCAAATTCACCCTAACATTCTTCAATCGCTAGCATCTATCTATTCATCTGGCTACATTCATTTATATATCAACTATTTATTCTGCTTACCAATCATCTATTCATCCATGTGCATCTCACTCTTCATTTTCTAACCATGTATTGATCTATGAATATCTTTCTATTATCTGTCATCTACTTGTCTATCCATTTGTGTCTCTACTAATTCATGCGTCTGTATTATCCATCTACCTGTTTTTCTGTCTGTTCATTAATCTAGTCATGTATCTATCCATTCAATCATCTGTCATTTGCGTACCAGTTACCAGGGCCTTCTTACCGTGTGCCTTTTGTTAGCTAGGATCTTAACAGAATCCCTGGTTCACATTTCCAATCCTTTTTAAGGTAAATAATGCCCAATTTCCAAATGAAGTCGACTATTGCTATATACTTGGTTATCTGTTCTATGATTTACAAAAAAAAAGAAAAAGTCTCGTGAACTAAAGAAATAAGTCAGTAAAATCACATGGTTTATAAATAAGTTAAAAACTACAGAGAATATATTTTTATCCTCGATTCCTGAAGCGTTTTTCTTGCTGAATAAAAAGTACATGTTTCTGGCTGGGCGCGGTGGCTCACGCCTGTAATCCTAGCACTCTGGGAGGCCAAGGCAGGTGTATCGCTCGAGGTCAGGAGTTTGAGACCAGCCTGAGCAAGAGCGAGACCCCATCTCTACTAAAAATAGAAAGAAATTATCTGGCCAACTAAAACTATATATAGAAAAAATTAGCTGGGCATGGTGGCACATGCCTGTAGTCCCAGCTACTCGGGAGGCTGAGGCAGGAGGATTGCTTAAGCCCAGGAGTTTGAGGTTGCTGTGAGCTAGTTTGACACCATGGCACTCACTCTAGCCCAGGCAACAAAGTGAGACTCTGTCTCAAAAAAAATAAAATAAATAAAAAAATAAAAGTACACGTTTCTATTCCCTTTTAAACCATGCCTTGGAAAGAAGGGAATTTCAGATAATATCTACATGTAAATCTCATTCAGTCTCTTGTATCTAACATGGAAAGACCTTCATGCACGTGATCCAATCCAACCAGAGCTAACTTGAGATTATTTGTATCATAAAGCAAAACACATATTAACCCTAAAATGGTAATGGGGTTATCCATGTTTGGATTTCTCCTATCCAGGTTGGGGGTCGAGTAGCAATTTGAAAGCTAAAAGTAGACTTTTTTTCCCCTCATAACTTTTACTCAAGATATAGTCAAGTCCAGGCCAAAATTTGAAATTCAGCACCTTCTCAGATTGACCCCTAGTTCTTGAATGCCAAAGAAAATGGTTCAAGCAAAGCATCCCTGGGCTGAGAAAGGATTTTAATGGATAAATCTCAGGTCTGTCTAAGACAGAAACCCCAATTTGTTGCTGTGAGCAGGGAGGACTGGGAAGGTTGGTTGAGTTTTCTGTGTGTTTCCAGAGAACCACTTCGCAAGAGTAGCCAGGTCAGAACCCTGACTGAACAGCAGATCTTCTTGTCTCTGACAACACTGACCCTCTGTAATATTCTGTTAGTTTGTAGGCAGTATTATCAGCTAAGAATCCAAGTTCTAGGGGTTTTTTTTAAACTAAATAGAAGTATTTAGAGGTAAAAGTCCATAAAACCATATCAGTTCTGGAGTCATAATCCTAGAAGAGCAGGAAGAGACCAAAGCCATGATGTCTTCCAAAGACACAAGGGAGGTGGAAACCACCTGGCTTCTTTCCTCGTGTTATTTCCATGTATTCCATCACCATAGTTCTCTGGGTTCTATTGTAATCAGAAATGAGATAACATGATCCTGTATTCTAGTCTTGGCCTTCTGTGTCCTGCTAACTAGGCTGGCATCTCCATCAGGTGCAGCACACTCAGTGCCTAGGGCCCGTGGCCCTTTTACGGGCCCATGAAAGTATTTTAATTTCTTTTAAAAAAGCATTTAAAAAGTAAACTTTTAGGTTAAAGAAAATGCTTTCACATATAATATCAACATTATTTTTAATATTAATACCTTCATACCAACACAGTTATAAAAGAGATATCTTACTAATTTTTTAAGGAGGAGAGGGAGGTCCTTGTAGGCAGAAGCCCATAGGTCCCATGAAAGTCATACAGAGTATGGCTCTGATGTTAACCAGATCACCTATAACTTAGCTGTTATGCTCACAAAAGCATGGTGGTCAAGTACGTGTTCGGGAGCCAGACTGCCTGGGTTCAAATCCTGACACTTGCTAAAGTCTTTTACCTCCTCTTGTTCTCACTTTCCTTGGCTTTACAATGGAAATAGTAATAGTATGTAACGCTTGAGGATGTTGTGATGATTAAATGAGATTATACATGTAAATTAGATACCCTAGAGCCTACACGTAATGAAGCCTCAATAAAATTTGTTATAGTAATTGTTGTTGTTCTTGTTTTAGCTTTGATGTCTTTGCTTTAAACGTCTGCCTCTCTGTAATCCAGCAACTAGTACTAAATAAGTTCCTTTTTTAAAAAAATTAGATTATCTTCTAGTCACCATGAAAGGAAGAAAAAGGTGGTAATTGAAGTTTCCTTCCTACTCTAAAAGTCAGAAAATTTTCTCTCATGTAAGTATTAATAGTAAGTTCTGTACTCTCTACTTAGAGCTAGGTCTTTATGCCACATTATAAAACTCCTTTCATAAATCAGCGTCGTCTCTCCTGATCAGAGATTTGATTCTTTGCTAACCTAAAACAATCCTGCAAAAATCTTATTAAGAACCACGGGTTAAAAAGAATATTGTCAAAACTTTCTCTCTCCTTTTCTCTCTTTACTTTATTATCTCCTCATTTTTTTTGTCATTTAACTCCAATTATGAGATGCTAAGTGCTTTTGGAAATTTCATTGTTAATATCTTCTTACAGTGCTATTAACGTAAATCAAGTTTAATAGTGTCCCAGCAAGTGTAAAAGCAATCAAAAATTCAGTACTCACGAATCATTCTCTAATTTCAGCATAAAATGTTAATAGAAATAATATCTAATACCATAAAATATCGGTAAATTCAACTTTAAATATACGTGATGAATCACTTCACTGTCCTATAGCATTCGTGGAATATTCTAGTAGGAAGTACTTAATTGGCCAAGTCCTACCTCAGTCATGGTCAGGCCGCCAGAAGTCCCCTCCTCTGCCTCACCCCTACTAGCCAATCCCAGCAGAATGAGAAGTTCAATGAAAGGCATGTCCTCAACCCAAACATACTAAGTTATTTGGCAGTAAGGAAAAAGGACTTAGGATAAGGTGAGTTCAGTCAACTTGGAGGAATTCAAATTAATGCGAACGAAGACATTATAGCTCACTTCTAAGAACACTGACGGGTAGCTGCAAGGCCTTATGCCCTGTGCAATCAACAAAGACCGCCAAGACACAGGCTCTGTCTCTGGGGAGCTCACATCTCATGAAGCAGGCCGAAGCCGAGACATATACAACCAACAATATTTCAGGCCCGGCAGTAAATCAGCTTTTCTATGTGCCCAGAAGAAGCCGCTAATGAGCCAGTAGTTGGTCAGTTAATTTTCAGAGTTGACTAAAGCAGGAGCACATTAAAAAAAAAAAAAAAAAAGTATATACTTTAAACGTTTTAACTTAGAACAATGTATGTACATTCACTTACCCAATCTTCTGATATAGGATGAAGCCACGTCTCTGAGTTATCCACTAGGGGTTTCACATCATCTTTTTGAATGAGCCATCCCCATGTTGTTTGTCTACAGTTTCTAGTTTTAGTTTCTCTGCAGTGAAGGGAGATTTTTAGGCACTTCGGAGGCCATGGTGCAGAATCCTTCCATTCTAGTTGCCTACCTACATGGCAACTTTAAATGACTCACTCACCTGCATGTGTTCAGAGTGCTGTCATAGAAACAACTCCTTTTGCATTTTTTGCCAGTTTATATTTTATTTAATTAATTTAATTAAGTCTTGAATTCCACTAACAAGAATTACTTGCACAAAGAGGCTCAGGGACAAACGCAATTGACTCCCAGGAAGGATACAATTCAAGGGGTAGGGCCAGGACCTCTCAGGTGCTTGAGGGTGTAGGTTATTATCTGAGACCTCACAGAGTACAGTAGGCAGTCTGTAGCACTTCCAAAGGGAATGGGCAGTGACTGTAGGTTCAGCTATTTAGTGAAGTAGATGTTGCTTAAGAAGCCCAGAGAGAAAGAATTCAATGTTGAGTCAGAACAAAAATCCACATGAGCCAATATTCAGCCGGTGCTCAGATTGTACCATGCAGAACACAGTGTTGAGTACATCAAAGGTCAAGTTAGTATCTTGAGTACACCTACCTGAAGAGCTTGTTCAGATATTTAATCTTTTTAAACTGGGCTTTATTTATAGCCTATAAGACTGTTCAGAAAAATAAGCCTCAACTGTTAACTCTCTATTGTAGATAGTCATATTTTCTGTGTTTGTCCAAAAAGAGCTTTTCTTAAGCTAGTACTTCCTCAAGTATGTAATACATACCCTTGGTGATGCAAAAGATAGTGTTTGGTAGTATACTAATTATTTTTTTAATTTTAACATTTATGCATATATAAAAGTATATAACCAGCATATATTTCATGATTTCATGGATATTATGTCTTAGGATGAAGCTAAATCTATTTACATAAAATTGTGAGCCCATTGCAAGAAAAATAGTCACAATGAAAGTGGTACCAGTAATAGAGCAAAAACATGGAGGTGATAATCATGAAGTTTAGGAAAACTGGCTTAAGCTTTAAGAGATATCTCTAAATTAGAGTATTCTACCATTCAGCTACTTTCAACACTCAGACTTCTCAAGGAGAAGATCCTGGAAGGTGGTATGTGTTCATGTGAAGCAAATGTCCTTTTTCACTTTGCGTCAACTTCTGTTATGCCCTTAAAGACTTGTCCATTTGGTTGAAACATTCAAGTTTCCACACATGGGCCTGCACTTGGAAAAAAAAGCACCTGAGAGACCTCTTTTTAACAAAAAAATTCTAAATGGTTAGTGTAGCCTTTTATCATTCTGAAAAGAATGGAGTCCTTTTGCCTATAAATGAGACACTCTTGGCTACATTTCTGCAAAACCTCTAGAAATATGGTGCCAGGCGCTTAGAAATAGCCCTTGAGGAATACTTGCTTGTTTGACTTGACTGATGTTGGTCCACGTGCTTTCTGTGACTCTGTCCTTGGAAAGTTCCATGCCAAGCAAATAAATACAACCACAGAGAAGTAGTCCTTAATATATGGCTGGTTTGAGCGAGAAAAATTTTCAACTGTTTTATCTACATCGTGTGATGCTAAATCTACTTTTTTGAAATACACTTTACTTTTAGAGCAGTTTTGGGTTCACAGCAAAATTGAATAGATGATACAGAGATTTCTCATGTACACTCTGCTCCCTACACACGCATCGTCTCCTCCGTTATCATTATTCCCCACCAGAATGGTACGTTTCTTACAAATGACCATTCTACATTGACATATCACCATCACCCAAAGTCCATAGTTTACATTAGGGTTCACTTTCAGTGTTGTACATTCTATGGTTTTGGACGAAGTCTTAATGACATGTATCTACAATTATGGTATCATACGGAGTAGTTTCACTGCCCTAAAAATCATCCATGCTCTACCTAAGCATCCCTTACCCCTAACAACCACTGGTCATTTTACTGTCCCAGTGCTGTCCTCCCCCAGTCAGAAGATCTCATACAAAATCTCCACTCCCTACAACTTCTACATTATGACACATTCATATACTGCCTGTACCACTCCCTAGTTATTTCATGCAATTCTTTCTTTCTTTCTGATCTGCCCAAACAGAGCCCTTAGAGGTGAGGACATGGACTCATCAAGAAGCATTAATTAAGTGCCTATAGTGTGGGCACATATCAGTGGACAACTGAAAGTATAGTCTGTTAATAATGTGGCTTGTTAAAAGCAACGACAACAATAGTTCTGTATGTGTTATTTGTATGAATTTTGATTACCTTGAAGAAAAGCAAAAATCAGATCTAAGAGCCTAAATGGGCATCACCAAATGAATGATTAAACAAAATATGGCACAGTTATACAGTAGAATATTATTCAGCCATGAAAAGGAATGGAGTTCTGATACATTGTACAATAGGAATGAACCTTGAAGACATTATGTTAAGTAAAAGAAGCCTGACAAAAAGGGCATATATGGTTATGATTCCATTTATATGAAACACCAGAATATGCAAATCCATAGATTCAGAATGTAGATTTGTGGTTGCCCGGAGAACAGGGGAGTGACTGCTATTAGGTATGGGTTTTCCATTTGTGGTGATGAAAAAATTGTAGAATGAGATGATAATGGTTGCACAACATTGTGAATGGACTTAGTGACACTGAATGATACGCTTTAAAATAGTTAAAATGGTAAATCTTACATTGTATGTATTTACCCCAACTTTAAAATCAAACAGTTCTTAAGAAAGCTCTGAGCAGTGTAGAGATCTTAAAGAATTAGTTGGGTCATCCCTGAATCCAGCTCAGGATCGTTTTCCATAATCCTGTATTTCCTCATCCAAAAAGTTTCACTGGATGGATTAAGTGCCACATCTCTGTTGTGAGATTTTAAGATTCGAATTCCTTTTAATCCTGCAAGCCAAAGCATTAATGAGGAGTTTTCCTTTTTCTTGTTCGGGCATGGTTGTGACACACTACAAAATTTTTTGGTGTGGTATCTCTAGCTTCCTAATGTGTACAAATATAGGTACGGCCACACCATGTGTTGTGCTTCTTTCCGGGTACCCCATTCTGCAGGATGGACAGTTTGAAAACTACACTAGATATGGAATAGCTGACCACCCATACTGGGTTGGAGGAGAGGATGGAGAAATATAAAAGGTTTTACTCTCAGAATAAAACTGGAAAACACCAGAACTTCTGTACTTGAGAAATGACTCCTGGACAGTATAAATCACTAGCAAATCTTGTTTTTGGTGTAGTGGTTATTGTTTAAGTCCTGGCATCTATAGGTTAAAAAAATTAAGGTTTTTGAGGTTAACTACAAAGCCACCAGCAGGGGGAAGTAGGCAAAGGGAAGTCTGAACCGCCTTGGGGCCCCCACATGTCCTGGGCTCCTCTAAACAGGGAAGCTTCTTTTGTGCCTTTGGTAGGAAAAAAAAAAAATAGCCCTATTGTGAGGCTGTGAGAGAAACAACCTTTAATCCTTGCAAAGCCCAATAATATTATGTATATTGACTGAAACCCCGTGGAGTGGGCCTGACGGGGGTTTTTTCATTACCAGGGTACATTGTAACCTAGCTACCTTTGAAAAGTAACCAACATCGAGAGGCCCTTGACATTTGCAAAGTATTATGGGTGTCCTCTCTATGTCTCCTCAAGTTCCCAAATTTACAATGGTCTTAATTTAAAAGTTAAGCCAGGGGATCAATTGCTTAGCGTTAGGGCCAGGCTGCCCTTTTTAAAACAAAACAAAAAAATACCAAACCCCCGTGGGCCAGTGTGACCTGACTCCTCATTCGGCTCCGATTTTGGTGAGTCGCCTGTCGTCTCGTGTTTTAATTTCCAAGGAAGGTGTCTGAACTCAGATCGGATGGTCATGTTCCACTCCTCCAGGTGTTGCTGAGATGTCTGAAGGCTGCAGCAGCTGGTAATGAGTTGGTGAAAATGAAAAAGGAACATAAGTAGCTTCTTTAGCAAATCCCCTGGAAATGACATGGAGCCTTGAGGATCGATAACATCGATCCCTGTGAGGGCTACAGCCCCGCTCCGTCTGACTCATCTGCAATAGTCACAGCCCAGGGGAAACAGAAACGTTATTGTGGGCAAAACTGTGACCGAATCAACTGGGAAAATCAAACTCCGGCTTGCGTTCAAGCTCCCTCTATTTGGGCAATGGCCATGGGTCAACACTAGAGCAAGGATCAGGCTGAAATCCCAAGGGAGAACTTAAGTGGGCCGCGGCATTGCTTTCGGAACATGTCTTTACAACCTTGGATGATATTTGTACACTGTCTGTGTCTCACTGAAACGCACACCATTGTTTCAGGAAATGGAACTCTGGAACTAGGAAACTGAGTCAGGGAGGATGGGGAGTGTCTAAGTTACTTTTTCAAAAGTGTTCACATAGTATTTGAGTCTTTGGGGTTCAATGGTCTATCAGTGTTTCCTATCTAAACCAGGCAGGCCGTAATCATTACTAAGTAAGTTCAATTTGTTTGCTATAGGCTAGTGCTGGGACTCCAAAAAAGAGCATGCTGACTCTTGACTCCAGAGTTCATGGTCGTTTGAGGGAGACATATATAATACTAGCGGTATCTTGTAAGACAGGTACTGTTGCAGCAGATCACTGGAGTGCTCTGGAACCCCAGAGGAGGACAACCAATTCAGTTGTGGAAGGATTTGCATAAAAACTGACATCTAAGCTAGAGCTGGATTGGTTGGGGCCTTGAATGACATGGTACAGAGTTTGGAATTGCCCTGTAAGCAGCAAGAAGCCATAAAGCAAGAAATGGACAATCCCATGGCAGTTTTGGAAAGAGAACTCAGATGGCAAGTGTATCACTCAGCCATTGCCACAATAATGCTTTGTAACAAACCTTCCCAAAGCATAGCATCTTAAAACAGCAGGCATTTAATTTTTCTCTCATGTATCTATAGGCCTGCTTGGCTCTGCTGTGCTTGGCTGGGATCAGCTAAGCTTGACTCCAAGTCACAAGATGGGTTCAAGTCAGCTGTGTTTTCTCATTCTTCTCAAACCAGTTGCTATCCAGGGTGTATCATTCTCAGAGCAGATCAACAGAGCATAAAAGGATGAACAGAAAAACACAATGCCTCTTGATGTCTCCATGTAGAATTAGCATGCATGTGCATGCACACACGCACACACTCCATTAGCCAAATCAAGTCACATGATTGAGCCACACACCAGTGCAATGAGGAAGCACTCCACCTTTAATGGGAAGAACCCCAAAATCACAAAGCAAAGGGTGTAGATGTATAATTCTCCTATATAAGGGGCATGAAGTACTGTGCACAGTGATTAATTCTACCACCCCAGGCAGAGGACAAGCTGGGGGTGGAGAAACCACAGGCTGCTCCTGCTATCTTGAGCACAGGCCCATGTAAAACAGAAGGAAGCAATCCATTCGGCAACCCGGAGAACTCTTCTGCAACTGCAGGGTCCAACCAAGTTGGCCTCACTCATGTATTTAGAACAGGGAGAAAACTCCAGCTAGAACATTATTAAATGGCTGGTTGAAACAGTTAGGAATTCCCGGTTGAATTATAGTCTTGGCAGCAGCTGCCTTCCAGACCCATCTGGTTTGAATTGGCAAAACTGCAGCTGTGCTTGTTGGTATGGGTGAGCTTTTCTCTTGAGTAATGGGCCTGCATGGAAGGGGTGGAGAAAGGATGAAACTGTTGTCATGAAAAATGGGTAGAGAGAACAACAGAGCTACTACTGTTTTGCTTCGCGACACGGAAGCGGGCCTGTGGTTCTGGGCTGCAGAACAGATTCTTGGAGGATTACGGGGTCCCCTCTGTTCTCTTGAGCTGTCATACCCAGTAGGTGCTGTCACATCACATACTTGGGTTATGAATTGATTGTTTCACTTTTATGGGACTGGTATAATTAGTTTCACATTTTTAATTTATAGCATCAGCTAAGCTTTTTAATCCATTATTTATGGCAAAGAACTAAGAACTAAATTGCCTCCTGCCCCTCTACAGAAAGCATTGCTGTTCCATAGTTTGTAATCAGTTGTTTGGCTAAGCCTTGTGGCCTTCTTAAAGGAACACTTTTCCCACAGAGGAGCTGCTGCAGCTTCTTTGCGTTTCTTCATCCTTGAGTCCTGGAAACCCTACAGGGAAAAAAAAAGCCTCAAATATTTAAATGGAGTAATGTTTCTCTAAAGCCCTGCTTTAAGAGAAAGTGAAGCTGGCAGGGATGAGAAACTCATGCCAGCAACTTTCCATTTAAAGAAAGGCTCTTGTGTTTGGTTTTATTTTCTGTCTTTGGCCTCCCCCTATGCAGGACTTTGGTGTATCGTTATTTTCTTGAAACAAATAAGGAATCGTTAGCACACAAGAAGTGAACTCAGAGAGCTGGGATATGTGAGAAGAGGTCTGCGCTGTAAACCAAGGGTCTGGGAGATTGGCAAGTGAAGCATGAAGCAGAAGGATAGACTCAGAGAGCACCCTGAGCTACACCTAGTTTATTTAACAGGGCTCTGGGTGTGCGTGGTGTGGTTTGGAAGAGCAGCTGGGAGGTTTTTGGAATCCTCCTTTTTTGCATTGAGTTGTATTGAGGGGTACACCATAAGTCACTGAACAAAATCTCCATCACATCGTAGGGCTGGAAGGAGAGAGTGCCTCATAGCTCCCACTTAGCACTGCTCCTGAGATGGCACAAGGAGAACACGGGTTGCATCCAGGCTGGCAGCCCCGGCGGGTGCTCAAGCCATAGGGAAGCTACGGCTTAGGCCTCAATCCCAACATTGGTTCTCTGGCCCATTTGAGCTTAAGTGTTGAAGGGTTCAAGATGAAGCTGTGGACGGCGCAGGAGCAGTTCCTATAGGACAAAAGGGACACGAATACGGAGCTGAGGTCCTTCCCTTCCCCACCTCCACCCCGTCTAGGCTGAGGGGTCTCTGTGTTTACTGAATGTTAAATAAATACCCATTGAATTGTAGGTTTAATGAGGTATATCAAACATGTAATAAGATACATATCTATTAAACAGTTGTGAAATCTCAGTAAATATGTTCTTAATAATAAAGGGTGCAGATGGCTTGCAGATTGGACCCAAGAACAAAGACCAAAGGAGCTTGTGGAAGGAATCGGAGAGCCATCTTCTGAAAACTGAGAAGACAGCTGATTTTCAGCCAGAATTTGATACATGTATCTGCGCTCAACTAGAGCAAAAGTGGGACCTGGGCCCGTAAAGGGGAAAGCCATAAACTTCAAAACCTACAGACTAAGAGAAATAGCGACTAAAATTAAAGACAGAAAAAAAAATGGTAATTCACAAAAATGCCACCAGGGTTTTAAATACACCTTCAGGTTTCAGCAGGATGCAATCCTTGATATCACACATCTACCCCGCTGAATGTCCCCAACTGCAGGGACTAGCCAAGTATCAGGAAACAAAAGAGTCACATGAGATGTAGGTAAAGGGTTATTAACATGTTTTTCTTTCTCTAAAAAGTGGTAATTATCATATTATATTGCAATATGCTGTTGAAGTTACCTCAGAAAACTACTATTGAAAACCGATCTCCTTCTTCTTGCACATGTAGGTCAGGCTCAGAGTCTGCTTAGATGTGATTGTTTGTCAAATAATTGGTGCTTACAGTTGAGAGAAAAGGGAGGAAGGCACATTTTGCAGAGGCAGGGTGCCTTAAAGTAAAATCTGAAATAAACGCAAAGTTCTGTAACCACGCTTCCCAACCTTTTGCAAGTCATTGCACACAACAAAAATGAATCTATTTGGTCAGCATGCTGGAGTAATCGAAGGCTGGGTGCTAACAGCCCAGAGGCTCTGACCCCCCACACCTTGCCCGCTGTCTTCAAGGCAAGAGAATCCTAATCTCATCGCACCATCTGGGAAGCTAAGTCCCACACTATCCGGAGAAAGGCAGAACTTCAGGAGCCCAAAGCTCATATTCTGTCTTTCGGACCAGAAACTCTCCCAGCTTTGAAATAGTCAAAAAGTGCAAAGATAGGGATGATGAACATCTCAGTTGCTTCCTGAGCCTCTGACGTTGTTCTAAGCGTTTACATGTTTTCACTTATTTAAGCAACGCCATAACTATGAGGCGGATGTTATCATCACCTCCATTTAAGAAACGAGGAAATTGAGAGACACTAAAAAGAAAGTCACTTACCCAAGATCCCCCAGCCTGTGGAGGGTGGCACTGATTTTAAATTCAGCTGGACTTGCTGCCAGGGGGCCTATTTGTAACTCCTACTCCGTATCAGTACTCTGCAAGAATTTGAGAGTCATGGGTCACATAGAAAAGCACATTTGTAGAGTGTATTGAGGGGCAGGTGACAGACACAGGGTTTGGAGGCACATCAGTGAATGAGCTGAGTGGCTCTGTATCTCCACATACCTGTGACACATTTGTACTATACCAGTACGCTGCAGCAGATCAGTTCTAAGTTCTGCTCTATGCAACTAGCCAGGACGTTCACGGCAGGATTGTCTATGACAGCAGAACAAACACCTTCCAGCAAGGCACTGGATAAACTAGACGCATGGCAGAAGTGGACAAAGTCTATATGCCCACCTAATCGGCAGCCTTTACAAAGTATGATATAGAGGTATATTTGTGGGCATGGAAATATCTTCATCATATAATATGTAAAAACATCAAGTGACAAAACAGTATGCAGAGTTTTTTATCTCATTTTCATTTTTAAGACTTTATATAGATATATATGTATGCAGAGAACAAAACAAGTTAATAAATTGTCACCCAATGTTTAAATTGTGATATCAGAGCAGCAAGATTATGGGTGCTTTTATTTTTTTTCTTTTTGCTTATTGTTCTCTCTATTCTTTTTTTTTTAAAATAATAAACATGGATAACTTGAAACTTTAAAAAAAAAAGTCACCTGCTGAATTCCTACAAAATAATTATTAATGTTCAGAGTTCATTTCAGTCTAAACATAGTTTCCCCAGACCACTGACTTTCAACCTTTCACTGTCATTGTTTTTAACAGCAGAATTCTTTTTCTAATAAAATCTTACTTGTAGCCTCAATATATAAAAACAGATCAAATAGAACTGCTCTCATTGAAGCCAGGTGTGAGGCCCGAAGGCCACCACCCACTCCCTGTTGCCGACTCGCCACTGTCCCATTCCCATGGCTCCTGGTCCACTAAACACCATTCTGGACCCCTGCAGGAGAATTGTGCTAGCCCCCCAAAAAATGTGCTATGCTTTGAAGGAATAAATCTATTTAAACAATCAAACTAATAATAACCAAGAGAAATAATAGTAAACTTGACTATTTAAAAAAATAGATTTTGGGGGATTTAAATTTAAATGCATAGATTTTTGCCACATCCTGCTCTTTGGATGCTAAATAGGAGCCACCAGGTGGCTTTCTGCATGTGACAGCTTCATTGGTATCCTATGTGATGCCTTCATCTCTAATACAGGTAAACTTCCCCCTCCTTTGTGTTTTTACTTCTACTCATTGATTTCTCCTCATTTCTAGATTGCCAAGTACTTTGTCATTTTTTTAAAAATGGATGAATTTCTCTTAATTGATAAATAGGTGTATAACCACTTAATAACCACTCTTACGTGTCACTGGGCGTTGACCTCAAGAAAAGTTCAGGAAGAAGCCCAGTGCTCACAAACTCTACTTTTCTACACCTTGCTCAAGCTTGCTGTCATGATGTTTACCTACCTCTCAAAGAAGCAAGTCAATTGCAATTAGGTAGAAAATGATTTTGAAGAAAACTGGGTTTTTTTTAATGCACTATGATCCCTTCAACCAACATTTGTGGCTGATAAATAATGGTGAGATAAAATAGATCCAAACTAATCCACAACACTGTCCTGATGTAGACTTCGAATCTAAAGCAAGGGGACATGGACCTCATCTTCTGTTTCTCTAGAATGGACCCAACAGTCAACCAAAGAGATACCTTTCTTCTTCTATTTATCATTCAGTCTCCAAAGGAAAGCCGAGTCGAGCCATGATGTATAAGCATTTGGCCCCAGTTACCATAGGGCTATAGTTTTGCTATCTGTGCTTCCATATGCTTAGGAAACCAGAATGACATTTGGAAAAAAAAAAAAAAAAAAACTAAGATGTTCCTACCTCTCTCCTCTTTCCATGGTTTTCTTATTTGTCATCTCTCTTTTACCACCACATTAGAGTAGCCTCACAACTCTTAGAAAGGATTAATTGTGACACTATAAACTCAGCTCTACTGAGCTGAGTTGAAATCTTGTTCTGTATGCTACAGGTTATTAGGGATAGCTGAAAGAATGTACATTTATTTACTGAAGGTACTTTATAAATCAATACCTTGTTTTTGAATTCAGGTCAATAAGAATAACTCTGAAACACAACCAACAACTACAGCAACCCTAAAACAGCACTTTCAACATATTGATTTTTAGAAAAGTATCTTTTCCTGGCATTATTCACACACTCTTGATAAGCAACTCTATGCAATCAAAACATTTAATGGATTTTTTTTACCCCCAAAAAAATATATTTATATTTTTTCAACATGTCTTTAAATTGCAGCGAGTTAGGTTCTTTGAAAAAAGATAAGTTTGGGGGAGAAGTGAGAGATGGAGTTTTGCCTTTATTCCTTGCCATTTGTACGGGGAGGCATTTTGCTGACTCAGTGTTGGAACACAGCTAACCAGATCCAACAACTGTTTACCATTTAATTTCATTTAATCCTCTGGTGTTAGATATTTCTCTAATTTTATGAGAAATTTTTATTTCTTTTCATGTGACAATATTTTTCAAGCATCTTAACTGAACATCGTTTTGACTTGGGCACTTCAGAATGCAAACACAGCCAGAATAATTACTACCTTTCTTCCAGGCCAAGTGCTATTAATCTGGGGTGTCCATAGACTTTCAGGGAGTTAGTCAACACCCAGAGTTATTTACAAACTTGTGAGTGTGTGTGTATGTATGTGTGTGTGTGTGTGTGTACATATGGGGCATGCTCATTCCTTAGAGAAGGGAGAACAATCATGGTCTTTCAGGGAACCATGACCCTGAAAAAGTTATGAACAGAGGTTCTCAAAGTATGGTCTGGGGCCCCTGGATTTCTGTGGTCTCTGACAGCAAAATAATTTAATACAAAAATATTATTTGCCTTTTTCACTCTCATTCTCTCACAAGTGTACAGTGGAGTTTTCCAGAAGCTACATGACATATAATATCGCAACATACTGAATGCAGAAGCAGATCTGAGATTCTAGCTGTCTCCTATCATACTAGACAGAGATTTACATAGTGACTGTTATAATTTGAATGTACCCTCCAAAATTCATGTTGAAATTTAATCCCCAATACAAGTGTTGGGAAAGAGGGCCTAATGGGAGGTGTTTAATGTATTAATGCTGCTATAAAAAGGCTTGGGAGAGTGGGCTCACTCTCTTCTGCTCTTCTTCCAAGTGAGGAACAGTGTTCCTCCCTCCAGAGGAGGATGCAGCTTTCAAGGCACCATCTTGTAAGCAGAGACCGAGCCCTTAACAGACACCAAACCTGCAGGTACCTTGATCTTGGACTTCCCAGCCTCCAGAACCATGGGAAATAAATTTCTGTTGTTTATAAATTACCCAATCTGTGATATTCTGTGATGGCAGTAGAAATGGACTAAGTCAATGCCATGCCTCTCACTAAATTATTTTGGTTTGGGAAACATAATTATTTTAATTGAAATATGTTACTTATATTAACATGTAGTGAGCTAATTGTTTTAGTTTGAAATGAATGAATAATTTTTTTTTAATTTCTACATTTCAATCTCTATCATTAGATATAACCCACACAAACAAAAGCTCTTGTTTTTGTTCTTTTTGTTTGATTTTCGATTTGGGGCTACAAAAATAGATAGTATGATAATTGATTTTATAAGTGGACAGTTTGTGCTATTCTTCACATATTGGCTTGATCCATATGAAATGGCCAATATCTGACCATTACTTACAAAAATGGTAATGGCATTGATCAAACCCAATAAAAAGATGATTTATATCATTAATCCACCAGATGGGTTACTGTTACTTTGGCATTTCAAAGTTGTCAGGGAAGCAGTGGTAAAAGATTCACTGTTTTATCTGTGTGCTCTCACCTAGGTTCCTTTTGTGAAATCCTGATTATTTTATTCATTATTTCTGATTATAAAAGTAATGCATGACTTGGGGAAAGTACAGAAAACTACTAGACAAAGCATCCATAATTCCACCATTACACAGGTAGGTAACGATACCTACCTGTGTCACATTCTTAACAATATGTTACTTTCATTCAGTTTTCTAGGCATGTTTACTTGTATAAGAGTATATTGTACTTTTCCATCTTGAATCCAACTGTTGCCACTTTAACATTACTTTATAAACATTTCTCATTTTATGTAAACCTCCTTATTTAAAAACACATAAATATTTTTTCTGATCATGAAAATTAGTGTTTTTTGATCTTTGAAAAGATAGAAAATTGGGAAGAATTATTAACAAATCACTCTTCATGTCACCATCTAGAATAATCATGTCTATGATTGTGGTGTCATTTTCTCTGTCTACGCATATTGTCTGGCACCCATGATATCATATTGTTGATGCAGTTTTATATTCTGCTTTTAATATGATAAACATGTGCTGTGTCAGTGGGAAACTTCTCACAAACATCAGTTTATTTATGGAACAATATGTTATCATGTGGATGTAACCTTGTTAAGTATTCCACTGTTTTTATATTGTTTGCACATTTTCATAAACATAAATATTGCTGCTATGAATATTTGGGGGCAGACATAAATCTCTTTCTCTACTGGAGGTTTTTTCACCTTGTGTCTTAAGAATGGAACCATCCAGCTTGCCCTTGGAGGTTTTGTCCCCCAAACATGCCACTGATGGTGTTAAAGCATGGGAGATAGTGGATAGAATGTTCTAGAAGAAAGTGGCAGCTTCTACAGTTCTTTAAGGTAGATTTCTAGAAGTAGAACTACTGAGACAAAGGAGGACATGGACATACATTTTTTTATTGCCAAATTGTTTTTCAAATAGTTGTCCCAATTTGCACTCTCATCTGCCATGTTAGAGTGGCTGTTCCCTGTCCCATGCCTATGTTGGGTTTTTTCTCTCTCCGTCTCTTACATTTTTGCCTCCTTCCCTTACCTCTTCTCTCCTCTCCTCTGTTTGCCAAACTAACTTCATGGACAAAATGTTACCTTATTTTCATTTATGTGACTTTGATTTTTATTGATGTTGAAATTGTTTTCCCAAATATTAGTTGGTGGCCACTGACTTTGCGTCTCTAGTGAGTCACTTTTCTTTTCAAGACTGCTAACTCACACTGGAGTCAGACCTTCATATCTGGTCTGTTGTTACAAAACAAGTGAAGCCAATTGGCCCGAGGGGTATGAAACTCATTCTTTGGCTTCATTATTACCTATTTGCTAACCAAATGAACTAACTGGCCACTGTTAGAAATATTTCTGGCTAGAGTTACAAAATGTTGAAACCACAAGTAACCTTCTCATTATATCCTACTCTGGTAAACACCCTACTACAGTCTAATTTTGTGCCCTTTAATTTGAGAGCTTATACTTCATAAAAGAGCAGTAACAGAAGAGTAAACTTGAAACTGGTCTTATTTAACTGGTTAGAAAGCCGTAAGCTTGTGTATCCTCTCGTACCTAGCGGTCTCTTTCCCTTGGGTTTAAGTTTCCTGAATGTTCCTGACAGCCTTTGTCTGTGTCTGTGCATCAACACACTTGGGATAGTAAACCTTACAGGATAGGGGCTGAGTCTCAGTCTCTTTTCACAGCTCCACACAAACAGATACTTTCTAAGCCTTCTGTTCGGTTGTGTATCGAGATAGCGGCCATCTGCATTGGGAACAAAGGAAGGTAGGGAAGGAGAATTGTTGTAAATAAATTTAATTGGAAAAAAAATACTGAATGCATGATAATAAAGGAGAAGACAGCAGATTCCAGTATGAGTCTTTGAATGAAAAACGTTGAGAAATACTACTATGATGTAACCAAGCTGTGGCCCACATAGGAAAGGCAATAGTGACCTATCAGCTTCCCTAGGGATATAAAGAGATTAAAATTGAAAGGGAAACACCCTGACATAAATATCTAAAAACAGCAGACTCCCTGTTTTCCTGTGTTTTGTTGACCAGATCTCTTCATTAACGATCCCCCAAGCCTCCCCAGTATCAATAGTGGTTCATAATGATGACCCGAGGGCACAGCGAGATCTTGAAGTACCCTCTGACTCATCAAAGAAATATTAAATTAAATGTATTTTGTGGTGGTCTAATTCTTTTAAAATTGGTAATCCATGTGTGGTATATATGATAATTCCCTATTAATTCAATCTTTGATTCGACCAGAGCAATCTTTGAGTCATCCATTTCCCAACCACGGTAAAGAGTTGATGCTAGTTTTCAAAACGTAGCGAAGCCTGCCTCACTTGCATCTCTATTGTATGTTGCTCTAGGAATTTACATACGCAGGGCTAAATATCGGTTGTTTTCTTGCTCAGGGATAAAAGTTCATTTTTAAAACCTCAAATTGCGATTTGTCAAAGTCCATTTGCCAGTTCTTTAACAATTTCAGCCAAATTGTAAATTGTATAACTGTCTGCATCATTTGCATACATAATCACGTTAGAGTGATGGTATAATCTGGGCACATCATTTATGAGGAGAGGGAACAATAGCAGGCAGCTCCCAATTCTTGGGACACTCAGAGTAATTTATTACGTGGCTGATGTTTTCTTTCTAATTTCCACCAAATGATCTCTTTTAGAATGATGAGGACTAAGGACTACTCTCCCTTGTGTATTATTTTTACTGCTTTCTTAATCTTGAATTGAGAGCCAAGATGAGCACCATGTTACATAGCTGCCTCGTTCATGCACACGCACACAAACACACACACGCACATACACACACACACACACACACACACACACAGTAATTTCAGACCAAATAATATCACAAGAGTTCAATGGAACAACCTCCTCAAATGGCACCCCTGTGTTAAATTAATTTAATCTCCAGATCGAGTTATTGAGTATTCTCCTCTGTGCATTGACAATTTGCCAATTGCTCGCTTCCTATTTTTAATCAGTCTTGCAGATAATTTACCAGCCAACTAAATCGTTTTACTGGCCTCTCATACTCTTCTACCTGACAGAGAGCAAAAGTAAATACAATCAGTCTTGTGTTGCGCCATCAGAAATTTATGATGACCCCAGGCAAGTAGCTTTCTGCAAGACTAATTTATGGATAGTCACATCTGTCACTCTGGCACTTGGGCACGTCCTGGGCTTTTTTATTAGTTATTTCTGGTAACAACCCTGTGAGATCGCAAGGTGGGTCAGATCCACCCTTCCTCGAGAGGCCTCTGAAATTGCATGACATGCCTATATTTTGAGACTCAGCGCTTAAGTCTAGAGTATGGTCCAACCATAAGTCAAGGTCACCTGAAGTCTTAGAACTCAAGAATCTCTGCCAGGCCCAAAATTCACAATTCCACTTGTTAATTTCTTCCCCCACAATAAATACTGCAGCCCAGAGAGGAAATCACTTTCCTGGAGTCGTAAAACAATTTAGTAGGAGCAAGATTAGGCTCCCTTGTAAGTTAATGGGTAACACAGATTCAGACAAACTTGGGTTCAAATCCTGACTCAGCCATTCACTGGAGTTAAATTCAAGTTGCCCCACTTCTTTTGCAATACGGTCAACCTCGTTAAAATGAGGAAAACAATGCCTACACTGTTGGGGTATTGCCAGGGCTGAACTAATAACTCTCCATGTAAGTGTTCTCTGGGCTGGGCTATTTACACACTTTACTGTGTTTAATCTGCACTGAAGCCTTGCAGGTTGAGGAGTGGAGGTGGGGGCTCCAACACAAGGGGTATAGAGCCCCTGGTACGGGACCCACACCCACCCTTCGGGAAGCAGTAGCCACTGTTATTAGGATACCATACAGTAGAGAATACCACCCTGGTTGTCTTTCTTTCCTGCTGTTTATTTACTGAAAACATCTTAAAATTCATAAAGGAATCCTTTCAATTCAAGTTGCAAAATCACAGGTTAATGGAATTTAAAATAATTTTGGCTTAAAATACTCAAGTGTGGGTAGAGAGCAATTGACGAGGCTCTCTGCTAACTCTCAGAACAAATCCGTATAATCTCAGCTTTCATAGACAAGCCTGAAACTCGCCAGACCCAACTCCCTCCCCTAAGTGATAGATGCACAGCTGCCCCTGACTCAGATGGGAGTCCTGTTCGTGTGCCACTGAGCATTGGTAAATGGTGGTTTGATACACGCAAGGCTCTTAGAACGGCCTGTGTCCCATAGTAAGTGCTCAGTAAGTGTTAGCTAGTATTATTACTATGAGCATTCACCCACCCCTGCCCCACGCTACCATTAGGTTTGATGGATCAGCCCTTTTAATATCCAAAGCTAGAAAGAGTCTCCCGTCCTGTTTAGGATTTTTCTGAATGGTTTTCACATTTTTCTGGCCTAATGGTACCATATAACTTTCCAGGAATGTTTATAGAGCAGAAACAAATGTGCCCCCACTATGGACAAGGCATCTTTAGAGATAGAAAGATGAAGTCAACTTGAATTCTGACCTCAAAGAGCTCATACTCTGTTGAAAGAGAAGGGCAGGGACCATCCACATGCTAGTCAAACTGTGGGAATTTCTTTTTTGAATGTATATATCAAGTGCAAGAAGACCAGATGGGTCATGGAACTTTCCAGAGAAATGACAAGAGAGCAGGGCTTGGAAGGATTAGGTCACTTTTCCTTGCCTCCAGCACCCTTCCTACTGGACTCCAGGCACTAAATGAAAGGAACACAAAGTCGGTAGATGCACAGTGTCGACCCTCAAGGCCATTCCAAGCATTTGGAAAGATACACATATGGATGAGTGACTACAGGACGTTGGGGTGGGTGCTGACAAAGTAGACACCGAGAGGCTGTTGGAGCATGGAAGAGGGTGTTCTGAATTAGAATGAGAGATCAGGGAAGGCTTTCAGGAGGAGGTGATGCACAGGCTACAATTAGAAGAACAGGTCGGGAAGATCAAGAAGAGGGTAGAAGATGGGGAAGCAAAAGAAAAAAAAATGAGCTATGTCAAGGCATGGATGGAGGCCCCCCCAAAAAAAAAGAAAGAAAGAAAGAAAAGAAAAGATGGAGCCTTCTGGCACCCCAGGTAGTTCAGAGCATGCAGGAGGGCTGGGGATGAAAGCACAGTCAGGTGGGCGGGATGGTTAGGGCTTTGATGGTGGTGAGGAGAGCAAAGGAGGTGGTCAGTCCAAACAGAAGGACCAGCAAATCAAAGGCACGGAGATGTGAAAAGTGCATCACATGAAAGGAAGCCAGTGAGCAGTCTAGTGTGGCTGGGGCAAAGGGTAGCAGCGAGGTGAGTCTGGAAAGGTAGACTGGGGCCAAAGTCCATCTTCCTGCTGGGGAATTCCTGCCTGGTTCCCTCCGCCCCATCTGGCTGGCCCCGTTCTCAGTGTCACAGTCCTGTCATTCTGACTCCAGCAGCTCTCACATGCTCCCTTGCCATGGTGATGGTTTTACGACTTTGATTTTGATTCTGGGCCAAACTGGTCATGTGGCTGGGCTGCCTCAAGACAGACACTGTTTGAGCCATCTGCCCTGGGTAGTTTCATATACTCTTCTCAGGCATTAGATCTCTCTTCCAAGTGGCTTTTGGTTGGCATTACAGTTTGGCCAACAGCATCAGAAAAAGATGGTTAGGAAATAAATACCTAAGAGAGAGTTGGTTCAGAATGAACACATTCTTTTAACGGTGTTCATTCTAGAGAATTTCAAGAGCTCAGAAATATGGAGTGTAGCCCAGATTTTGGCCACATCTATGAATTCTAACAAGGTTGGTATTCTTACACATTGCGCGTGGTTCGCTGGACAGCCTGATAGTTAATAACCGTGAGCTTAGATCTTTGCATTTAAATGCCTTTTTTTTTTTTCAGAAGATGATGGTGTGAGTCACAGAAAAGGAAGGCTCTTCCCACTTATTTATGGTCCTGGTGTTTTCTGGGAATTTTGTCAATCTTCAGAGAACAGTCTGATTTTTAGATTGCGTTAAATTCCTCAGAAACACTGCCGTATCATAAGTGCCTTTCCTTTTTAATGTATAGTAAGCATTAATAACTTCCTAATAAGTCTGGTCAAATAAATGCCTACTGTACAACCAGCTCTTAGTTTGGTATTGCAGATGCTGAAGAAACACCATGCGAGATTAACGAGATTCCGTATAATTCAGTACTAACTAAACCAAACCAAAACAAAGACAGTAAATATTCCTCTTCATTATTATTTTTAAGGATTTTTCAGCATCTCTTTTCTTGCCCTAGGTAGAAATTTTCTCATACCAGGGCAGTTGTAGTACAAGTCTAAGATGCTTTAGCGGCTTTCTCTGCTCAGATGGACAACAAAATCATTAAATCCCTTTTAATTCGGTGAATCTACCTAAACAGTTCCGATTTATTTCAGAACAAAAGGAATTCATTTGAAACATGAATATTGTTCATAGACAAAATTGCCCTAATTGGGGCTCTTTTTGGTTGAAACTACCTAGAACCAAACTCACATTAGCTTAAGTACGAGTGGGAATGTATTCATTCATATACTGTCATGCCTGGGGTAGGTGGCTTCAGGTTCAGCTGGATTCAACAGCTGAAACAGTAACATCTGACTCACTCCCCCACTCTCACCACATTCACTCTGGTTCTGTTCTTCTCGGTGTTTTCCTGATTTCCAAGTGGGCTATATGCATGTGGTAGTTGATGGCAGCTCAGCTCCAAGCTCACATCTACCAGCATAACTATCAGAGGGAAGTGAGCCCCTTCATTGCCAATAGTTCCAGCAAAAGGCCTGGTTTGGGCTCTCACTGTCTCAGGCTTCTGTCCATCACTGTAGGCAGGGTGGTGTAGTGTCCAGCTGGCCTGGCTGGGATCAGCCTAGAGCCAAGGGGTAAGGTCTGCCCTAGCCAACCAAATGAACTGACAGCAGGGGAAGGCACCTCACCATCAAAGAAATACAGAGTGCATGTTCCAAAAGAAAAGAAAGAGATACCACTCAAGCAACAATCGTGTTCATTGCAGTTACCTCAATAAATCCTAATGTATTAGAAAATTGGATGGTACAAGTCAGATGAAGAGGATATAACAAATACTAGTGAATGTAATAGGAAATAGACAACTAAAAAGTAAAATATGTCATCAAAAATTTGTTTCTTTTTAAATTTTCAAAGGCCAAATAGTGACTTTCATTGGATTATTTTCACTGATTTCAACAAAATAAGCTAGAATTGGCCCAGATGCTTTCTAAATTCATTTTAAGCGAAAGAAAGAGAAAGAGAGAGAGAAAGTGAGAAAGAAAGAAGTCTATAATTTGTGAATTTGTTAGATTTATTGTCTTGGAACTATCTAGAAATGGCTTTTGGGTCATAGAGTTAGGTAAGCTACATGATAATGTGTAAACAGTCTGACACTTACCATTTTTTCAGACAATGGCTTCCCCAATCTAAGGTGTACTCCTTCAAGGGACCTTTTATTTGACACTGTTTTCAGAAGAAGCAAAAAGAAAATTCAATCTCATCTTTGGCTGAAAATACATCACATAATTTTTCATATGAGTATTTAATAATATTAAATTTTCCTTCAAATTGATAAACCACATTCTCACCATAACTCTAAATATATAAAATAAAAATTCATGAAGGGATTTTATGGGCAAAACAAAAACTATTCCCCAGAAATATATAACAAAATAGCTGAATAATTTTTTTTTAATTATAAACTTTTAAAAGCAAAATAATGAAGTCTGGGTATGAGACTTTAGAAGTTCTACCAATTTAATTTGATTTATTACTGTGAATCAAAACTATACCTTTCTGTAAAAAGTATAGTTTTATTTTAGTTTATTTCCCTTTTTATAACACTGGTATATTTTACCCAAACAAGAACTTTCCATAAGACACTTGTTCTGTTCTGTTTTTTCCATCATGCTGACATTTTCCTTTACTTCCGTATCCTTCCATGTGGAACATCAATTACAACTAAAGGAAACATTTATTTCACAAATTGATGAGAGTGGTGATTAATTTTTTTAAAAGATCATAATAAATCCAGCTTGCCAGCTTTAGGGTTTTTTCATAGGCTATCCATAGGCTTTCTTTCCTTTTTTTTTTTTTAACTAAATACTGTCATTCTACAAAATATTCTTTCCTTCCTTTTGGCAATAAAAGTCGCATGGGATTCAGCATCACACCAAGAGTGTTACAACATCTCTTTCAGAGTTGGTCTTGTTTGTCCTCTCACTGGCTATTGTGTGGCTCCTTTTCATCCACCGTGGCCTCCCTGAGGTACTTGTCTTAGTGATGAGATCCACCAATTTTTCATCATTCTAGAAAAGAATGTCTCTCTCTAGCGGACTCGGTGATCTTACCTTGAGGTGTTAAGAATCGCTAAGGACTGTAAGGACTTGTGTAAATTACAGCCATGCAGAGAGGCGTTGAAAAATCAATAAGTAATGAAATAGTACCGGAGTGGAGTAGCCAAGAGAGCAATGGGTGGGAAACTCCCAAGGACGCAGTTTCATTTTGTCAGAAGGTAAAAGAAGATGTTCTGATGTGTTTCTATGGAACGGGCTTCCTTGGAAACAAGAGGCTTTGGGCGTAGATGGCAGCAGAGTCACTCTTGTGTTCCACAAGGATGTGTGGGGCTGTGGACTTCTTGGGACTACAGTTTCATCTTAGACAACCATACATTTTATTCCAGGAGAGCAATACATATGGCATTTTTTTCATCCCCTTAGGTGTCTGCCCTAAATGTAGCCCATTTGCTCCATTCTACAAGAGACCACCCACATTGCCTACACAAACCATCTTCATCCTTTCCATCCTATGGCAGCTACATTCCCCAGCATGTGATGGTGTAGTTGAAATTGGACATCAGTTCCCAAGGGTTCCCTCCTCTTCACAGATGACTCTAGAAATATAGGACCTGGAGGCTGAAACTCTCTAGTCTAAGCCTCATAGCCAAAGGGCTTTGTTCCAAATGGAAGATTCATAAGGCTGAAAGTCCTTGAGCTGATATTTAAATCTGTTGATTTTTTTTAAATTTTGAAATGACATCTAAACCATGTTTGTGATGTTGATCCTTTGGAGATGGTAGAGCTCATTTGCATAAAAAAAGAAGACTTTGAAATATTTGAATATAACAAAGAATTAGGTGGGGTGAGGATCCAATTCTGTCAACTTTGTTTGGGAGAACCTGCTTTCTTCTGCTTCTGGGTGAAGGTCCCCTTTCGTCCCTGCCCTTTGCAACAGTGATAGATGGCCTTCCCACCTAACACGCCCATCTGGCACATAAAGGAAGCTCCTATAGGGAAGGATGAGCCACCAACGGAATCTGGAGCTCTAGATCAAAGAAAAGGAAACCATAAAGATGTCACCCAAGACCCAATCAAAATGATGGGATTATATTTGTGTCTCTCTGTTTTAGATGCAGCTTCTGGACTTTGTTTGTCAATAGACCAGTGAAAACTGAACAAGATCCCCAAGTTCTCTTTTGGGTCAGTTGGTGTCACTCTAGCTGTGGGGTTGAAACTTAAAATATATATATATATATATATACATATATATATATATATGTACATAATATACATATATATATCCCAACACGGAAGAGAAGAAAATAATCATTGGTGTTTGTGCAATTAAAAGACTTGCAGTGTTTGTGATACTGTGACATGAGTCTGAAAACACCAAATAAGATACTCTACTTATCTCCTTTTCCTTTACCAACACCCAAGTACACTTGGAACATTGACAAGAAGAATCTCTTATACCTGATAAAACAGGGTAATAACCATAAACAGAAAAGCCCTGGGATTTGAACCAACTGCCAGCCAGTTCCCATCCCGTTTAGTCTATGTTGAGTAGGTTTCCTGAGAATTAATGACCTAGTTTTAATTATTGTTTTTAACTCTCAGGCTGCGTCTACCTATATTATGCAACACGGGAAATGAAGACGTGTATCCCATTTAATAGGAATATGTATGATTCAAATCTCCCCCAAAAAATACTTTTCTCTGAAATAGCCAGATTAAGTCATAGGGAAGTACTTTAGGTGGCTTGAATTATCCAATTAATTTGACTTTCCTCATCTCCTTGCATGAACATATATAATCTATCTACTTTTTTCGTACCTACCATGTGCTACAATGCCCGAACGAGGGTACCTTGATGAAAAACCCAACAGACAACAGTCATGATCCTTGGGCACTCACCATACCCAGGGCGTGTGACTGTCCTCTACCTGATGTGTTCATAGTAAATCCCTTCTAGTCACGTTCCGGTGCCATGGATATAGCAATACCCACCTCCTCCAACAATTCATCCGTTGATGCCATTATCCATTGTTTATGACATTGCAACCACAATAATGAATTGATATGTCTCGATCTTTGAAATGCTTAGACAGGAGGCCACACATTATAAGAAAAAAAAACAATGTCAGGACTCAATTCTATTCAGCAGGGGTTGGAAGTGGATATTGTGCAGGAAAATGCATTAAAATCAAAGAGGGTTTTGTTTAATATGATGGTTTTAAAGACGTAAACAATTATGATGGGCAATAACTCCTTCAATCAGAAGATCGTGGAGAGGGCCCTGCTTAGGCCAGGGTGCTGGTGTCATTCCAAGTCGTGCTACCACCGTGAAACACTAGGGGTCACCATGTTAATACCAGTGTCCTAGCTCCATTGCCCTCCTGAAAGCCTACCATGAGAGTTTTGGCTTTCTGTTCAGCCAAGGAATGTTGCTCATTGCCTTTCGTTCATGACATGTGACCATTTGGAGATATTTCAGGCATCACTGAAATAGTGGAGTAGAGTTCTCTCTAAACTTCTTCCTGGTGACCGATACTTTTTAAGGGCTACCTACATGTATCGATCCATTATTTTGGGCTAGATGTAATTATAAAGGGTGTACGGGCCAGTTATCCAAATATGGGACATTTTCACTCAAAAGCTGCATGGTCCTCCAATTCAGAAGTTCTGCTAAAGTCTGATTCTCTTAAACCAGGAGCATGCTTTTTTCCTTGCCAAGATTGACACTTCTCTTGAGTGGTAACTCAAAAATTAATGCTTCTCTTCCTTTGTTTCTCAGCTCTTTATGTTTTCAATCCCCAATTCAGAAATTATTTTCCAAAGTAGAAATTTAAGCAGTTATCTGTCGTCTACAGATATGTTATTGGCAGGTCCTGTCACAGTCCCCAGCATCAGGATGGGAAACTGCTCACTGAGGTCCACAGTGGGCCCCAACCTCATACTGATACAATTCTGATTTTACTCCTGTTGAAATCCTGAGGATAATCCTATCCACCCCACCACCCCACGCAAGAAGCTCTAGTTATTTCATTTGGGGTAGAGCTTCTGAAGCCTAGGATTAAAGAAGCTGAAGAGCTGTAAACAGCATTTAAACCACACACACATACACAAAAACAGTATTTCAAGGGAAATAGATGGCAGTTGATAATAATGGTAAGATCATAGCCTAGATAAAATACACTTCTAAGTCAAAATTAATTTTAAGGCTTCTGGAGTTTTTTTTAACATATTCTTTGTTTCTGTTTAATTGATTTATGTTAGCCAATGAGGGAGATACAAAGGTATACACATGCAAAGAAGGTAACTAGTGGATGCCACAATCTCTTTCTTGTCTTCAGCATTTGTGCAACTGCCTGACCCAAATCTATCCCTTCTGCTCCCAATGGTTCTCTCCCACCTGTTCAGTCTTAATCTCTCAGTTTCTCCTGCACTTCCTACTGTTACGGACTCTCCTCCACTTACCCTTATCCATGCTCTTTTTCTCTCTCCACCCCTTTTAACTAAATATAATAGTAAAGAAACTGAACTATATTTTGTAGTATTTGTTTATCTTCTCTGTATTCAGTTTTTAAAATAGGCATTTCTTTCTCTAAGAAAAGAAACTACTGATATTAGTTTTTTTTTCTTGTGGTCGTCAGCCCTTAATACAAAAACCAAGGGGTCCTCCCTTTCTTCCTCTTCCAAACCATATCCATGACTTGGTGGGAAAGTGATTTAGGATATTTCTGTGTAGCAAATTAATTTTGCAAAACCAATGGTCTAGAAGTAGAGAAATCAAGAACATGCAAAAGGTGGTGTTTGTTAAGTAGATATTTGGGGAGACTTGAAATACATTTCTGTCTCACCTGAAAATTAAACTCTTGTGGGTCCAACCTTTAACTCCTACCAAATTACAATAAAATCATCCAAGGTATAATCATATCAGGGGGTATATCTGCAATTATTTGTTTTTTAATTTAAGTTCTTCCAAACTCTAGCCTATAAACATCGTACTTAAGAGAGTTCTTCCTATAGCTTGAGTTAAGGAAACTTTCAATGTTAACTGAGAAGTTCATGACTTTGACCTTTCATTTCTCTAGAACTGGGAATTCTTAACAAAGTGACCGTTGGCTATTTGCAGCTCCTGTGGAAACAGAGGCAGAGAGAAAATTTCTCCAAGTTTCTCTCAGAGCAGTATGTATTGGGTACAGACAAAAATTGCAGTGGTGTGCACCAAAGGCATACTACTTAAGAAAGAGATTGTATAAAGTCTAATTCAGGTTCAATGATATTACACATTTTCTTTCTCTTTTGGACCTCCGGTTGATGGTAACCGTAATACAATTTTCTGATCAGATACTTATCCTTACCACATCCACAAGTGTACTTGGATGGCCCTGATGACCTAATCAAAAAGAAGGCAATAAAACAGAAGTTCTTCACCAAGGTCTGCAAACCCCAGGCATTGCATGAATGGGCTGAAGCCCTCCAAAAAATATATGTGAAATTTGGGGCATATGTTAACTTTTCCGCAGAAAAAGTTAATAACATTTATCATTTCCTCAAACAAGCCATGGCCCCCAGAAGCTTAAGAACCCCCTGGACTAGAGGGTCTTAGCGGGGCCTTTCGGAACTGAATCAAATATCTCCTTGTCAGGTTTCATCACTGCATGGACCAGAAAATTTTGATTATAGTAATAATACTCCTCTTAATATTTACACTTAATAGTGTTTACCATGTGCCAGAGCACTGTTCTGAGGATGTGATGTGTGTTCATTTAATCCTTCTCTGCTGGGAACTCTTACTGTCCCCCCTCCACAGCTGAGACTGCAGAAGCATGGAGAGGTAGGCGCCTTCCAAGGACACAGGTGAGAAAGTGGCAGTGTTAGGGCAGGACTGGGGTCTGGTCCCATGGTGCATGGGTTTAACCAACTGCCTAACCACTAGGCTCTCCTGCCTCTGGACTGAAGGTTACTTCCAGCCAGGGGGTGTTCCTATCTGAACAAAAACACAACTGAGAGTCTAAGGAAATATGAACATTAGAGATGTAGGGAAAAAATACACCTTAACTTGTTGCACCCCCAGATGTTAGCAGTTCAGGGGAATCCCAGCAAAATGCCCAGGTGCTCCTGGAGAAGACGCCCCAGGCAGCAGACAGGTCTGTGGGCCCAAGGGGGCTAGTTGGTCACCAACCTTCAGGACTCTTTGCACCTGATGTTTGGCGCTTTCCAGTTGACAGGTCATAGCCCCATCTCTCCTTTTGTTTGACGTTCCCCTCACTCCCTGGCAAGAAAGACAGGGTGGAGATTAGTTTACAGACTAGAAGACTGAGGCCCAGAGAGGTTGTGCCCTCCAGAGTGAGGGTCCCAGGCCTGGGGTACAGCAGATCTGTGACTAGGACCCGGGTCTCTGGGCCCCCAGCCCAGTTCTCCTTCCACTGCTCTCTGCTGCACTGCCCATCAGTATCACTTGACCTTGAAGAACACAACCCCCAAACCAGTGGGAATCCCACACACATCCACCTCATCTGCAATGGGCCCCTTTTGGTTTGTGGACCTAAAGTAGGCACGATCCAGAACCCACACAAAGCACTTTTCCTTCCATTATTTCATTTAATCCTCAGAACAACCTAAATAAGGTGGCTAGTATTTCTCCAGTTTCACAGACAGGGAAACCGAGGCTTCGTCTGGGAGTTAGTAAGTTACTAAAAGATGACTTCAGACCCAGATGTGTCGACTCCCCGACATTTGCTCTTCCCCACCGGCCCATCCTACCGTCCAAGGAAACAGGAAAAAGCAGAGGGGGAGGAAATGAATGGCCCGGTTTGTGCGATGAGCAATGCTTTCTACCTTCTCTGAGGACGGCGCAAAACGGAAATCTGTTTAAAGCACTAGCTCATGAGGTTAAAATTAAAGAGGACAATTATGAGCAATTAGTCACTGGAGTGGGGCTCCATAGGCGTCTTCAAAAATAGGATCAGCTCTCACTCACTTGGACCTGGCACAGAGGAGCCGTCAAAGAAGGCTTTTTCTGGGCCTGTGAGTCTGTGATTAACTCTTTTAAAGGAGCCAGGCTGTTCAAGCTCATTAGAAACAATGACCCCATTTCTCAGGAGCTGTCGAGTCAAGCGGGTCCTGAGGAAATTTCTTTGGCACCCGGCAATCGTGAAATTAACACCAGCGCCGCTGGCACCGGATCACTCTCCTCTCTTGAGTCCCGGGAAGGGGAGCAGTCACTCAACCTTTTTGTCCAGAAATCCCAGGAAGCCCGGGCAGCGGGGTGGTTTGGGTTTCAGCACCTCTGAATGCATCATTTCAGTCGACCTTCCTAAATTTTAATTCATCCTGAGGTCCTAAGAGAAGAGTCCTGAATAGACACAGAGGTGTGGGGAGGGCTTAGAAGGGGCGGCGGGAGGAGATGCTTGTGATCTGGGCCCAGAGCTGGAGGGGAGGTAGCAGGTGAAGCTCACAGGGCAGCCAGGTGTGCCAGTGCCAGGCAGGAGGAGACCCCTCTGTCCCCAAATTCCCTGGGAATAAGTAGGAAAAAGACCTGACTGGAGGCCTTCAGGAGTTTCACATGGACCCTGGTCACACAGCCAACCAGTGTGACCAAGCTGCTGCCAACCACACTTCTAAAGGGGAGGCCCAGGATGGTTCGTCTTTGATGTGCTCGGTGGGCCAGACTCCTCTTCCCTGTACTTCCAGCACTGTGTCTACTAAAGCTATTTTCACAGTGCGAGGAGGCCTGGCCCCACCGAGAGGCAATGAGGCTTCTCCCCCCTTCCCCTTTCACGGGGCTCCCCAGGGCAGCCCAGCACAGGTGCCTGACCCCAGCCCCCAGGGAATCTGGGTATCTCCTCCAGCAGCAAAAAAATATACATATAGCTCCAGGGTTTTCTCTGAAAGAGCCATGGGTAGGAGCGAGTCAGAGAAAGGTCTGACTTATGGCCACTGTAAAAGAAAAGGCGAGAAGCTGGAGGGGAAAAAAAAAAATCGAGTGGGATGGAGGCGAGGAGAGCGGGGAGGGGTTGGGTTTGGTTTTTAGTTTTTCCCCAGCAGTTTCTGTTTTGGAGATCTGAAATCCGCAAGTGTTACGTCAAAGCTTTCTGCAAATGACTTGATGAGGGTTTTTTGTTGTTGGGTTGCTGCACTCCCGGGACTCATTGGGATGGCAGGATAAAAATTAATTAGAGGCTGTTTGGAGGGGGCTTTGCAAGACAGCCTGGGGCTACGCTTCAGTGTGATTGTTAGAAGCAATATCATCACCGCCTCCTCGCCCGGCGAACAGGCCTGTGCCGGGGCGGCCGGGGGGAGCCACGGAACGTTCAACACAGACATCAGAGCCAAGACTTCCTCCCAGAGAGATTACTTACCACAAACCAGTGGATCTACCTGCTGACAACCTCAGAAATATGTCTTGTTTCATTTTCAGATTTTTAAGAGGCGTTACATACGAACCTTGCAGAATCCTTATGAAACAGCCCTAGTGGGAGGGCTCCTGCCTCTCCCACGACGCTGAGCGTGACACTCAGGCCGGCAGAGCCACCCAGCAGCCACAGGAAGGCAGGATCCTTTTCAGCCCTGGGTTTGGCTCTTTTTTTAGGGAGTGGCAAACTGAAAAGAGTGTTCCAATAAGTTGGCACATTTCTGCTGACCAATGATTATTTCAAATTCAGACCACTTACCAAAAAAAAAAAAATGTAGCCCTTCTCACCATGGTCTTTATCTTTCTCCCTTCCCTCTCTTTGCCCAGGGGCCCACATGTCCCCTCTGCTGTCTCATCCACACATAATCCTCCTCTACCTGAAGCACTGGTTCAGTGGGTGACCTTGGAGTTTGATTAATTGGAAACCGGCTCTTTAAATCCGGATCAAACTGTTCAAAGCATGATACCAGCCCTGGCATTTCATCAGCCACAACAAGTAGCTTTTCCAGCTGTATAATTCACCCTGGACATGGAGAAAGAAAAGGGGACAGACGCCTGGGTTCCCTTAGGAGGTGCACCTTCAGCCATCGTGAAAGATCCTCTGCACTTTATGTAATATAGTTTGTCTCCAGACGAGGGTAAAAATGTGTGCTGGTCTGTCCTTATAACATTTTCTGTGATGCAAGCAATAATTAAGATCCCTGTTTTATGGGTGGAAAAACTGAGATTGTTCATATTTCCCATGTCCAGAAAAAGACAAGCTATGTGTGAGCTCAAAGAAAACTTGGAAACTCCGAGGGCCCTTCCCCTCTCTCTAAACTTAGCTGTGTCTTTTTTATTGCCTGTAATCGTTTCCTTGCGTCATGGTGGGGGTGAGGGTGGGGTGGGGGAAGCCAATGGGAACAATTACCAAAAGAAAAACAGCCAGTTTTCCCCCAGACAGCCATTGCCAAAGTGAACGCGCCAGCTGTGTGATATGAAATCACGCCATCACACATGTCAGTGACTTCCTGCTTTCAAAGGTGCGTTCTCGAAGGTGAGTCTTATTGCCTTGACCTCAGATAAGGGATCGTCATGACGCCGCTCACCACATCTTAGGAAGGAACAAAAGATCCTTTCCTAGGCAGGCTTCCCACTGAATCTGAACACTTGGATCCAAGACGGTGGTAAGCCGTGTGACATCACCTATGTCCGTGGAATTCCTGTCCTTACACTTAACCAGATGGACAAGGAGTCCCCAATGCACTGGGACAGCAGTACCTGGTTAGCGAGCTCAGAGAAGAAACCCAAGACGCCTCCTGTTCTGTTTGCTCCCTGCCAAAGAAAGGTGAAAGGAGATAGGCAAGGGTCGCCCCCAGAAACCAGGTTCCAACTAAAGCAAGGGCTGAGGAGAATGGCTGCAAAAAGCTGAACCCTCTCTGCTCGCTGCTTTCAAAACTAACCAGTCTGCCTGAAAATCAATCTGCCGCTTTATAAGCAGCCAGCATATTTAAAACCATGGAAATGAAAAATGGAAAAGACCTATTAAGTCTTCTAGATCATTCCCTAGGGCCCAGTGCAGGCTTGTTCCCTGTAGTACATTTGTTACTGCTATGTCAGGCCTGATTTCAAGTGTCTCATGCAATGAACATGAAGAAAGCAGAGACAGTGGTGTCTGCCCACCCAGTGCATAAGGATCACGTGATTACAGTTCTCCTAGCTGCTCCCTGGCCTTTGGAATGCCCAGAAAGGGTCTGGATTCCCCAGGGCTTGGCCCGGAAGAAACCAGCATCTTCGAGAAGGTAGAGACATCGGAGAACATCTTCACTGCTTTGAGTTAAGTGAAGTAACAGTCTGCCTTTTAGAAGCACTCAGACACTAGCATGTCTGCAAATAAATAGCCATAAGGGAAGGGAGAGAGAACCCAGGTGTTTCGGGATTCATTTTTTAAACTTAATAAACCGTACCCCAGGGAATCCAAGATTTCTCTCTCTCAGGTTTTCTTCTGAGTTGGTCAGCTTTCAACGATACCACATTTCCAACCAGCAGCAAAATGGAGGAAAAATTTGCAGAGATGCCAGGTCTTTATTCTAGAACGTGCGGGACCCAGTGACAGGAAAATAAAGGCAGATGGCTTCACAATAGTCCGGGCAAGGTTTTCTGAGAAAACTATTCCTTTCTTTATCTCCGTTCCCAGCTGGAAAGGGAGCAAGTCAAATTCATGATTTCAGGTGGGAGAGTCCTCACAACCAGGGTAAACAGAAGCTGAAGCTAATGGAATCCAGGGGACAAAGGGATCAAAACAGGGTGAAGCAATGTTCTTTTTCCTTCTCTGTGTTGAAATGAGGGTGTGAGTCCCTTTAGATTAGCCCTGTTAAAAACTACCAATCCGTGCATCGGAAGGTCCAACTCTGTTATACAGCGTGGGTGAAGTGAAAAGTGAGTCATTGGTCCAACGCAGAAACTGCACGACAATTTCTCTACCCCGAGGATCGTGAAACTGTCACTATTTCACATGAACAGGAACAGGACCATCCAAAAAGGACAAAGAACTGTGTTCCAAACAGACTCACCTACTCCCATTTCTGGACTAAAGGATAAGGCCCATTTTCGTTACTTTTAAGCAAAGCTGAACTTGGAAAAGCCTCAAGTTGGACTCCCAGGCCAGAGGCAGTCACTTCTGAAGTCCCTCCCACACCCACTCACGCATCTCCCCACAGCCCTTTTCTCTTTCCCTCTAAAACATTTATCACATCTCAGCATTGCAGCTTTCTTTTTTTAAGTTCAATGTCAATAGCTAGTTAGGAGAGGGCAGCGGGTCAGGGATTAGGACTCCAAACTGTCCTTGGCGTTTCTCTGTAGGCTGATCTGCTTTTTGCATCAGCCCAATAAAAAAAAAAAAAAGAAAAAGAAAAAAATCTCTCTTTACTATCTGAGAAAAGATCAGAACAGGAAAATGTCAGTTTGAGAGCTGACAGAATTCTGATAAGAATGAACTGGAAATGAGAGAAAGAAAGGAAGAAATGCTGTCACTCTAAGCAGTTCTTAATTTAATGTTTTTAGACAAATACGTTTCCTGCTGAGCGAGTGTGTGTTTTTCACACACAACTCGTCCATCCCTCTGCCGCTTTTCCAAACGCTCTTCTTGAGAGAAAGCCTGTCTGTTTTGACTTGATTTGATTTGATTTCTGTGGTCTTTCCAGAACCTTTCAAAGATCTGGAAAGGGTCGACCTTGCTGGCCTGAAAGCTGTGAGCACATTCACTCCCACAGAATTTGTCCTGAGCCCTGAAATAGTTTCCACTTTCAGAAGGATCTATACATATTTTTAGAGTTAGACAGATAATTTAAATCCTCAGGCTTAATTGAACCGACAGAATGGAGAAGGGGAGTGCTACAGATGGAAACATTTTCCAAGAGTGACGACCTCTGAGTTCACATTTAATACCTACATAATAAAGGCTTGGAGATAATATAACAGCATTGTTTCTGTTGCCCTATTTTTTTTTTTAACTTATGTAGCAACTTTATCATTGGAAGAAATGGCTGCTGTTTTTAAATACAGGCTACAGGAAACATCAAAAAGTGACCCCCATTAAAAGATATCATTTTCATGAAGAAAAGGCCAAGTCCTTTGAAGAATAAAAACACTTACTAGATGTTAAATGTTCTTGTGAATTTAAAAAAAAAAAAAACATTTTTTCTGGAAACTAAGGAATTGCCTAGTTCACCCACAAAGTGTTTACTGAGTAAATACTGTATGCCTCACACTCTACTGGGCATTTTATTAATATATCATCTCAGTTAATCCTATAATGACTCTATGAGGCAAATACTATCATCCACATTTTGCAGTTGAGGAGAGAGAGGCTAAGACGGAAGATCACACACCCCCCGGTGTGACAGACTCAAGGGCCACACCTGATGGGGTAGCTAGGCAGCCTGTACGTACACCGGACATGCCCTGTCTTTGACGGTTTTGTCCTGAGTCTTTATTCACTTTATCAGGTTGCGTTAAAAGTCCTGTCTTCAGCTATTTTGAATATGTTACAAAAATGCATTAGAACTATTTTTCAAATTTAACTGGGCATCCCGTATTTTTATTTGCTAAAATGGACAACTCCTACCTCTGGGTCTCATGATCTCAAATCCAGAGGTTTGGTCCCGTCTTCCATGCAAAAGGAATGGGTTTTTCTAGACACTTGCATACTCCTTGATGAAACAAACAACATATATGTTAAATCTGATCTACAGTACTCAAGAGTGTGGGCTCTTGAATCAGTCTTGAGTTGAACCCTTTGCTGTGCCACTTCCAAGCTGTGTGATCTTGGGCAAGTTTCTCAACCTCCCTGAGCTTCAAGTTGCCCACCTGTAAAATGAAGACAAGAATAGTGCCTACCTCGTAGGATTACGTGGGGATTGAAAAAGAGAACGTGTATCATAAAACAAGCCAGTTTCTGGCATATAGTAGATGTTCAAGAAATATCAGCTATTACCCATGCCTTCAACATCATTCTACTGTGGCTCTCCTAAAGCATAGCGCTGGTCAGGTCATTCCTTCTTTAAAATATTCACTGTCCAGCTGGCTCAGTGGCTCACGCCTGTAATGCCAGCTATTTGGGAGGCTGAGGTGGGAAGATCACTTGAGGCCAGGAGTTTGATACCAGCCTGGACAATGAAGTGAGACCCCCATCTCTAAAAATAAAAAAAAAGAATAAAAATAAAATAAACCATTCACTGCCTATAAGAGATGGTGTACATTCCTTAACTTTACACACAATGTATTGTGTGTCCTGGCCCTGGCCATCTTGCCAGCCTGGTTCCTACCACCCCACGTAGGAGATAATCAAGTAATGTTTGTCAGGATACCGCATTGAAAATCACTCTGAATTTCATTAAGGAAACAATTAGGTTTTTCAGGTTTAAGTTTGAATTTTTTTTCTCATGAATAAGATTTCACTGATAATGAATCCTTGGGCCGCTGTATCCTTACAGGTAGATTTCACTTTTTAATGAAAGATGCCAGGTAATTTAGGATGCTCTAGGACCCTGCAAGCAAGACCCCCACACTGGAGTGGCCAGAATGCTCGGGAAAGGGTCTAGAGGAAGAATTTTTCTGGAAGAGTCCATATTTCAACTCTCCGGCCCCCTGCAGGCTTCCCACCTGCTCCTCCCTCTGACTGAGGCCATTTGAGATAAATCCCAACTTGGAGAGCCGCAGAGGCCTCCTGGCTCAGAGGTAGCCAAGCCATAAACACAAAGAAGGAATTTTATTGGTGCATCCTCAACTCGTTATTTTATTGTCTGGCATCTCCGCTACCTTCTCTTAAAACAGACAAAAATGTCTTCTGTAAAACCCAAGTTTGGTCTTCCGGGCTCAGATTCCCGTCGTCTGCAAAGGCCTCACAGGGAGCATCCGTATTGTCTCTTGGTCACTCTGAAAGTGGAGGTTTCAGTCGCTGCCTGAACGTGAGAACTCTGAGCAACACCCAGGCCCTGGGAGAGCACATGGCGGACCTGGCACCCCCAGAGGGGGGCCGAGGCAGGAGGTTAAGTCATAAGGGGGGTCCAGTACTCCGGTGGGAGAGAGGAGAAACAGTAGGCCAGAGGCCTGGTACCAGCTGAGGACACAAACCAGGCCTCTTCCCAGACACACGGCCCGCATCCCGGAGGCCCTGCTCCTTACGGCTTCATGTGCTGGCATAAGTTCCAAATTGCTGCCAGTTTCACAACTGTTTTTAATTTAAAGGGCTCCGGGCTGTGATATTCCAGGGCAAAGAGAGATTTTTTTTTCCCACAAACGGAGCAGAAGGACGAGATCAGAGCACCCCCACGGTTTGTAGGAACTGACTTCACCTTCTCGGCTCCTGAGATCTATTCATCTCTCCCCATCTCCAAAATGTGCTTCCATTCGAAGATGAATGTGCACCCTGGAGACCACTCAGAGGAGGCTCAGAGAGGGCAGAGCAGGCAAGCACAGCAGCTATAAACACAACTTCCTTTAAGAAAAAAAAATTAATTAAAGGACAGCTCAGAGTTTTCCAGAACTCAAGACAGTGGGTTGACGTCTACAACCATCTCCGGAGGCTGATGGAAAGAGATGGGCTCAGTGACACCCCCGGACAAGGAGCTCACTCAGACAGGGAACACTTGATGAATCCCTTCGGGGAGGAAAAACAAACAAAGGAACACTCACCTCACTTTACAGTAACCCAATTGCGAAAGAACAGGAGAGCAAGCCAGGATAATTACACAGGCATTTTATTATCCACTGCTGCCTTTCAAAAGGCAAAGGATGAACTTCTGAACGCTCTAGTTGGGATCTTCTGTGCCTCCTCTCTTCCTCCCTGCTCCGAGGAAAAGGTCAGAAGAACCCGAGCTTGTCTGGCCTGTTTTGTTCCTTTGTGCCATTTGGAAAAAGCCACCCTCCTCTGGAGGAACAGTTAGGAAAAGGTACCCCCACTGGGTAGACAAAACCCAGTGAGCTTTATGCTTGAATAGCTTCTCCTGGGTATGAGCAAAGAGCTACCTGTCCTTCCAAGTGGACACTGCCCTGCCCACAATTGCCCCCGCAGCTGGGCACCTTTACATAGACTATAAAATGCACAACCGCACACAGTAGCTCTAATAGGAATTATATCCCCAACACGCTTCTGTTATTTACTGACATTGCATAGATGATCATCTCTCCCTTCCCAGTCCTTACAGCCTGTTTGTCCCAGAACATGTTTGCCCGATTCTCTTTGAGTGATGATTTTATATGCATAGCCAAGGACACAAAAAAGAGGAATACAACTTGGGTTTCCAGGGCAAAATCTAACCTGAGACCACTGGCAGATAATGCAGCCAGTGGTCACTTGAAACGTGCCCCTGTGGGCTTCCCCATCCACCGTAAACCTATGCTGCCACTTGTCAGACCAGAGCGGTTTGGGGCTACAGTCCCACTCCTACAGGCAGATCTGACAAAAAGGAATTCACGGGGCTCTGAAAACTAGCTGCGGGCTTGCTGCTCAAGCCCTGCCTGTACAAATTGTTCCCAGACATTCCCAAAAGGCATTTCTCTTAAGAAGAATATCATGGTAAGAAGCAGAGTGACAGTTACCATGCAATGCACCTGGCGGGACCCGGATGGCAGAGCAAAACTTTGGTTCCTCCAGAACACGGACACGGGCACACCAGAAAGGGCAGACAAAGTGGGCTGGCAGAGAAAGCTTATCAGCAATAGACGCAAGCCCTCGACCTCCTACGGGAGTGGGATTTGTGCACAGTCGTGTCTCCTCTGCAACCTTAGGACCTCCACTGGCCCGCAGGGTGTGCAGAGCAGTTTTCTGGATCCTTGTAGTGAGTCCAGACCAGCCTTGAGAATAAAAGCAAAAAAAAAGAAGAAGAAGAAGAAGAAGAAGAATGAAATAAGAGGATCCCTTGTGAATGGATCTGAGTTCTGACTCTCTTCCCAACATGCCTGTAAATTTTCCCTACAAATATTTGGATCTGTGTACAGCAAGTCTGAGTTCTGTGGAGCAGCTCGCTCTCTCGGTGACCCCGGGTCCAAGAGTTGGCTGGAAACAGAAACGACTGGCCAAATCCTGGATGCATTCAGCTGGGCTCAGTCCCTGCAGGCTTTGTTCTTCAATCTGTTTATACAGTCTCCCCTAGGAGTCTGTAATTTTAATCAGTAAATATCTCCCTTGATTTATCACCTTCTATTGACATAGTGGTAATTCAAGCAGTGGAGCTAAAGCTGGGCCTGCTGTGTGTTGTTTCCCCTCATTGTGCCCAAACTCTGTTTGATTTTTCTCAGGCCTCTTAGGTAATTGGGCCACCTCTGACACTCTGTCTGACAAGGCTGTGGTCAGGGGTCAGTGGGTTCCCCCTTCTGAAAGGCAGAATGTTCTAACCAATCACAATGCAACCCCATCTCGAGTTTGCTAAAACCGGAGCGGACAAACCACAGGCTGATAGGACCCAGTAGATTTCATTTAAAAAGAGGAAATCCAAGATGCTTAGAAAGGACACTATTATTCATTCTCTCCAGTCCTGGAGACAGTTTGGAGACTTCATGTGCTGGTGGTATATCTCTGAGTGGAGCAGGGAGACCCTCCTTCCCAAACCTTCTGGAGCTGCCAATTTTCACATTAGCAGATCGATCCCTCTGCACACACGGGGTTGGATGAGTACTCAGTACTCAGTTCTACTTTTTTTTAATGAATGTGCTTATTTATTTGGTATTTATGCTGGTAAATTTATAAGATTCTTGGGGCCTCTTGTATTCTGATTTCAGCACCGCCTTTAACCAAAAATGTTCATGAGTTTCTTGGTGGTCAAGGTAAAGAAATGAAAACTTGACAGTCATAGAGCAGAATACAGTCAAAGCTGTCTTGATAGGCCCTGATAGGCCAAGGTTCTATGCTAAACTACTTGTGTTGCTTGCATGTAGCCCAGAACTAGAAGGAATGGCTTGATGTGGAGGACAAGGTCTAGAGTCCCAAAAGATCTCAGTGAACTGAAATGATCAACTGAAACTTAAAAGGATAAAATCGATGGAAATTGCCAAACTTTGGTTCCAAAAATCAAATGCCAAACCACGAAACAAGGGCAAGCTGTTTAAGTTTTGTGAGAATACGTTAGAAGTTTAGGTGTCCATAAGCTCTATAGATGCTAACTGTGTGACCCCCCAGCTGCCAAAAATACTAATGAAATCTTAGGTTGTGTTGGTATGAGCACGGTTCCCTCCAACCGTTCTCTCACTGAACTTGACTTTCCTTGAAGTTTTTCATCGTTGTATCCCCTATGGTAACTAGATCAGTGCCTCATATCATCGAAACTTACATAAATATCATTGAGATGAATGGATGAATGGATGGGTGGATGGATGGATGGATGGATAGCAAGGGAAGAAACTGACCTACTGGTCGACACATATCTAAAATAATCTGTTGAATTTTCAATGCCACATATAAGGATGAACACAAATAAAGTAGAATTTGTCAAGAAAAGAGTGCCCAGGGAGTGGAGGATTTGGGCAACATGCCATAGGTGAATGAGCTGAAGAAACTGGTACATTGGAATAGGAGATGGCAAGGAATCTTTGGGGAAGGGGCATGGGGGAGGAGGAGAGGAATGTCATACAGATTTAGAATTTTGAAGGATGGTATGTGTGACAGGGATTAAAGCAATTTCCATTGCTTCAGAGGATAAAGTTAGAAGCACATGGTAGATGCTACAGATATGTAGATTTTAGAACAAGGAAGTTAGAGGCATCCCTGGTGCCTACAGGGAAGTAGCCAGATTCTATCGATGGGCCTTTCTCTTTCTCGCTTAAGGCTATCACGGCAGCCCCTATCTGTGGCAGCCCCTGTCCATGACAGCGTGTCCCTGCTGTACCCCCACAACTAATTGCCAACACCCCTTGCTCAGTGCTTTATTTAATAGTGCTTTACATGAAAGTTAGTTCATGTGTCTGTCTCCTCTACTAAGGTATACATTCCTTGAGAACAAGGCCTGTGCCTTTCTTATTCTTTGTATGTAGTAGAAACTCAATCAACATTCACTTTATTTGTTGCATTAAATAGAACATGGCTGCCTCTTGCATTCAAGTCCACTACCAAAGAAATTCATTTGGTCTGGCGTGAGATCTGTGGAAACACAGAAAGTCTGCAAGGGCAACACAGCAGTGTTGGCTCTGCTCCAGCGTTCTGTGTATTTTGGGAAAGATCCCATCTGTGAATCCATTCCTCCCATCTTTAAAATAAGGATACCTGTATTCTTAGGTTCACAATACTGTGTACCTAATGTTTCATCTAAAGGTAATCTCTAAATTTAAGGTGCCATTATGATGATAAATATCACATGAAAGGACCACTTTCTCCTTGCCCTTTAATATCAGCCTTCTCTCTTATTTCCAAGTTTCTACCAGAAAGTTCTAGAAAATTCATTTCAGTCAAACCCGTTTGTCTGCTACTCATTTAAACCTCTAAAAAACACTGGAGTCTCTTTTGCATATAATGGAAGAGTTGTTTTTTATTTTCTTCTTCTTATGAGAATTAACAATTATTTGGGCTTTTCCTAATAACTCAAATCATCGAATATTTTAGCCTAAGGTGGATATACAGAGTTCCCCTTCAGAGCCCATGAATGGGACAAAGTGACTCCCATGTGCTAATGACATAGGCTGCCTCTGTGACTTAGTCATGCTGGTGACGCAAAGGCACGTTGGGCCAAGGATGAAATGATGACAGTGCTTATCTTTGTGCTTATTCTGTAGATGAAAGGACTTGCTCTGATGCAGGCCTTGTGCTATTTCTCATTATTACATCATCGCCCTCCTAGCACCTTCGATTGCAGGGTATTGCCGGACCAGAAACTTCAATGAGAAGGCTTTTCTTGACTCTTAGCTCTTATCTAGCCTACCTTTCATCACACTGCCGCATTCCTCCCCAAAGGTGGCAGCATTCTGGCGAATGGTAAAGTGAAACCATTTCCAGAGAGGTAATTAGCAAAGTGCACAGAGGCTTAAGACCAAAAAATATAAATAAATAAATGGAAGGCAGCTATCAATCAATAAATAATAAAAAATTCAGTCGAGGGCATTTTCCATCCTGGTGTTCTTGTCTGCGAGAGCAAGAAAGAGGGATTCATGAGGACAGGTTGGGCTACCCCTTCTCCGTTCACAGTACACTGCTTCGATATGATACAGTGTACACGCGTCATGGGCGGTGATAAGGATCAAAAAATGGGAACTGTGATGTCACCTCCTCTGACTTCCTACCATCACTTCAGCCTTTCTAGTGGGACCGTGAGATACCTGATCTTGGATATCCATGGAGTAATTGCATAGACATTGATCTCTTAATGGTGGACGATGAGTTAATTCATCCCCAAACCCTTCCAACTTGGCAGATGAGGAGTTATTAGTCATTGAACTTACCCTGGGCATTACATATTGTATTGTTTATCATTTACATATAAATGAAAGTGTGAGCCTCTCAAAGGAGACATGGGCCTACAAGCAAAGAGAAGAGTAGAATAGCGCTAGGAAGACGGGGTAGCACTGGGTGCTTTAGAGATTTTCTGTTGCCAAGAGACAAGGGTCAGTTGTGGCGAAGGATGAGAGAGGAAATGAATACAGGATTTGTGGGGAAGAGTGTGGCACGGGAGACAAGGAAGGCTGGGGATGGCTCTGGTGTTAGACAAGGGAAGGGAAGGAATTGCATTCATTCATTATGCATTCATTCCACAAATGTTCCTTGCGCTAGATAAGGATATTAGACACAGCCCTGCCCTCAAATAAAAAAATAATATGTAATCACAAGTTGGGAAAAGTACTATGAAGGAAACAACAGGGTATTGTAGGAGAAAATAATGGGAATGGGGATTCAAGGGTTGGGAATGTGTTTGAATAGACTGGTCAGAGAGGATCTCTAAAGAGTGAACATGTAAACTTGAACTTGAAGGATTAAAAAAAAAATGAGCCAGCCAGATCAAAAGAGGAAAAGAGATCGTGTCAGAGGCTTTTGTGAAGGTCTTGAAGCAGGAGAGTCCTTGGCAAATTCAAAGCAGTGAGGTGTGGATGGGCTTCCCTGTCTTGAGCACCCATCACGGCCGGGCCCTGGCCTGGGTGCCATGTGTGTTAATGTGTTTGCTCCTGCTGGCCCTGCCAGTGTTCTTGTCCCCACTCGACTGGTGAGGAAAATGGGGCTGAATGGCTGGAACACAAAGCGCAAAGGAGAGATGGCTCAAGAGTAGGTTGGAGAAACAGGCCAAGGCCACCGGCTTCTCAGCAAGGAAATGGGCTTATTCTGATTTGAGTTTTTAAAGGATCCCTCTGGCCCCTCATGGATGAGTGAGCAGAAATGGGGCGAGAGAAGAAGTGGAGGGATCACTCAGAAGGTGTAGCAGGTTCCTAGCAAGAGGAGCCGTGCCTGGGCCGAGAAGATGACAGGAGAGTAGGTGGCAGGAAAGGGTGGATGAGGGCGGGTTTGGGCTGCATTGAGATTCAAGAGGCAGCCCAGAGAGTAAGTATGTGCAAAGAAAATACATGGACTCAACCTAACACCAGCCCCCTTCTACCATGAACAGATTCCTTAAAACTGGAAGATTCCTGGGCACCTAACCAGGATCCTGCCTCACTGTCGATATGAAACTTAAATAACCATTTCCTGCGTGTTGCACATGTTGTGGTTTGGCTACCCTCATTCCCTCCATGTTTTTTTGTTAAGTGGACACACACACACACACACACACACACACACACGTGCGCGCACTCACACACACACCCTTCTGATCCACTGAGCACTTAGAAAGAATCAGCCAGTAAGGTTTCTTCCTGTGACCAAGGCAGTCTCCACGCAGAGAACAGAGACCTGCTCCCCAGAAACTGAAGTTAGGAAAAAGAAAAAAAAGAAAAAGGCTGAAAGGACAGCTCACCTGGGGGGGAACAGGTCCAACTAACCTCAAGCCAATCATTAACTCTGCCCAAGGCCTTGAGGACACTCACACATTCGGGAATTTTAGGAGCCCGGAAACTAAGAGCAAAGTTTATTTTCAGAACAAGGACCAAAGAAGGAAGCCAAAGATAAACAGGGGCCGAATGTTTTAATTATTTTAAATGGTTTCCACCCCAACACCATTCCCCAAATCTAAAAGGAACGAAGGTCAGGAGGATCTATCTGTGTGAGAGCAGTTTCCTTCCACTCTGCCACGTGGGCTCAGGCAGCCCGTGGCATTTTCCTCCCGGGAACGGCTGGGTCTGTGCACGGCCGCTTTGTGACTTTGGCCAAACCTGGGTGTCGGGGCCCTGGCGAGTTTTCTGGGCAGCTTCAGAACAGTAGCCACAGAGTGGTCTCCGGGGACTGCGTCTGAGTTTCCTGCGATCCAGTCCTTCATCTGGGTTTTATAGAGAACAGGGGTCTTGACCTTGGAGTCGAGGAGAGCAGAGCCTTGTTAGCAAACTGTCCAGGAAAGACTTTAAGGAAAAACAATGTGGTGAAGAAAAGGGAAACTGGGAAGGGCTGAAGGAATACAGGCCCTTCATCACGTCCAGGCCCAAACAGCCTCCTTGGGTGTGGCCCTCAGACGGGCAAAATCAACTCCAGATATCTGGGGGAGGTGGGGAGCGAGGAGAGAAGACGAACGTGCCAGGGGAAAAAACATAACTGCTAACACGATCGGATGCGAGTGGCTACGACAAGCCGTGGCCCATGGAAGATCTCAGGAAACACAGCTCGGAAAAAAAGTACAAAAGTCCTTCAGTGTGAAGTAATGAGGCGCATCTAATTATATTTAAGAAAGAAACAGCAAGAACTACTTTAAAAGCCTTCCCCCTTTCTCTCTTCGCAACTGAGTCCAAATCCCAAACTGAGACACGCTGTTATTCCAGAGAAAGTGGGGGATTTTAGAGAGCATCACGGGAGACAAGGTTGTTATTTTCTCAGAACTGAGAAAAACTAGCACACAAACCCTTCCCTGCCTGTTCTGTCTTCCTTTCCCTGCCACCCCCCCCCCAAAAAGAGTCCCATCAGGAAACAGCAGGGGGAGGAAGAAGGAAAAAAATATAAAAAATCAAAAATGAAAAAGCCCACAGGCAGCCCCACCATGAGAAATCAAGGCCGTCGAAATGACATTTGACACCGCCAGGCCACAGCTGAAGAACAAGGGAAAAGTTTTAGGGTGACTGTCACTGACCCATGGTCCCTCACTCCTAACCTTCCTCTCCAACACATGTTTCTCATTTCCTTGCTTATAGCTGGTCCAAGCTAATGATATGTGTTTTGGCCAGGATCCCGCGCTTGGCATACAGCCGGTCTTGTTCTCATTGTCCGGGCTACTTACAGAAACCTCTTTCTCTGTCTCTTTCTCTCTCTCAAGAAACTGGCTTTAAAGAACAGTAAATATGCAAAACAGCCCCCGCGCTCTATAGAGCTACCATCTTGAACACGGCCCCCGCCACCCCCACACACCCCATCAATAAAGGCCTGAAGAGACTGCCCACGGGTGAGGGGTAAGTTCAACACAAAAGCAGTGGAAATTCAAACAAATTGGCCCATTAGAGTCTCACACGGCTATAAATACAGCCCGGCTCGGGCTATTTTGAGGGACGGTGGCATGGGAAAGTTCGGCCTGGAATCTTGAGTCTGTCAAGGAGACAGATCTGTCCCAAGACATGGGAAGAAGACAAGTGCCCGGTGGGCAGGAGGAGGAAGGGCGTCGCATGTGGCCTCGGCGAGGGCAAGGCTAAAAGAGGACGACAAGGACGGGGTGACATGGCCAGCCTTGCCCCTGCTCTCCAGGGCCGCTGCCCTCGCTGTCGGAGGCTCGGGCGCTGGTGTCGCTCAGAGTGTCCGTAACCTCTGTAAAAGCTGAACATGCCCTTTTGCTCCTCAGGGGTCAATGGACCGTTTCACTCTTCCTGAAGGACCCGGTGGGTGAGTGGAGGAGGCGTGGGAACCAGCGTGGCCGTGGGACTGGGCAGGCCCCGGGCTACAGTCAGCATTTCTCGAGAACCCAGAAGGGATTTTCTTTTTCATTTTTTTATTGCTCTGTGGTATTTGTACATATTTAGGGGGTACGTGTGATATTTTGATACACACATACAATGTGTAATGATCAAATCAGGGTGTTTGGAATATCCATCACCTTGGACACTTAGCATTTCTTTGCATTAGGAACATTTAAGGAGGCCATTGTTGCCTGTTAGACCCCAAAGGGTGGCACCCAGTGTGCATATGTTATGAAACGAGGGGCACAGTAGCATGGATGTGAGGACGTGGGGCCCATAAATGAGAGTGAGGAAAATATGCAGGTAGAGAACATACTCGCACATGTCAAGAACTGCTTAACATGTCCCCTTGGGGGTGTGTCAACAGATGGCAATTAACTGCTAACAGGAATGAGTAAACACAGAGCACACATGTGCTTTGCCCGGTGTACCTGCCTGCTCCGTATGAACACAGATGCATTCCCCTCTGCAGCCTCCCTGTCAACTGTGAAATTGCAAATGACTTCCCGGTCTGCTCCGCCTCCCCTGTTTTCTGTACAGAAAGCTCACCCAGGACAACTGTGGATATGCTCCTTCACTTGTTCAGTTTGAGCATCTCCTGGATACCAAGCACTGTCTGAGGCACAGGAATCACACACAGCCCTGTCCCCCTGGGACTTTCAGCCCCGTGGGCACATGTGATCTGTCCCTGACCCCACAGTTTCCTTGACTATGCATCCCAGTTTGCCAGGAACAGCTCAGTTTATATCTCTTGTTCCAGTGTAATTATTAATAGCACTTCTTTTTACTCTCAAAAGTGTCCCAGTTTGGATGATAAATTATATGGCTACTCTATCTAGAATCCCTTTTTTAAAAAGTGCTTTTTTGGTATGAAATCTAATACACAGAGATAAAAGCGCAAAAATATAGCATCTTCTATTTTAGAGGCTCTTTGGAACTTGCCGAAGTCAAGAGAGGGTTCCCAAATTATTGAGACAATGGCTTTAGCAGATTAAATTTTAATTAGTTCAGGAACAAGCTCCACTGCATTCTGGGCTTCAGTCCTTGCTGCACGCTGTAGTTGGTTGTGTAGTCACAGACATTATCTGTTCTGCATTTTCCATGATGCCTTTGAAACCTCAAACTGACCTCCCTCTCCCACCAAGCATGGGGACAGCTGAGGCACATGAGGCACTTGTCCCTTAACAGCCTGGAGGGGGCGAGCCAACTCATGTTACCATGACAACACTCTTTCCTGAAAACCTCTGACTGACACTTCCTGGGGAGACAGGAAGTAAGGACAGGAAGACACCGAGGTCATTCTCTTCCCATGTCCAGCTTTTCCCACCTCCCAGACTTGTCTGATATGTGACCTTTTCTAGCTCAGCATTTCTTGTCCCATTCCCATCAGCAAAGCTGTTGTGGAGACAAAAGCAACCAACTGCTTCTGTCCCAGCAGGCTGGTGGGACCCCCAAAATAGTTCCATCATAACCTATATAGAAGTAAGCAGTGAGGGAAAAGAGGCTTGAAAAAGCTATGCAGCTGATTCCAAAGCAAAAAATAAATAATTTATGGACTATCTGCACTTTCTGCAATCAACATCACATGAATAATTACAAAGGTTATTGAGCACCTACCATGTGCCAAGGCACGTGCAAGCGATCGGATATTGAGCATTGAACAAAACAGATATGGTCCCTGCCTTCATTGGGTTCATAGTATCCTGAGGGAAACAGACATTTAAAGGCATAAACACTCAATAAATACACAACTACCAATTGTAATAAGTACCACAAAGGAAAAGTATGGAAGAAAAGAGAACCTACAACAACAAAGGTACTTCATTTAGATTCTGGTGGGTCAGGTAAAGCCCCTATTAAAAAAAGAACTTGAATCTAGGACCTGAAGTTGAACCAGAGGTAGGCAAAGAATGTCTATTGTCCATTTATATCAAGAGTCCATGAGTCTCCCCCATACTGGGCATAACCTTCATGCTTTACTGAAATATTTCACTTCAAAGCCAGAAGAGTTTGGGGGCCTGACTTTCCAGCCTACGTAGTTATAAATTGCATCAAAAATAATCAAAGAGGGTAATGATACCTCACTTCCAGATTGTTAGTTGATTGTACTTAAACGTAGGAAGTGTTCAGAGCATGCCATTCCTCTCTGGAACAACTTTAGCAAATGCAGGGTCTCTCATATCTGAATAGCACCTAGCATGATTCAAAGTCTTGCTACCATGTAATAATTTTGTGTATTAGATGCTCTGTATACATTGAATAAATGACAGTATCAGTGAACAAAAGAATGCACTTTTATAGGATGTTTTCTATGTCCTATACCAAGCCCTATGCCAGGTACATTCACAAATATCCTCCAATTTCAACACCATAACATTATTGCACCTTTCTTGAGGATAGAGAGCATTCCAACATGCTGAATGAAACAGTAGTTCCAAAAATAATTATAAAAGATAACCCAAGTGAAACTTGGAGAAGCAGATAACAGAGAAAATGCATTTTTAGGAACATCTTGAACTAGCAAGGGAAGGTGTTAGCCAGTGAAGTGAAAGGGTACAAATGCTCCAAAGGGTCATAGAGGTGGGACACAGAGGGGATTTGAAAGGGGGAGGAGGTTAAGGCCAGGTGTTGGATGGGCAGCATCGTTAAGACCCAGAGGGCAGCTGGAGATCCTGAGACAGCCCATGGAATGTTCACCCAGCCCATCTCTGGATGAAGATGATGCCGTTGGATTCTGCCATTCTTGGGGAAAGCAGTGGATACACTCCCAATGGTGGTGGGTAGGAGGTAGGGATTGGGTCTAGAGAGAAAGAGAGAAGAGAATTTGGGCTCGGTGGAACATTTAAGTACAAAGAAGCTTCAGAAATGGTTGTGTTATTATAAAAGGCTAGCATTTGTGGGGCAGGTGGAAACAGGGACGTTTTCTGAAACAAAAGTAATGAAAAGAAGTGTAAATTCGGAAGTAGCTCCAAATCTCACTGGTATAAGAAACGGCATTAGAAAAGGAAGGAAACGAAGCAGATAATTTTATATTTTAAGAGGTTCCTCTGGTCTAAAAGAAGCCAGTCCTACTGTGAACAATTTAGACAGAAGAAAGTTTAAACGGAGGCGGGAGTTTATTCCAACAAAGATGGCAGTGGGGAAGCATCACATCGTTTCAGGGTTGGAAATCTCTACGTTTTAAAAGCATCCATGTTAGACGGATGCATGGAAAAGGGAAATGTCTGAAAAGGTTCAGGGGGGTGAGAAGAAAACCAAAAGCAAAAATTATTGCCCCTGGTAGGGAGCCCTGATGTTCAGAGAATTTTCTGCAGAAAAGGACATCGGTTTAAAGTTGCCACTCTTGGTTGAATCCCAGCAGTTCTCTGAGATGGTGACAAGTTCCATAATTGTTCCAGCTTTATTGTTTTCCTCCACAAACCTATTTGTGAAAGAGCCATAAAATTGTCTTACCCAATGCTCTCAGTTTTAAGAAATATGATTCACAGCAGATCAGGAGAAATTATTATTTTTTTTCCTATTTCGCAGCATCTTGGCACAAGTTCAGCACTGAAACAGTTAAAATATCAGCACATTTCACTGGTCTTGGGTTACTCATAAACATTCAGCAAAGCAATTTCACTCAATCGCACATATTAACTGCTTAAGTTCTTCCCTCTGAGGATGTGGACTGTTATTTTATGCCAAAAGTCCTGTAATTAAGTTTGACATAAGTGCATGGATTAAATATGTGGCTGGGGGCTGGTGCAGAAGGGAAGGGTTTCTCCCCTCACCTTCTTGCCATATGGAGCCTGTAACCAAATAATGTGCAAAACATTTTAAGAGCATTTCCAATCTTATTACTCAGTGTTGTTTATCAGGTAAGTCCCAAGGCCAGTACAGTTACAAAACCCGTTTCTCCTTTCCCCAATTTCACAATGAGAACGACAACAAAACATTAGCCATACAATGGCCCAGGACCCTCATATTATACTCTTTATAGGGCAGAGAACAGAAACTCTTCCGATGGGCAAGGGATTGTGGCGAAAGTTCAGAGCTAATTTACCAAACCGATCTCGCTCCGGGATTTATCTTTTAAATGCCGAAACTGTAACCAGGGTACTGTGCACAGGGTTATGTCATCAATTACATTAAGGTCCGCAACATTCCGATGCACTTCGTTCTGATGACACTTGCTTCCTGTCAAGATTTTCCCCATCTGAAGGGTCCTCAGGTGACTTTGAAAAGGCTCGAATCACTTAAGCAGCATAATAACAAATTTACTTTCAATTTCTGGCCATATTCATGAAGGTTTCTTGCGGTTTGAGACAGGAATACTCTTCTTCCTCCCTTTCTAAAAACAGGTGAAAATAGCTTTTTCAAATGTTTGAAAGAGAAAACATCCTCCTGGAGTTTCCCCCAAATCAGAGGGAGCGCACAGGAAATGAACCCTACAAAGGTAGCTGGGCAGTAGGCCCCTCGCTCCTTCCCTCCCAGTGAAATTGCCCCAAAGCTCTCACCCAATCCAGCCCTTCACTGCCCTTCTTTTCTCATTAAGTTGAACTGGGTTGACTGCTCTCTTGGTGGCTTTGTCTAGCCATAACTTCCTTCAAGCATCAAGAAATGTTACCCAAATCCCTGCTAGGCTCAAATTCTTTATACGTAGCCATCATTCTGCAAAATCTCATTGCAACTATTTCCAGCTACCTCCTTGATTTGTCTCCATTTCTCTGAACTTGACTGTGAAGCTTTTCTTTCTTTGGGAGGGCCACAGACCAAGCAGTTTATAACATTAGCGTAGGAGGCCCCATAAATCTCCCGGTCACACTGACATCTGGCATGGGTTTCCATTTTAGCATATCCATTTTTATTTTATAATAGGTGGCTCAAACCAAGCACAGGGTTGCGATAAAGCCTCAACATTTGCTACACGGGAGTGAGAATAATTTATTTAGGCCCAATGCAACCCTCTATGTTCCCCATAATTTGGGGGGTGGATATCTGCCACATCTTTCAGAAGCCCATCCCAAGCCCTCCAGGAATACTCTTGTTTCTCAGTTTATCCTCCTGGTTTTATAACTTGTATTTCTGCTCATTAAATTACATCAGCCTGTTATTAGGCCCACGGTCTTAATGTATTCCAGGCAATCTGAATTATACTGTACTCTTCTGTATTATCCCCCAATTTGGGACAAAATATAATTACTACCTTTGACTCTACTGTCCGTGTCATTGTTGGGAATTGTCTGGTTCTCTTAAATGGCTTTTACTTTCCTGTGACTTCTTTTTCTTTGATAGCTCAGGTAGTTATTTTTGGTCCCAAAACTTATTCCTTAGAGGGGTCAGCTCATAAGAAGTAATGAGATGCATGCCCCTACCCATGGCTGGGCTCTTGCTTTGGTCATGAGAGGTGAGGAAGAAAGACTCCAGGTGGCTTGCCATTCTCTGAGTCTAGTCCAGTGACTTGAAATGAATGGGGCTGACCTCAGTCATTCTGGGAGAGGTGGGCTCATTCCACTTTCTAAGTGTGTCTGGTTGCATCTTCTGTGGACCCAAGTCTGCCATTTTATTCTGTCCACGTCTGGTTCCTCCACAAAAATTCCAGAAAGAAACCAAAGCAAAGATACATATTGCCATAAACCAGGCACCAGGCAGAGCATGTATTGGTTCGACGTAGCTGATGGAAGTGGGGCAAAGCGTGGTGCATTAAGAATCCAGAGGTTCAAGCATGATTGTGCAGACCTCCCTGGAGACCTGTTGAAACATTTCTATGCTTGAGCCTTTTCCACTGTCGTCCCCAAATAAGAACTTAGCTCCATTGTTGTTCCTATCCAATGTTCTCATGTCTTGCCTCCAGGCTAGGGTAATTCCAGCATGGGCTTTGCATTCCTCCTGTGCTTCCTGTCTTCTCTCTGAGAGATCTGCAAGACTGAGAACCCGTTAGGATCTTTTGAGATCCGTGCTCACAGCTTTCTAAAGCTGACCAGAGCTGTGTTGAAGAGCATGGTCACTTTCCCTGTGGCTTATGGACTGCATTCTTTGGTTCTAATCTTCTTGGGTGTGAGTCAAAACTACACATCCCCATGCTTGTTGACAAGTGGCAGTATGTATTATAATAATGCAATAAACAAGAATGCAAGCTCTGAAGCCATATCACCCGGATTCAAATCCTGGCCCAGATATTTATTATCTGTCTGGCCTCAAGTGTGTTAACTTAACCCCATGTGACTCATTTGCCTCATCTGTGTAATGGATATATAATAGTACCTACCTCTTGGGATCATTGTGAGTATTAAGCACATAAAGGGTTAACGAGAGTGTTTGGCGCATTGCAAGCCTTCAGTAAGTGTTGGCTATAGCCAAATAGATGGTTTGGATTCCAAATTTTCTAAGAAGTATTAGCCACATTGTTTTTGGTTTGGGGTGAACTGGTACTTCAAAGATCTAAGGTGCTCAGGTTCTCAAGAGGGTGAGTGATAAACACATCCATGTCTTTGGGTTGCCACGTCCTTAGCAGGACTGAAACACAACCTTCCATCAAAACTGACAGTCAACCCATGCGTGACTTACCCTCTCACAGCCTAGCATTATTTAAGGACATGGAGATTCAGAAAATGGAAACACTGGTACAAAAATTAATAAAAGGGCTTAGTTCAAAATTCTTACTGTTTCCTCTGCTCTGCACGTACACAAAAATTGCAGTTTGCATGTGGGTTCCCTGTGAAAAGCCAGTACCTTGCTAGAGTTGCAGGCTGGGCCCAGGTCTCTGCAGCCTCCAACAAGGCTTTCAAACAATGTCGCTGACTTTCATCTGCCAAGTTGGGGTAATTCTGCACCATGTCTACCTCACAGGACTGTGGCAAGCAAGAAAGAGAGTCAAAGTGTTTGGAAATATAATCACTGTTATTAATAAACATAAATAAATATACTTTCTGTTAAATAATCTATCTTGAAATTAACAACAGTACTTTTTTTTTTATTTATTATTTATATTTCTATACAATATTTCCAAATACCCTTGGAATACTCCATCTCTCTTATCTCCTTGTCCAAGTTCTACCCATCTCTAGTGCCCAAATTAAACCTCACTTGCTCTAAAAAGCCACCCCGTCCTATATACACACAAACACCATAGTCAACTTTCACTCTTCTCAGCTGTTAATCTACTTACTACTGTCCTTTCACTTGCTTTGGCATTTGATCACCTGTTTTCAGGAGTTAGCAAACTTTCTCTCCACAGGTCCAGAGAGCAAATATTTTAGTCTTTGCAGGCCATAGTGTCTCTACCACACAACTACTCAACTCTGCTATTGTAGCACAGACGCATCATAGACAACAGGTCAATCAATGGGCATGGCTGTGTTCCAGTAAAACTTATTTATAAAAACAGGTTTCCAGTTTTTTTCAAGATGCCAATAAATTTATATAAATACACACACACACATACACATATATATATATAAACAAGTGGCAGGCCTGATTTGGCCTGTGGGCCATAGTTTGTAGCCTCCAATCTATAGCCTGGTTTTGTTATTGAGACCCTTTATTGTTGCCTTTTTCTGTCTGCCCAATGAGACTGGCAGGACCTCAAGGACAAGAGCCATTGTTAGGGGTTTAGAACATCCTATGCCTCGTGTCTGCAGATCCCAGCACTTGGCTTAGCGCGTGTTTGTTGGTGTAAACTGTCTCGTGGAAAGATTGTCTATTTGTGGTGACTAGATGGACTCAGGACATCAAGCCAGGCAGAGTGCCCTACAGGGTTAAATCAGGCAAAAGAGATGTGTTGTCCCCACTGGATGAGAGACAGCCATCTACGTGTCAAAGACACGAGCACAGGGGAAACACTGCCCACCAATCACTGCCAAACCCTGAGGAGAAAGCTATGGAAAACACCTGAAGACCACATGTTCCTGGAATCTGAGCTCTATGCATGAATAACGCCATATATGACCAGGAACATGAGTAGCCTGAATTTTTCCTAATGACATAGTTATAACTCTGAATTCGTAGACAACTGCCATTCTTTAGAGGCAACTCTTTCATTATTATCCTTGAGTTTAGAAGCAATTCTCTGTTGTTTCCCATTTAGATGCATCTGAAACTAAATATTTTTATTTGTGGAAATATGACACTCCAGGAGCAGAAAGAAGAGTGGTTGAGAGCAGCAGGGCCTCCAGTTAGACTTAAATTCAAATCTGTGAGCCTGTAAGTCAGTCACTTAACCTCTCTAAGCCTCAGTCTTCCCTTCTGTGAAATGGGGGATTCGTGAGGGTTAAATGAGACCATAGATATGAATAACTGAGTATCGGGTTCAGGACAGAGTAAACGCCCAATAATTGTAATTGCAGCAGTAGCCCCGAAGTCACAGCAGTAAAAGATATTTCCTTAGTTGATCACAGAGCTACCATATGACCCAGGAATTCCACTCCTAGGTATATACCTTAGACAAATGAACATCCGTGTCCCTACAGAAACTTGCACACACATGTCCAATGTTCATAGCAGAATTATTCATAATAGCCACAAAGTGGAAACAACGCAAATGTCCATGAACCGGCAAATGGATAAACAAAAAATATCCATATGCCAACTGCTATTTGTCCATGAAAAGGAATGAAGTACTGAGACATGCCACAACACGGATGAACCTTGAAAACAGTATGCTAAATGAACGAACCCAGTCGCAAAAGACCACATATCATGTGAGTCCATTTATATGAAATGTCCAGAACAGGTAAATACAAAGAGACGAAAAGTAGATTGGAGGTTGCCGGGGCTGGGGCAGGGAAAGCGGCTGTTGGGCAGAGAGAAGGGAGAAGTCACTGTTAGTAGGTATAGAATTTCTTTTTGAGATGAGGAAAATGTTCTAAAAATAGATAATGATTATTGTTGTACAACTCTGTGAAATACTAAAAACCACTGAATTAGAGACTTCAAAATGGTAAATTTTATGGTATGTAAATTAAATCTCAATAAAGTTGTTATTTTTTAAAAGCATTTTCTGGAAAAAAAGCAAATTAACTCAGCCATCCTCATCAAAAATTAATCTGTAATATATGCATTTTTATCCTTGAAATGAGCTAGAAGTTTATAGTTTAAGAATTCCACACCAAAAAAAAAAAAAGGAAAAACGTGTTATGTGCAGATATCTTTTAAAAGGAGATTAGTTATTAGTTAAGTGCATACATCCGTGATGTTTAAATGTACTTACTGAGGGTGTGCATATGTAGTCTTCATATATAAACTCTAGCTAATTGTAAGAATTACTCAGAGTGAAAAAATACGTGTTGAAGGCCTGCTATGTTTTGTACATTCCCTTGGACATGGGGAACACAGGACAGAATAAGCTCTTTATCCATGACCTCTAGAAGGTCACGAAGCTTGTCGCTTAGCAGTTCTTTGCACATGACACCAACTGAGGCTTGATCATGCTCCACTTGTCTGGTAGTTTGTATCATCAGAATAATAGAGCTGTTCCCAAATATACATCATATTGTTAATATCATCTTAAATCTGACTTTTCTAAAGCCCTTATCTCCAGAGGCACACCATTCCCATTCTCAGTTGAAAATCACAGTTCTGGACTCCAGAAGTTTCAGTAAGTCTAGGATTCTCTAGGTTTTGCATAAGGAAGCAAGGGGTCCGCCAGGCCACATACGAATTGCATTTTCTCACTTGAGGACTTGCAGTAAAACAGGGATTCTCAATATCTTTATGAAATTAAGAATCCCCTGGGAAGCTTGTTTACCATGCAGATTGCTGGGCCTTCCTGGCAGAAAGGCAAATTCGAGAGGTCTGAGAAGGAAATGGTGTTTAACAAGCACCCTCAAATCACGCTGATGCGGGAACCACACTTTGAGAACTGCTACCCTCAAAGGCTGGCAACTGGCGCCAACCTCAAACCCGGCACTCTGCTAGGCACGTTGGGGAACATGGAGACATCATCCCTTCTGCAAAGAGAACACAGTCAAGGCTGGAAGACATGAGGATGATAGCTGACCATGCATGTGGAGTGCGATCAATGACATACAAGCGACTGAGACTCTAAGGGCTGTAAGAATTCGAAAGAGCAAAAGAGCTCTGCTCTGGAAGACTTGATACGACTCTTAACCCGAAAGGGAGCACTGCTGTCGTGTGACGGTTAATGATCATTTATGCCTTACATTTAAGGAAAGATGTCCCTCATAATAGAGCTTCAAGGAGAAAAATAAGAAGTCGGGTTATGGTTTGTTGTGCAGCTTTTGCTACATAACTACCCAAAATGTAGTAACTTAAAATAATAAATTATTTCTCACAATTCTGTGGGAAAGACGGACAATTCCCCTGGTCTGAAGCAGCTTCACTAAGATGGATGAACAAGAACGGCCTCCCTTTCATGGCTGGCAGTGGGCTCCTCGCCAGCAGAACGGGTTTCTTCTCCTTCCACAGACTAGCCTGAGCTCCTTCACCTGGTGGTCTCAGGGCCACAAATTGCGGCAGGAGAACAAGCCCCCGTGCACCCAGACTTTTCCAATTTGGGCATGTGTCACCTTTGCCACTGTCCCATTGGCTAAAGAAAGTCACATGGCCAGACCGGAGTCTACGAGAGGGCACTGCCCAAGGGCATCCATAAAAGGAAGAGGCAATGTGTGGCCATTTTTACAACCACAGCAATGTACATCTAATATATCACGCACCTCTAAAGGAAGTGGTGATTACCTACGCAATTCCACTTAAAGGATCTAAAAGGATGAAGGTCCCTGTTGGGTTTATGCTGTACCTCACTGAATGTGAATGTTTGACCTATTGTGAAAGAAATTCATAAATGTATGTAACTGATAAAAAGTTTTTTAAAAGGAGGAGAGACAGAAAGAGAGAGAAGGAAAGAAGGAGAGAGAGAGATTGTTCCTGACATATCTAATTTCCTACTTTGCACTAGCAGAACACGACCAGCCATAAAGATTCTAAACTATTCACTTGTCATTACTTGCCTTGTAAAAATCGTCTCCTGTCTCCTGAACTTCTTCCTGGGTCAGATTTCGACACTGTGACAGTATTTGCCATGTGTCTCGAGGAGCCCAAGTTCCTAATCCCCAGAGTGGCAAATGCTTGGACAGCTGGCCCAGCCTTGGAAAGACCAGAGGTGCAGACCAGCGACGTCCCATTCTTAGGACATAATTAATGCGCTGGTAATTTTTTTTCATCAACAAAGGATTACCAAAATACCGCATGATTTCCTTCAAAAATGTGACACTCCCTTTCCTGTCTCATTTTTCTTTTCCTGGATCTGGACGTGGTTTCCACTGGCCTCAGAAAAACAGTTATTTCTGTTCATTTTCCTCAACTTGTCTCAATTCCTTGATCTCAAGGAGTCCAGAAATATTAATGCAAGTTATTAGTAGACATTTAAGGGGCTGCTTCTCTCACTTAGAAACTCTTCTCTAGAACACTTCCCCTCTTTGTGAGGCTACTGGCATCGTCTGCGGCCCACAGCAAACCTCACGGTGTTATAAAAAGCCAACTAACTAAATAATACCATAGGAATCTTAATGACTAGGGTCATTTGGCCAACGACATTACACAGTTTTTTCCTCTCAGAATTCAAGCATTCAAAATTACAAATATCCCATCCAATTCAGATTTAATTACCACTGTTCAAACTTTAAGGACTTTCTCGGTTTCAATTATGTAAAATTGGAAACAATGAACTACTGCTAAGGGATGGTGAGTCCACTCCTTTTTTAAGGGGAAGCAGGAAAATGGCATAATTGTTATCTCTTCCTGATAAAATCTCTATTGTGGACTGGCCATTTCTTTACCAAACATCCCTAAATCATTTGGGACAGTTTCTCCACGTTTATCACATTGAGAATGAAGTTAACCTCTGATGTCTGCCTGGGCCACAGAGACCAGAGTTTTGACAGCAAGAGGCCATGGCTGATAGTTGGACGAATGCAAGTTTTGACAGTGGCAGAGGGCGTGTGAGGAGCAGCCATCATGGAAAACCCAGGACTTAACAATCACCATCAACTCAAACAAACTTGGGGTTACTCTGCACCATCTGCTGGGTGAGGAAAGGGAATGGAGGGGCCAGCACCTCTGGGGCTTCCCATGGAAGGCTGGACTTTAGAGTCAGACATGTCTGTTTATAATCTAGAAGCATGCCTTATAGGAAAGCAGGTCCAGGAGTGAAGGCTTCGTTCAAGAGAGCCCTACCTACTTGGGAGATATCTCCTTAAAATAATGATGGATTCATGGAAAATGCATCTCAGTATACTGCGCAATCTAGTCCATTGCCTCTAATGATCACCTTCTTTAAAAAACAGTTTTAGTACCCAAAATCATTTTTTAAATTTTATTTTGTTATCATTTTTTTAGCAGGGTCTCACCCTGTTGCCCAGGCTGGAGTGCAGTGGCCCAGTCATAACTCACTGTAACGTCGAATTCCTGGGCTCAAGCAATCACACCTGGCTAATTTTTACATTTTTTTTCATAGAGATGAGGTCTCGCTATGTTGCCCAGGCTGATCTTGAACTCCTGGACTCAAGCGATCCTCCCACTTCAGCCTCCCAAAGTGCTGAGATTATAGGGATGAGCCACCATGCCCAGCCCCCAAATCAGTTTTTGAAATAAGAATTATCCACCTACCTATTAGGTAATTCTTTTTTTTGTTACCAAAAAAGAAAACTTTATATATGCACATATGTATATAACATATACATACATATGCACATGAATATGCATATATACTATACACAATGACATATATCTAAAATATCCACGTATAATTTTAAATATAATCAGTGTATCACTAACTTCCACTTAAAATGTGCTGTATCTTGTCACCACTGGCAGTTCTGTTTACATGAAAGGCCGAGGGATTGGGCTAAGGGCTGAAGTCCACTCGGCTTCCTCTTTGGCAACAAAGGCCCACGTGTCTGGGAGATGCTCCCAGTCTCATGTAGGAACAGCATCCTTTATACTGACCACTAAAGCCTAAAGCCCTAAGGATTATTTATCCTTAAGTGTGTGGGTCAAGTGGAACTGTTTTTAAGGGCAAATGTGCCAACTGAAAAAAAAAACCATCTTCCATGCTGGAATCCGATTCATGTTTCATTTCTACAATCTTAGCTTTTGATTAAAAAAAAAAAAAAGTCTTTGCTACACACATCTCCCCCATTCTTCACCCATCTTTAGTATTATGAGGCTTTCTGAAGGTTGATCATTTTGTATCAGACTTACACTTTTTCCCCAAAATGTATTTCTATTTTTCAGAATCTCACATTACCATAGTAAGTATGAAGAGTTCCTACAATGTATGTTTGCTTTTTTTGTATTCAACCTACTGCAGAGTCCCCACAGATGGCCACAGAGATTGCAATAAGAGTTTCCATCCTTGGTTGTAAAAAGAGCTACCCACCCGCAAGTCATTAATTTCTTACCATTTGAGTGCATTTTCGGGGAGACTGAATGGCAAACCTACAAGGATAATAAAATCATCAGTACAGACTCTTGTCATTTCACAGACAGCAGTGACAGTCCAGGGGCTGTGTGTGCCCCGTCAGTGGTGCAGGAGAGAGAAGAGGAAGTGCAGAAAAACGGAACAGGAAACAGATGGGAGACATGATCTCTCAATACTCCAAAAATTCTGAAAATCCTTAGGCCAGCCTGGTTGCTGGAAGATTAGGACAAAACCGAGATCTGTGCATTTACCAAAGACAGGCCAGCCGGAGCAGGCACTGCAAGGAGTAGTGTCACATGGATGCCCAATCCTGGGGGCCACACTCAGCAATACTGAAGGGAAGTGAGAAAGCGTGACCATTACTGAGTCAATTTGGGCCCCAGTGTGGCGGGGCAATGCTCACCTTCACTCTAGCTTCATGTTGACAGCCAGAATCTCTGCAAGCATGTGATTTGGTTAAGAATGCTTCTTTCTTCACTAAGAATTAAGCCCATGATGGTGACCAGAGGAAAAGGACTCAGTCTTCCTCATCTGCAGCCTTTAGGGCTCACAGAACAGAAAGGAAGGGAAGAAAGTCTAGAATCAATGTACTGGGGCCATTTTCAATGAGTCCAGCACAGAAACATCACGGCTTCCTTAAAAATTCATCCCAGGGTGCAACTATTTGTCTGAAAATGATTCCTATGCCTGAGTTCAGAGCTCTGGGAGAAACTTTACAGGTGGGAATGAACTCCCAGGCTTGAATTTTCCTTTCCTTCGCTAGGCTTGGCAAGAGGATGGGGGTGGGAGTGGGAGTGGGAGCAAGTGGGGAGCAGAGGGAGGGTCGCTCCCTAACCACCTGAAAGTTGAACCTGCTTCCCCAGGAGATGCTAAAGTCTGCCAGTCCAGCTGACCTCCTCCTAACAAAGCCTGATCGCAAAACTGTCCCAAAATCCCAGACACCCCTCCCCCCTTCCCGGCAACTGCATTTCACTTGTGACCTTGCTCAGCCTGTGGTCAGAAAAGAGCCTTTGAACACATCTCCAGAGCTGCAGCGATTAGAAGGGCTTTGATTACCCGGCTCAGCTGGTCCTCCCTTGCCTGGATAACTCTTCTCCCCTCCCCCACACCCTTCTCCAGCCTACTCACCCACTGGCCCCAGCAGTTTTTTTTTTTAAAGCAACCCATTTTTTTTTCCTGTTTTCATTTTCTTATAGCATCCTAAACCTCAAGATGCGGTTAACGCTAATCCTGATTTATTTAGGGTTTATCTGCATTATTAATTCCGATCACGTAAAAAAAAAAAAAAAGTGCTACAGGCCCTAGTTTGTATACAAAGTTTGGGTGTTCGTGAAAGAAGCCAGCAATCCCTGAGAAACGTATTTTCTTTAGATATCTGTTAAATCCAAACAACTTTTCTTCTCTAGTCTGAAAATATTCCTTGAGATGGGACCCGTCCTTAACAATTTCATCTATTATTATTTCTCCCCCAGTCGATATCCTTTGAAGCTGCTTCCTGCCTTAATCTGGACTTAATATGGATTTAAACATTTACAATGGAAAATAATTTGGGTTAAAAAATAATCTCCCTTGATAAAGCTGGAAAACCTCCCCCCCACCCACAACTGTCACCGTCTCTGACAACTAGGAATGGAATGAGGTTCTTGCATCTGCATATTGAAGAAAAGCAAAAAGCAAGACTAACAGGGTGTGTGTTCTATTTTATATTTGTCAGCTGTTAGGACTGACTGGAACTGAGTGATATCCAGCCTCTTGACTTGTTGTTTGAATGAATTCATCATCGTTCGGGACATAGGAGCAGTTATTTGGTGCCCAGGATGTACTAAAAATATCTTCTGTTGGGGTGAGGGAAGGCTGTTTCTCAGGGGTAGCAGCCTGCACCCCGCCCTCACAGAGGGGCTTCTCAGTATCTAACAGGGCCCCTCCTCTGCCCCTCTCTGTTTGGTTTTTGTTTTTTGGGAGGAGTGCTTTTTGTTTTTGTTTTGGGGGGTTGCATTCTTCTGTCTGTCAACTGGTATGATACTGGAAATAGAAAGTTCACATTTCCTTGGGCAGGGCCCCTTCAGCAAGGCCAGTGTTATTAATACCAAGTGAATTCTTCCTGAATTTGATTCAAGGACCTCATGGCAATTGCAATATTTTCATGAGAATTTAGAGGAATTCAGATTAGACCTCCAGGTCTACTTTGTCAGACCTCAACACATAGGACAGACCTAAATGTGTTTTGATTTCTCGGGACTTGCAGAATAAAACTAGACTGAATCCAAGAAGTGTCCCTTCTGGGAGTAGAAAATATGTGGCATGGGTGTCATCACTCCCCATTCTTGTGCCTGTGGCAGACATCACTAATTGATCACAACATTCTTTCCCACTGAGCAGGAGGCAGCCTCTGTATCCTGAGATCAGACTCAGATCCTTCTCACAGTTCCTCAAGGCCTTCCTCCAGCTTGACCTCTTCCTCCTAAGGCTGTGTGTAAGCTCTCCATTACTCAGGCTGCTTGCTGTTGCCTGCCTGTGACATTCCTTTCCCATTCTGGAAGCCTTTTCCAATCACCACACACCCTCCTTTTCCCTTGAATACGCCTGTTCTAATTAAGCAACTCTTGCCTTCACTCTGTGTCCCTCACCACTTTTTGTTTGAGTTGGACATTTTATTTTAATAACATTGACCTCTTTCCAAAGTAACAATTGTAAAAAATTGCAAAGAAATATGCAAAACAGTGGACAATTAAAATCACTGATAATTCCATTAGGATATGCATATTGATGTTTAGGCTTCCAACTCCTTCTGTGAAATGTCTCTGGCTTTTTTATTGTAAAACATGTAAATATACTTAAAGTGGGTGAATTTTATAATTTGGGGTATGTAAATTATACCTTAATAAACTGATCACTTGTCTACATATTACACATAGAAAAAAGTATAATGTATTAGTATGCATCTGAACTTTAGATGCATTTTTAAACAAAAATATGATTTTCAATTTTTATATCCTCTATCAAAAAGTCTGTAAACTTTGTTGTCTGTAAACTTTTAGGTCCTAACGTATGTAGTGGAACAATCATAGAGCATATACCTGTATTATAGTATTCCAAAGATATCTCGAAGTGTTTGTCCATTCTGTTTAAAAATGTGAACAGTTTTACTGAGATATAATTCACATACCAAGCAATTCACCCACTGAAAGTATACAACATAATACACGGTTGTGCAACCATTGCCACATTCAATTTTAAAAGATTTTCATCACCCCAAAGAGGAGGAGGAGGAGAGGATGGGTGAAAACCTACCTACTGGGTGCAATGAACCCTCTCTGGGTGACAGGCACACTTTTAACTCTGACTCAAGCATTACAAAGGCGATTCACGTAACCAAAACGTTTTGTACCCCCGTAATACTTTGAAATAAAAAAAAAGAAGCACCATTCTTGTTTCCTCCAAGCCCCTCAGCCCTTGGCAACCACTCACCTACTTTCTGTGTCTGAATTTTCATATTGTCGGCATTTCGTATAAACAGAATCATTCAATAGGTGATCTTCTGTGACTAGTTTCTGTCATTTAGCATTATGTTTTCAAGTTTCATCTGTGTTGTAGCATTCCTTCATTTCTTTTTTTTTTTTTTTTTTAGTTTTTTTTTTTTTGAGACAGGGTCTCACTCTGTGGCCCTGGCTGGAGTGCAGTGGCATCAGCCTAGCTCACAGCAACCTCAAACTCCTGGGTTCAAGCGATTCTCCTGCCTCAGCCTCCTAAGCAGCTGGGACTACAGGAATATGCCGCTGCACCTGGCTAATTTATTTTTTATTTTTTGTAGAGATGGGGGTCTCACTGTTGCCCAGGCTGGTCTCAAACTCCTGTTCTCAAACTCCTGTCCTCAAGCGATCCTCCCACCTCAGCCTCCCAGAGTGCTAGGATTACAGGCGCGAGCCACCGTGCCTGGCCTCCTTCAATTCCTTTTTATTCCCAAATAGTATTCCACTGTGTTTGCCATTCTGTGTAAGACTTTCTGTCTTATTTTTCTGTTAGTGATGTTGATTTCAATACTGCAGTGATTTGAATGACACTCATGTCTCCCATCTGTGCACACTTTAGTTGTGCCAGTGATTATGTTTTGTAGAATTCTACCGAACTTACAAAGAAATCCAGTTCAGTTCAGTTCAGCAGACATGTGTTGAGTGTTAAAACGTACAGGGATCTTTGCTATAAAATGCTGGGGATAGAAAGATGAGGGCACACAGCCTCTGTCAGCCAGGAGTTTGCAATTTATTTACATCAAATCATGGCCACAAGTTACTCTGATACCCTTAGCTTTTAATTAATCTTTTAGTTTACATTATTTTGATTTAGATGTGCAAATGTTTTTCAAATTTATATTTCATGCATTTTTATGTTTATATGATGCTATTTTTTAAGGTGCCCAAAAAACAGAATAGACTATGGATTCTATTTGTTTTCTGTTATAACAATAAAATGACAGCAGCTACCACTTACTATGTGTTTATTTTAATTGATATGCAAAATAATATATGATGTAGTTGTTATTACTTTCATCTATCAGTGAAATAATGATAAAGGGTGAGGCAGGACTTGAACCTGTTACTCCATGTTACTCCAAGCTCACACACTTGACCATTGGGCTACAGCAGCCCTTGCTATGAGGAAGACATTCTTAGCAGCCAGTAGATGATACTGTCCACCTACCACTCTGGCCAACAGCTCTGCATCTCGGTCTGGGCGTCCTGAGCCAGTCTATGCGGGTGGAAGGATGAAGTCAAAGGGACCACAAGCCGTCATCCAGTGGGTCTGTGGTTGTGTCTATTCTGTTATTCTATTGACAGTGTTGAGATAAATAACTCCCCAACGACTCCCTCTGGTTGGCACAAGAAATCATTGAATGTCATCTTTAGAAGCTACCATTTCGGAATCAAGCTGTAGGAAATGCGCTTAAGGAGAACAAATTAGGAACCACTCAACCCAAAATGTGCCATTTGACAGAACCCATGGCAGAAGGCAGTGTTTGAGAACTTGGGCCTCTAGAGCTGTCCAACGACTTCCCTACAATGCACTTGCCTACACCGTGCTGCCATCTTCCACAATAAGGCAGGTTACATCTGTGAATCCACGTATCACAATGAAGACAATAAATATTAAATAATAATTATTGTTTCTTTCACATTCGCTGACAGGATAAAATCCAGGTAAAGATCCTTTAAGGTCTAATTACTTCGTAGGCATTGAAACCAAACTGCTAGTTGAAAAATTAATTGTGGAGCAGTCGAAGATGGAGTAGTTGGAAGTTGTTTTGAGCAGTGGTGTCACTCTGAGACTCCACATAAGATGTAGAGCAGTAAACACTGACGCAAACTGCCAAAAATGACTGAGCAAGAAAAGCCCAGACATGCAGCTGGCATTGAATGGACTTTGGTGCATTTCCTGATTACTTTGGCACATGACAGATGTGTCAAATGAGTGACCATCTGAATTAATTAACTAATAAGCAGAAATGTTGTTAGGGATATTTAGAACAATAGGCAGATGATCTCCACAGCACGAATGAAGGCCCCAAATATTAAATAATGATAAGTATAAGATCGTTATCTAGGTTATTATAATATTAATGCTATATTATTGCGATTAATATGAAATGTTAATAATAATATTGATAATAATATCATTAGTAAGTAATATATAACATCTGTGTTGATAACAGTGTATTAACATAATTAATATAAAATATCAACAATAATTACTAGCATTTACTGAGTGCTAACTATGAGCCAGGCCCTATTTTGAGTGCCATATGTACACACACACACACACACACACACACACACACAAAACCTCATTTAATCCTTACGACAAATTGTGAGGCAAATACAATTATCCTCATGTTTTAAATGAGGAAATGGAAACACAGAGAAGTTAAGTAAACTACCCAACATCACACAGTTGGTAGTAAACAAAAAAAGGATTTGGCAGGCATGGGCAGGTTTGCTATGCCATTCTCTTAAGAGGTCACCGAGTTTCTAGCATCTTGAAGAAGTATGCAGAGATCATCCAGTCCGTGGGTTTCAGACTGCTCCATGGAACTGTGGAAGTTGCTTTTCAAGTTCTACCAATGATGATGTATTTGTGCCAAACAGGGAAGAGCTCCCTAGAGAAATATCTGTTGCTTGAACCTGCTTTGCATATTGGATTTCCACATAAGATTTTATTTTTAGAGAAAAGAGAGAAAGTGATTCACTGGTGTAGGTCAGGGACTGGCAAAGGTTTCTATGAAGGGCTGGGTAGTAAATATTTTAGGTTTTGTGGGCCACATTGTCTCCATCGCAACAATTCAACTCTGCTGTGATGGTATAAAAAGAGTCCTAGACAATATGTAAATGAATGAGCATGGCTGTGTTTCAATAAAACTTTATTTACAAAAATAGGCTGTGGACCAGATTTAGCCCGTGGTCCATAGCTTGCCAACCTCTGGTCTACGTTTTCCTCCTGTGGGCAAGTGGAGTTTGCCTAAACTTTCTAAATAGATGGTTGTCTTGCTTGCTCACAGAGGGAAGATATGCCATCTAAGACCTCATACTTGATAATGTCCATCATCAGAAAGTCCATGCCACAGTTTAAGGGAAAAGGAAACTAATGTGTTTTGAATTTGGACTTTGTGCCAGGTACTCTACTAACAGTTCTGCGTCTAGATTAATCCCCAGTGTAACTGCGTTGGGTGGATGTCATGAGCCCCTTTAACAAAGAAGGAAACAGGCTTAAAGAGGGGAAAATAGTACCTCAGTTGAAGCCAAAGCCTCACTCTATGCCATCACATCATACTGACATGGCCAAAGACACATGGCTTGTCCTGCCATGGAATACAGTGGAAGGTCCTTGATGTCACCCTCAGTCTACTCTTCTCTAGGAATAATCCCAGTTCACTTCTTAACCTCACTTTGCTTCCCCAAATGCTTTACTGTCTCTGTTAATAAGAGACTTAACTAGTACTACCATTTTCATATGGATTTCCCAAGGCATAACCCAAAAGGAAAATAACCTCGCAATTTCAATAAGCTGTTCCATTCATGCTGTCTAGTCATTTATGCTGTGCCTTAGCAGGCTGCATTGGGGGTTTATATTAGCTGGAGATCCTCCACAATCCATATGGCTTTGAAAATATCATTTTTTTATCTCATACTTTGTTTTCCACCTCCTATTTTTGTCTCTCTTGAATTCATACTGTGCTGAGAAATTTTGGAATTCTGAGTCTTCTGTAACCTCCTTTTCCTCAAATATGTAATGGCGCCACTAGCCTGGTTATGTGCTACCAGTGGATAAATTTAATTTCTGCCTTTTGCATGTGATAGGTTGAAAATTTGAGAATGGGATATTGCTATTTAGAATATTCAGTCTCTTCCAGAACATATTTACTACCTTCTTTCACGTTCACCCAACTGCCTTGGACTTGAAGGATCTGTTACATCTATTTTCAATTCATTTGGGATTGGTTTCCACTTAAGAACCAATCAGCCCCATTCAACTGGTAATAGGAGGTTGGTGTCATCCCAGAAGGCAGCAAAAGTATCACCTCTAGTGACTCTCAGTTCCAGAAATGTCTATGTCCAGAAGCCACTGGAGTCATCCTCCACAACTGAACGCCAATCCAGCTGTGTGTGAAACAGAAGAGAAATCCATCACATGTGGAAAACCCAGTCATCAGTAAGCAGCTCTGCAGGCCTTTCAGTTAGGGATCAACCACAGAACTGGCTCTCCATCAACAATCAAACAGTCTTTAGCTGTGATCAGCCACTTCCATCACCTCTGAGACTGGCAGGTTTCCAGTAAAGCCAATAGTCCCCTCCCCCAGGGCAAGGTCATCTGCAGGCGGCAGCCATTGTGTTTTAGCCCAGCAATTTGACAACAGTGTTAGCTTACACTCTATTAGCCAGCAGCTACACCCTGACCCCTGACCCTGACATTGACCTCAAATGGCCCTCTCCTGAGGTGGACTAGGATCGTTGGAGGAGGCCCACCCTGCTGGTTAGCATGAGAGAAGGGATCCCTGCTCACCCCTGCTCCCAACAGGAGGCTTGAGGCTTGAGGCACAGAAACAAGTCTGAGTTGAACCTAAGATGGCAAAGGTGAAAGTTCAGAAGCATATCCATCAGCAGCCTGTCACCGACGGACGATGTAAAAACCATGGAAGCTTTCAGCGCGAGGATGGCCGTTGTCTCCAGACAGTTCTGCTCCTTAATGGAAAAGACATATCAAAATATGGCTTACAAAATACAAAATAATGGACTGAGATGTACATTATATGAGGGTGTTAGATTGCAATGTACTTTACAGTGGAGGAATTAGATTGAAGTGTTATGCCAGGGTAGTTAGGTTGAAATATGGATTATCCGAGGAATGTTAGCTTGAGATGTGCTTTATAACACGGTTGTTAAATTAAGATGTGCTCTTCAGCGCGGGCATTAGCCTGAGATGTGCATTATAGCCAAGTTGTTAGGGGAAGATGTGGATTCCACTTTGGGAGGAGGGGGATAGGAGAGAGGAAAAACACCTTGGGTTGAATATTATTCAAGGTTATGGGATGTCTTCTGCATGAGATGGATTTCAGGGGTTTGAATATGCGGAGTAGGAAAAAGCATGGAGTCTAATGTTCCTCCCCTTCTCGTTTCTTTTCCAGCCAAACAATCTGACACTTTCCCCACTTTTCCTGTTAGGGACTTAAAGGCCTCCCCCATCAATAAAAACATTAGCTCACTAAACAGCCTGATGGCTTTTCCTTCCCTGGCTTAACCCTTCGGGAGCTGGGGTTTCCTTTGGATTTGTAAAGATATTGATTCCAGATAATGTTTGCCTTCCTAACTCTCTCTCCCTTAGACTTGATGGATAGGTTCAGGGCTACATCTCGGCAGCCAACTCACCGCAGCTACCCAGGGAAAGGGGAATGGGAAACGAGGCAAGTGTTCAGTAGTTAACACCATTTGAATCCTTTCCCTGGGATGGACGGGCAGAAATGCCATGGCAGGGGAGACACTCTGGAGCTACAGTCACCTTAAATCAGCGTAGAATTTCACTTTCAGTTTTCCTCCTCGTCCTGATCCCTCCACAAATATTTCCTTAGTTCAACCTAGAGTGTTTTATAATTTCTAATTAATATCAGATGCCATCTTGAGGTTGGCTGCCCTGAGTTTGAATTTGTAAAGACTCCTTTTCCAGTTTAAAAAAAACGTGCTTTTCTACAGCATTAGCAACAAGCATGAATACAGGTAACTATGTCATTTGCTTGTGACACTGGCTGATGTGGCGACAACGTTAATAAACCCTCACCCTGGTTTTCTAAGAAAAATAAGAGAAGAGGGATGGGAGGGTCATCTTGCTCATAAACTACGCGGCCTACAAAGGTTTGCCCACAATCTCTCCAACAGTGCTTTTGTCCTTTCTTCTCTTCCTTAGCTCAGAAGACATAATTTACAGCCTCCAGAAGTCTGGCCTAGCACGATTGGATGGTGTCCAGCTTTGCCGGAATTAGAGAGGTGAGTTCCAGCTGTCTTGTTTCTCAATAAAAGAAATGTTATACCAGGTGAGTTAACGCAGTCGAAAAGACTAACCTGCCAGACAAGGACACCAAACAAAATCAAACGGTTCAAAGGAAATTGCAGTGTTACTAGACACCTCTGGGTTATGCCTCAGGTTCCAGGAAAGAGGCAAGCGGGCTTTTCTGTGTGTGGGGGTGTGTTTTTAGGCCATATTTCTCTAGTTAAAAAAGTGGATTTGCTGCAAGACAACAACATTCACCTTCCCAGGCTGAGCTTTCTGTGGGTAAAACAAAATAAATGTGATAGAAACATGCTTTCCAGGTAAAAAAGCAATTCCACCCACCCTAGTGTGTCTTTGCCAACATTGTCTGTGTCAATATCCCCACTTTACCTCTCTCTGAGTATTTCGTAGTAAAGCGCTCTTTAGAAGTTGGCCTTAGTCTCCAGCCTGGTGTGTTCTCTTCTCTTCTTAGTGTCCATTCCTGCTTCATTTTCTGACATCACATTTTCCTTAAAAATAGGCTATGAGAGCTATTTCTAACCTCGGTCAAGGGATCTGTCCAACCAGACTCCCACGGGATGTGGGAATGAGCTTAAAACCAATCCTGGAGAAGAAAGAAAGGAAGAAAAAAAAAAAGGTTGACTTATTCTCAGACTCAGTTTTAAAAAAGTCTGTTGGGTCAAGTGAGATATTTGGGGCCTCTTCCTAGAAGAGGAATTACAAGATGGTTGTCCTTAAATGCCGCCTAAAACCGCACCCCAAAGAAGAGCCCAGATGGTATCCTGGTAGCATCTAACCCCCACCCCTGAATTGCTCTGTGAAGTTGGGCCAGTTGCTGGACCACTGTGAACCTCAGATAAAGGTTGTGTCTAACTCACAGGGATATTATGGATAGCAAACGGGCTAATGCATAGAAAATGCTTAGTCTTGTGCCTGACGCTGGGTAATCGCTCAACAAACAGTAGCTGTTAACTTTATCATTTTATTACCATACCTACGACCATTGGGAGTGATGCTCCAATCACTTGGGCGCCCATGGCATTGACTTACGACATACCACGCTGCCCTTCACGCATTCGGTAACACAGCTGGTTTTAGAAACACGCTCTATCTCTTAGCCCCGCTCCTTCCCAAGACGACAGTTCCTAAGGATTTTCTCTATGCAGGAGGAAGGGTAGCCCTGCCAATGAGGGGAGAGAGCAACTACAAGGGCCTCACTGATGGAGTATAATCCCCCTTCTGTCCTCGCTGGGAACTAGCCACAATTGTATTTCAAAGGTAACAGTTCATCTCCACCGCGGGTATTGGCGTGCAGTCCATAAACAGGACCTAATGTGATCCGACAGGCTTGATTTCTCTAGATATATATTAAAACAACATGCCCAGTGCTGATGGCTCAAAGGTCCTGACCTTTAACAAGGACTTATGACGTCAGGCAACCTGCCCAGGAGGACAAGCAGGGCAGAAGGCCGGAGGGACAAGGTCATCAGCTAATGAAGTGGTCAGCATTGAGTTTCTGTCACTCAGCTGCTTAAGAGGAAACTGAGAGGGAAGGAAAAGAAAATGGGAACATTTAAGACACAAAGGGAAGGACCACATTCGAGCTAATGCCGAAGATGAATTGACAGTGTCAGGAGGCAGGGTGACGACATGCAGCACTTCGGAGCCTTCACTGTGGCCTTGTTCTGTTCTACCCGCTGAACACGGTCTGGTTGAAAGAGCGTTTGCGAGACGTTAACTCAATATAAATCCTAAGTTAGAATGAAAATAAACAGGTACTAAACCACCCTGCTCTTTGGTTTGAATCTGCTCCAGACACACAGTCAGGAAAAAAGTCAGGAGCACAGGCTCGGAAGTGGCCTCCAGACGCGTTCTCTCTGTGCGTGGTGAGCAAACTCCCTCCCAAGCCTCAGTCACGATGTGGGAAACTGGAACCATAATGGTACCTACCCCAAAGGGAGGGTGGTAGGATTACATGAGAAACCTTATTGGAAAGGATTTGTGCTTGGCACAAAGGAATCACTCAGACGTCAGCCAGTATTATTGTTATGTCACATGCTCTAACCATCTTAGAAAGTGTGAGTTTTTAAAAAATGAGGAACAAATTGTATATTGCAGAATAACAAGACAGTTCCATGAGTTTTTTTTCACAGTGCCAATCTCTAAGGCTTCCCATTTGTGGAGGACTTTGAATTTTTGAACCATACACTCAGCCAACAAATATTTACTGAAAACTGCTGTGTTGGATCATGGGCATGGTATTGAATTGAATCAGCATCACTATGGACTTCATTCTTCCCAGCCTCGCTGGGGAGGCAGAAACATCAAGATGTAGAGCGCAAGTGGTGACGAGAGTATGGTATGGGGTAGGGCGGACCAGCTCTTCTCTGGAAGGCTAGGGAGTCATCCAAGAGATGAGGACTTTCATATCTGTTCTTGCACTTGATTCTCCACATGATGGCTTGGGGCAGGTGAGGCCAAGGGTTCTCACCCCATTCATTTTAGGTATGAAAAGATTGAGACCCAACCCGGTTAACCGTTGTCTATTTGTGTGTGGCGGTTAGTACTAGAACTGAGACCTCTATCCCAATCTCCAGACTTCCAGGAAAGCAACTTCTCAGCATACTGTGATCAGTTGGGACCACCGATGGCCAACAGAAGTCCAAAAACTTGATTCTTAACCAGCCCTTTCCTCATAGTCAGATTATAATCCAGCTCTTGAACATCCCAAGGCACAAAGATACAGAAGGTTTCCAATTCCATTTCCTGAGGTCATTAAAAAGATGACTGGAAACTTTTTCCATCTCACTTCTAAACGTGAAGCACTGTGGGTTAGTGGAAAAGCACCAAGCGCAGACATCAAGGACCGGCACGCGCCAGTCCCAGCAGTGTGATGCTCTCCTTCCAGTCCCACCACCGCCGGTGTCCCAGATCCCCAGATTAGGAGACTTTTCTTCGTGGTCCCTGCCCATCTCTGCCTTGCAAGGCCAACATGAGAGAGCATTGTGAGTGTTTAGTAAGGAGCATAAAGTTCCAGTGGAAATAACCATCAAATTAGACTGTTGTAGCCTGGGAGTAAAGAGTTGGGGCATCACCGGGGCAACCAGCTCCCTGTTCCCATCACAACCCAGGAAAGCCTCTTTCCCAGGATTCAGGGCCTTGGGACTTTTTTGGGTTTGGAGACTCTAGGAGAGCAGCATGATACATACACCAATGCCCAAAGCTGGGCTTTTTTCTTTTTTTTCTTTCAAATATGGACCTAGCTTTAAGTTTTTTTTTTCTTCTGATTATACAGATAATACACAGTATCCTTTAAAATGCAAGCAATTTATAAAAGCATAAAGATAATTAAAATCACCCCAAATTCCACCTCCCAGAAGCAAACACTTCATTCTATCAGATGTGTTTCATGCACATACATCTATATATTCTGTTTTACGTAGGCGGTATCATATTAATCATGATGTCCACAATATACCATGTCAGTGAATTACAGATTTTCAGTGATTTTCAGCAGTTCCTTTTCAATGACTGCATTGCATCCCAGTGTTGGATGTGCCATCATTTACTTAACGAATCCCCTCTCAATGAGCAGTGATATTATAAACAACACTCTAATGAACATCTTTGTGCTTGGTGAACCTGTCTAGTTGTCTCCTTAGGATAAATTCCTATAAGGTGGAATTGCTGGGGACACTGTCCCCTTCAACCAAATATGGAAAAGAATTCTCATGGAGCAGTGGGAGAAGGAAAGGGTAGTAACCAGCCAAAACAAAGAGTCCCATCAACCCCTTGGTGACCTGTGACACTTGCAGGCACCCCTATCCATTCACCCATGGGGAATGGCGGGTGAGAGAAGGGGGGTTTTCATATTCCTGAGATTAAGCATCATGCTGTGACATACTAGAACTAGATGTCTGTTTTCTCTGACTCCCCCATTTCCTAATCTTTTCACCCTGTTCTTCAGAGCCCTGGCACATTCCACAGCCCTATCTGCAGCCGGTGGAGCCACCCTGGTCCTCAAACCGTTGGCTGGTGGATCCCATCTTCTCTTGAAGGGGTTTCCTTCCCAGTTGCTTTTCTCTCTGTGGGGCCCAAAGGTTGATTAACTCCTTTGGGTAAGAGTAGGCACAGCCAAGCAATGAGTGGAGTTGAGTGATTACATTGCAATGTTTTAATTTGCCTTTGGACAAATTCTCATAAGCTTTCACGAGAAAATCTCCCATTAGATGTACTCATTTAATTTAAGAACAGTTGGGAGAGGAAGATGAGCTAAGATGACAGATGGATGAATGCAGATGTATGTCTTAGAGGGACTCGGAGCTCTCTGAGGATTTGCCTTCCAGTGAAACAGTGTCGGCTTCTCCTGCTTATGTCCGTGGACTTGAGAAATTGTCAAGAGATCATTAGAATACAGGGATTTTCTCCAATGACAAGCAAGCGTCATTATTTTCTAATGTCTGTAAAATCATAACAAGGTCAATGAAAGAACTGGATACTCCCCACACACCCCAAATCTAGGGGAAAAAAAACACTAAATTTGAGTAACTCTTATAAGAAAGCAAAAGAAAGCCAAAAAATAATAACAAAGCTGCTGTCTGAGAGACGTTTCCTTTGGTCACACTGCCACAAAGATAACTTTTTTAATTCCATGCTTACTCTGGCTTCCTCCGTCCGTACAGATTTTCTGGACATCCTAATTTGGTGTGTATAATTCAACATCTATTATTGTTTTTAGGACCGTGGTTATTATTTTAATTATAATTTAAAGCTGCCTAATATACCCAGAGGTCACTGGGCACCTAAAAGAAATAAATAAAAACAACGTGCCGTTTTTAAAAGCAGCATGTTTATTTGCAAGTCCCACGAGCCACTCAACCAAGACATCATAAAACCTTCAAATAAACTAAAACGGAAACAAAATAAAATGTCCGTTCTTAATCTCCTTAGAAGGCAAGCAGGGGAAAGTTGCAGGGAGCTGCGGGCTGGCGTGAGAACTCCGAGGACGGTTTCATTACTGAGTTTGGGAACTGCAGTGTGTACCTCAGTGCCCACGTTCCACACTGCAGTCTGTCCTGGGTTTACAAACCCTGAGCCTTGGTGTGAAGCTTTAGGCAACGAGAGATCAGTATAGCAGCGAATTTGGTGCCGAAAAAGAAAAGGGCATGTGAAAGGCTTGGAGATGCCTGCCCACTGTCTACTTTATCCACATGGCTCTTGCTAGTATAAGTATCCATCCATAAAACACCTCCAGGTCTCATTAGCTCGGATATTTTAAACTGTAGAATGGCTGGAACATCGAAGTCTAGAGATTTTACATTTAGAAGGCTAAAGAAATTTCAGAACAGTTCCATAATGTTCCTACATGTGAGTTTCCATAACAGAAAACAGTAAAAATCATTTTCAAATCATTTACTGCTAGTATTCTCCATGTAATCAAAGCTGTTATGGTTTGTTAAGCAACAGAATTATCTAGTGGGCAGGAGGCTTACGCCGCTCCAAGACCTGCTAGCTACACAAGTATGCAAATCTGTAAGTGTTACAGAATCCATTAGACAAACATAGTCAGGCTTCCCAGAGGAAAGCGTCTAATTCCCTCCACCCCCAGAACTGCCTTAGATAGTTTAAGGTGACTCTTTCTGGGACCCAAAGAACTGTATTGTCAAGTTTGGGTCACTCCAAATTCTGAGAACAAGGCAGAGGGTGATGTCCTCAGAGTGGCAAAGAATGGGGCTCCCAGAGCTGTCCTTCCTTCCTGTGGAAGAAAGAAGAACAAAAGAAGGAAGGAGGATGAGGAGCAAGAAGAAGAAGAAAAAGAAAGAAAGAGAGAAAAGGGCCAGGAGTGGTGGCTCTAGCCTGTAATCCTAGCACTCTGGGAGGCCAAGGCGAGAGGACTGCTTGAGTTGAGGAGTTCGAGACCAGCCTAAACAAGAGCTAGACCCCATCTCTACAGAAAAATAGAACAAAATCAGCCAGGCATGGTGGCATGCCCTTGTAGTCCCAGATACTCAGGAGGTTGAGGCAGGAGGATGGCTGGGGCCCAGGAGTTTGAGGTTGCAGTGAGCTATGATGACACCACTGCACTCTAGCCGGGGCAACAGAGTGAGACTCTGTCTCCAATAAATAAATAAATAGACAGATAGATAGATAGAGAAAAGAAAAGGAAAAGAAGGAAGGGAAAAAAGTTAGTTGGTCAAATGGCCATATGGATTAATCAAAAAATATAAATAAGTGAAATGGGCCTACTATAATGCAATAGGGAGAGGTAGAGACTGCAGAAAAGAGTCCCAGCCTAAGGAGCAGCTGCTACTCAACTCCAGCTGATGGTGCCCAAGCCCAGTGTAACCAGGGCTTTCAATTTTGCAAGAGAATCTGAAAATACTGTTTTTGTTTTTTTTTTACCTGAAATATCTCAGATTTTGAATGTTGGCAATCAATTTGATTCAAATAATCACACTTAAAATGATGTTTTCTTTGGTATGGACCAAATAAAAGACTGCTACATACCACATTCAGTTCATGGGTCATAAGTTTGAAATCTTTATGAAGAGAGAAGTAAACAGTTGGGAACTAAAAATAGCAGTAAGTTCTAAAGCATAGAATGGATAATTTACATCGAAGAGTTCTTTCATTTTCTGTCCTCAGATAAGAGTCTCATCAAGTCTTTGTACTAATTCCCATCTACTAAAGAAAGTATATCCTTTTTCTCTCCCTTTCTACGCAATGTCCTGGAACCTAAAATAACTATTAGTCTGCTCCATCCTTTCTTTCTGATTCTCTTTGTAAGTATTGGGCTGGTGAATGAACTCTGGAGCTACTTAGGTAAATGTTTATGATCTCTTAGCCTTCTGAGATGAAGATGGATAGATGCATAGGAAGTATTTGTAAGGTGGGTGGCAGTGGCTTATGCCTATAATCCCAGCACTTTGGGAGGCCAATGCAGAAGAATTGCTTAAGCCCAGTAGTTCAAGACCGGCTTTGGCAATTCAGCAAAACCTTGTCTCTACAAAAAAATTAAAAAAATTAGCTGGGCATGGTGGCACAGACCTGTAGTCCTAACTACTTGGGAAGCTGAGGTGGGGGAATTGTGTGAGCCCAGGGGTTTGAGACCAGCCTGGGCAACATAGCAAGACCCTAATTTAATTTTTTTAATTAGCCAGGCATGGTGTTACATGCCTGTACTCCCAGCTTCTCCAGAGGCTGGGGCAGGAGAATTGCTTGAGCCCAGGAGTTCAAGGTTTCAGCGAACTATGATTGCACCACTGCTGTGGGCAACAGAGCAAGAGCCTGTGAGAAAAGAAAAGAGAAGGGGAGGGGAGGGGAGGGAAATAGGAAGGAAGGGAGGAAGGAAGGAATTTGTAGAAGGTAGAAAGCTATTTTGCAAGATTGCTTATATAAACTATAATATAGTTCATTGGTTATTTACAGATATGCTTACCAATTAAGGATATTATCCTTACAGTATTCCTGGCATTTCACATTAAATATACTGATATTCAGAGAGTGTATCAGTCAGTTTTCACTAAGTAATGATGCAATAACAAGCACTCCTCAAGTCTCGGTGGTTTGCAACAAAGAAATACTTTTTACTGATGAGTTGCATCTCTTCTCCATTTTGTCTCTGACACCTTGGCAGAAGGAGCTGCCTGGCCCTGGCTCCAAAACATTCTCATGCTAGAAAGGAGAAGAGAAACCACACCATGGCTTTTAAAGCTTCTGCCCAGAAGTAGCACACATCACTTCCTCTCACATTTTATTGGCAGCCAAAGCAAGTCACATGGCCAAGTCTGATGTTGATGGGACAGGAGAATTATAATCCCCTCATAGGGAAGAGAAATATTTAGGAACCAGGGTAGAGACCATTGTGGTAATTTGAGTGGAGAGTGTGTAAGAGCATCATCTCTGGAGTCAGACTTTTTGGGCTCAGATCCTAGCTCTACCATTTACTGTCTATAAGACCTTGGATACATTACTCAATCCTTTGGTGCCTCAGTTTCCCCATATAAACACACCTACCTCAGGGGGCTGTTGGGAAGACTGAATGAAAGAAGGAGACAGAGACAGAACACTTAGTGTTTGGTGCACAGTAAGTATTGGCTATTACTACCGTGGCAATGATTGGAAAGCCATCAGCCCAAATGTGTCTCAGCTACCTACATTAGTCCAGGCGCTCTAGCTCTCAGAATCAGATATTAAAATGCAGGTACTTCTGAGAGGGCTAAAACCTCAACTTCTTATGAGCTAATGCCTTGTTGGGGATTGCTTTGAGAGCAAGTCCCTGCAGGATATTATGACCTAAGAGAGTGTTCTGGAGACAGAGAAAACAGGAATTGGGGGACAGGACTCCCCAAAATACCACAGATAAAGTACCAAAAGCCAGGTGACTTGAACAACAGAAATTTATTTTCCCACAATTCTGTAGGCCGGGCATCCGAAACCAAGGTGTTGTCAGGGTTGGTTTCTGCCGAGGCCTCATCCTGGCTTGCCCATGGCTGTCGTTCTCCATGTGCATCTGTGTCCCAATCACCTCCTATCAGGACACCAGCCATATTGGAGTAGGGCCCATTCAGATGACCTCACTTTACCCTAATTACCTCTTCCAAGGTCCCATCTCTAAACACCGTCACATCCTGGAGTACTGAGGTTAGGACTTCAATATATGGATACTGGGGGGACTCACCTCAGCTCATAACACTTGGTCACACATTAGAACCCTCTGGAGATGCCCAGACTATGCCATAGGCCTACACCAATGCCATAAGAATCTCTGTGAGTGGGACCCAGGACTCTAATCCTCTTAATGCTCCCCAGGGGCTTCCCACGTGTGGCCAAGGTTGGTCAGTGCTGGAACAGCCTACCTTCCACTCAGAGCACCTGAGTGCCTCTTTGTTGGTCCAAATTATGCACCACCGTGGATCTTCCTGAACCCCCATTTCTCCATCACAACCCAGCTGAACCGACCAGGAAGGGAACACTTGCTGACAAAGACAAGGGGCAGATACAGCCACCGCTGAGTGTTTGTCTTTCCTCTCCCCCTGATTGATCCCTTTATACAACAATAAAACTTTTAAAAGCTTGAACCTGAACGGAGGCTCTGCCTGTGACACAATTAATCAAACTCTTGAAGAATCATGTTACATTATGTGCTTGGGGCATTGATCCACTTCACTGAAAGTTGGCCTGAAATACAACTTAGACACAGGGCATCAGATCCATAAGAAATGGCGGGGATGCTATCAATTGTTTTGTGTCTTCACGTGATGCATTGTCCTGCAGCAGACCAGACCATAAAGCAGGACAAATTCCAACACATCAGAGAGGACGTCAGCTAGCCCCCAACTCGCCCCAAGTTTCTGGGAGTGGGAGTACAGACAAGAGAGGGCTGATTGTGGTGCATAGCTCAAACCTGCTGTCACTGAACTTAAATAATAGTAATACCTTGCATCCGCAGGTCTTCCAGTCTCCTTACCTGTTCTTGAATTGATTACAGACAATGCCAGGACCTCTGGCACCTGGCACCACAAAATTTTCCCTAGGGAGGCGCATGTTTGGGGTCCTCTCTAAATCAAAATTTTATGGGACCAAGTGCATCCCTCCTTCTTAATTCACAGGTATGCATCAAGCCAGTAACAATATCTAGCATCTCTGTGCAATGTTCTCTAGTTAACCGAGCACTTCAACGTCCCCAGACTCATTTGAGCCGCACAAGATAGGTAAGCCAAGATTAAGGGTCCTTATTTTACAGAAGAGGAAACTTTCTGGGGAAATGATGTATATTGCCAAGATCATGGAACTTATGGTAGAACTTGAATACAGTACCTAGTTCTAGGACTCAGATCCCGTGGCTTTTGGCAATCTCCTGCTCCAGGCAATATGGGAGACCACAAAGGAAATCAGATCTTGCACTGGCCCCAGGCAAAATCACATTATGGGCAAAGCTCCTTTGATGCCTTCCCTCTCTCCTGAAGGCAGCCCTCCCACCCTCCTACACTGCGACTAGCATCTCTGGGTCCAAAAGTCTCTCCCTGGGCTTCCCTCTTGAAACTACCCTGTCTTAGCTGGCCCAGTAGAAAGAATCAGACAGATGTGCCCTCAAAGCCCAGCTTGCCCATGAGACGCAGCTGCGTGACCTTGGGCAAGTTACAGCAGGCTTCTGAGTTCCCTCCTCTGGTAAAATGGATTTTCACAAGAACCAACTTCTTAGGGCTACATGGAAGATGTATGAGTCATGTGCAGAAAGCACTCGGGACCATGTCTAGCATTTATTAAGCATGCCAAAAGGGCAGTTGGCTTAAAAATTTATGTATATTTAGGTATTCATTATATATATCCAGTACAATAGCTAACATTTTTCAAGACCTGCTATGTGATGCTGTGTGTTGCTTTGTTCTCAGTACTTTTCGTGCATTCTTTTATTGAATTCTCATGACAACCTAAGGAAGATGGTGCTATTATTATCCCACTTTCCAGATGGGCAAACTGAGACACAAAGTGGTTAAGCAGAGCCAGCAAGGGACAGAGTCTGGATTTGAGCTTCAGGGGTCTGACTCCAGAACTGATACTCTTAGCTCAGGGACAAACCTGCAGTTGGGGGGGGAGGGGTGGTGACAAATGTCTAATATTGCAGTTTGCCGTTTGCATTTTTAAAAAAGAGTATCTTTGAAGCAAAGCATAGCTTAAGCATACCATGCTTCCGTGATAGTAGTTCTAATCCTACAATGGTCAAACATCAGGCATTATAGCAGGAAGCACGGACGATACCCAGAAAATGGGGCTTTCTAGTTGCCACTACAATGTTACCACGAATATATATATTTTTAATTGAGGGAAGGAATCACAAGAAAATGTTAACCGTAACAGTTTTTGTAGAGAAGGACTGGGCCAGGGTGAGGACTTTTTTTCCTTTTCATATAATACTTTTCTGTATTTGAAATTTCAAACCCAGCTCTACAAATTGGTTTTGTTTTATACTAACAGTATTTATCTAAACTATGTAAAACTATCGTTATTATTTTCTTCTTTATATGCATCGCATTAAAAAATTAATGTCACGTGTAAATATGATGCCATGAAACCAACCACTTGCTCCACGGCAATGTCGTGCTCCTTGCCCTCGGATTGCCTGTTGTCTCAGTGTGGAGCTGAGCACGTAGAACTCTCCAAAGGAAGGGTTTATGGTACCAGGGCCTCCGGCATTGTGTGTAAGGACCAAAAGGATGGCAGAATTGGAACGCCTAGTAAGATGAGATATAATTAAGTACCCAAGAACACAGAGCCATCTCTTGAGACTGGAGGAGTCGGGCTCTCTTCCCAAACATGGCATTTCCCCTGATGTTGTTTTTTTTTCCCCCTGCACCAAAAATTTTCCACTTTAATTATGTGGGTTAGGTCAGAGGAGCTCACCTTCAGAGCTTTATGTGCGCAAATAGCTAATCCCTTCCATAAGACACATTTCTGGGAAAGCCCAAAGATAAATGTTTACAGTCTGTGCTGGGATAATAGAAGCCAGTGAAATTCGAAATGATTTAAGCATTATGTGTCTGTGCCCTAAGAAACAATTTCGGGAGAGCTCTAGCCTCTCTGTTCTGGAATTCTGGCCTTCGTTCTCACAAAGAGTGGAATCGTTGGCAATGCTCGTAGGTTAAATGTTTTTCTCTCTTTTCCTGGTTTTGCATAAAACATGAGGAGGATGGTAATTAAAACCATACTTATAATATTAAGTCTACTACCTAAAGGAATGAAGTTTATTAAAGTTGCTAAGCGTTAAGTACAGAAACTCAAAATAGCCGGAACGCACTCGCCTCGGCGTATACCCAAAGTGTTAGCTGAGCGTAGAGGTTGCTGAGTGGGCACATGTATACACGCTCACACACACATGCACACACATGCACAGGCTCACACACACTCATCACTACGCTGACATATCAATGAATGGAATGCATTTCTCAAGTAACCAGCATTTGACAGGCAGAGAGAAAAGATGAACCCCCAATTAAGGGGCTTAGAAGGGCTGTTCCTCAGCAACATTGTGATGTGGTCTCGTAGGGGTCAACAGCATCTACTTTGCAAGGGTGTGGAGCAGGTATCGGGAGTTACCTAGCACAATCCCCAGCCCAAAATGAGGAGGTACTTGGTCAGTGTAAGGCCCCCTTTTCCAGGGGATCTCCGAGGCGTCCGGTGGACAGAAGCTGAGCACTCTTCCTCCTCCACAAGGGGCAGGGTGGAATCTACTGATGAGTCCAGGTAAATTCCAACTATGGTCAAAAAGTATCAGTCACCACCCTTTCCTCCCACACCCAAGGTCATAAGGACAGGGCACCGTGGTGCAGTGGCTAAAAGCTCAGTCCTGGGTTCAAATATGAGCCTTGGGCATGGAACAACTCATGTCACCATCCATGACCCATGCAATCATGAATGGTCTCCACTCTCCAAGGCTTCCTCTCACAGAGAGGAAGTTTCCCAGCTGCCCAGATCCCCCCAGGCCAAGGTGTGGCTGGAGATGCCTTTCGGGAGTGCAGAGACTCACCTGGGAAACACATCAGCAGGGTGAGAACCGCTGATCCCACACCCCAGCCGGTGCTGTAGCCAGTCCAGGAGTGTCTTGAAAAGCAGCGAGGACAAGAGACATGCAGCACTTCTATTCACATTTCCTCAGCCCGAACAAGTTACGTGGTGACACCTAATTCAAGGAAAAGGATCACAAGCCTTCTGAGTGCATAGCAGTGTAGGAAAACAAGTTATCAGTAACCATCGTAGCCCCCAAGCCAGTCTCTTACCTACCCTATTTTTATTTTATTTTATTTTTAGAGACAGGGTGTTGCTCTATCACTCAGGCTGGAGTGCAGTGGAGCAATCATAGCTCATTGCAGCCTCGAACTCTTGGGTTCAAGCCATCCTCCCACCCCAGCCTCCCAAAGTTCTGGATTACAGGTGTGAGCCACCACGCCCAGCTCTTAACTACTCCACATGGCACTGCTCCACTTCTCTCTGTGATAGGACCAGCCATCGTTCAACTTCCCAGGCAGCGGTTTTAACAGTCCTTACTTAAGTTCCAGGGAAAGCATCAGGGTTTTAAATGAACTAATTAATCAGTGACCGTTGCACAATTTCCAACCTGGCCTTGTCCCTTTCCTGCCCATCAACAGTGCTCCGTGGTCAGTGGTTGTCCTCCAGTGCCCCAGTCAACATAGCTGAGACCAAAGCCACCCACCCCTGCGCCCAGGGGCTCTCCTCGTCCCCCATCCATCACCAGAGCCCAGTGATCTCACCTGTCGATGCCCAGCTCTCGCTTGATGTCTCAGTTCCGGAACAGAGATGTTCCAGCTGCTACCTGGGAAGGCTCTGGCCCCAAAAATATTTAGTTAGCAGCCATTCAGTTAAGTGGAATTGACTTTTTATCGGCTTTCCTCTGTACGGCTGCCACCAGCGAAGGCTGTTTCCTCCTTCCCTCTTCTCTGCTTGTCAGTTCCCTCCTCATTCCTATCGGCAGCCTTTAGCTCTGATCAATACTAACCGCTGTGTAACAGCTCACGCACGGCTGCTCGGGTTTGCATCGATCAGACCCTTCTTCCAACAGGTAGTCAGCTATTTGAGGCAATGACTTGAGATAAACACCTACTTTTACTGCAGGCTAATTCATTTCAGGTGGATTTCAAGGAGGCTTCGCACCCCGTCTCTTAGACAAGCTGAAATCGGAAAGTGGAGATCAACGCTCCTCGTGTGCTTGAGATCCTAGGAGATCTTTCTTCCTTCCCCCTTTTTTTCCTTTCCCTTGTATTTTGTAAAGTGCCACTTATAAATAAGATACCAGGACTTGGGACATTGAAAATGCTACTTGAGAAAATGTGTCGGCCATCCATCCCTCTTTTCCTTTTAATGAGATGCATCCGGGACTGCAGGATACCAGAGGCAGCATTGTCACCGGGCAGCAAAGCACCCTCCCAGCTGCCCCAGCACCAGCCTCACAATGTTCTGCAACCCTGGTCCTCTCACCACCATGGAGGGCAGTCCTTGAATCCACCCCCATCCTCGTTCCAGGCTCATAAGTGAATTTGCCAGGAGCTGCTATTGCAAATGAGTTGCTATTTTGCAACTGATTGTGGTGTGTGGGGACGGCGCAACTTTATGGTGTTTGTGTTGTAGCCAGACAACATGCAAGACTGGCTGATGTGCACTTCTTTTTTTCCGACATGTACACTAAAGTGACTTGGCTGAATGGCATATCTGATACCATCATTCACCTGTCATCTGGGTCCCAAACCTCCTGTCCTGCTTCTCTTCTCCAGCCTCCCTTGACATGCCCAGCACTTCAGTCCCCAAGTACTGTTGAGCCCTCCCTTGCAGTGCAGTTGCACTGTCCCTTCCCTCCACCTGGGTTGCTGTCATCCTGAATGAAGCCCTCATCCCTTGGTGCTCGGACTACTGCAGTATCCTCCAGCTGACCGCCTGGCTTCCAGCTGCTTCCTGCTGTGTTAGTTGTGCCCTGCACGCAGATGCATTTCCTGGTGCCCTGCTGGGATGGCCGGTTTCTTCTCTGAAATCACCAGTGGCTTCCCGCAGCCTGCCAGGCTGGAGGCCGGATTCCTCAGCCTGTCATTCTGGTCCTTGGCTTTCTCTCCAGACTGTCTGCCACCGTCCTCCGGCACAGACTCCACCTCTAGTCCATCTGGATAACTTACCACTTCCTCTGCGTGCACTTTCCAGCTCTGTGCCTGAAAAACGAATGCCATGCCCTGCACTCCCTTTGCTATTGGTTCAGATCCTGGCTTCACTGCTTATTAGCTGCGGCACCTCCGTTGAGTTATCTAACTTCCCCTTGCCTCGATTTCTCATCTGTGAAATGCGGATGATAATAGTACCCACCCCATAAAGTGGATGTGAGAATTAAATTACTATATGTAAGGCATTCAGAATGGTACATGCACGTAGTAGATTCCATGTCAGGGTTTGCTATTATCATTTTTATCATTTCCTTCATTCCGCCAAGCCACTGCCCAAAGCAGACCTCTTCCCTGAGTATTGCACTGGTCGCCCTGGTCAAACACACTCACTTCCTCTTCTGCCACCCATAGCCCTTGGTTTCTACTGATAATATGATAATTACAGCAAATAGTAGTAATCCTGGGTGTTAGGCTCATGCTTAGTGCTTTTATATCTGCACTATTACTTTTAAGTCCTTGGGCTGGGTACCTTCCATCTGCCCCAGGGCTATGCTCCCTCCTTCTCCACCTTGCTTTTGGCCACAGGAGACTGATTCGTATGCCTGGTGGCTTCCAAGCGCACTTGGCCAACGAGGAGCATTGGCAAGAAGTTAGGACAGCCTCTTCCCAGCCACATCACTGCAGAATGGCCTAATGGCTCAAGGCAAGGTCGTGGCTCCTGTCAAGCAGCCCTCTTGATCTCGCCTGCTCTGTCTGCAGCTTCTGGTCACCATGGGCCCTCCTGGCCTCAGCACAGCTGGTGGTATCATGTTCCAGGGCACTGCACTCTTCCTGTGGTTCCCAGAACCCTGATCACACCTTTGTAGATACTGTAGTCCCTATATAGACTCTCCTCAAAATATCCTCATGCAGTCATGTCACTCGGGCTGACACAGTTCTCATGACAATCCTACAAGGCATGTACTGTTGTTCATTGTTATCTTTCTTGTAAAAGAAAAAAAAACTACTCCAAACCTAGAGGCTTAAAACAACAATCATTTATGAGCTCACCATTCTGGGAGCTGGCAATCTGGGTTGGGCTTAGCTGGGAAGTTCTTCTGCTAGATTCATCTGAACTTGCTTGTGTGGCTAGCTGGAGGATTATCTGAGGCCCGTGGCCCCAAATGGTGTCACTTGTGTGTCTGGAAGCTGGTGTGGATCTACAAGGCTGACCAGGCCACGTGTCTCCAGTATCAAAAAAGCTAGCCTAGACTTCTTCACGGGGTGGCCAGATTCCAAAAATAGCAAAAAGCAAGACTCAGTGTGCAAGCACTTTTCAAGCCTCTGCCTGTACCAGGCTTTCCAATGTCCAGTGAGTATAACTGGGGCTGCAGGCTGGCAAAACTGACCCCCACCCCTTGGTGGAAGGAGCTGTAAAATACTACAGCCATTTTTTTTTTTTTTTTTTTTTTTATCAATCTATCACACAGGACACTCCTTTCCGGAAAGATGTATGCTTTGACAACTTCACATCCTGTATCCTCATAACCCGAGTCAGAAAAGCAATGTGGGCCAGCCCTGTGTTTTAGGGGGTGGGGAGTGTCCTCTTTATAGCTTGGTGAACATCTGACACTCTTCCTGCCTGTTACCACCAGACTGAAAATACTTCTGAAAGGGAAGTCTCTTAAAACTTAGCATGAGGGAGTGGAATTTTTTTTTAATTAGGCTTCAGCAGAATTTTTAAAAGAATCTTTCTTTTCTTCAGTTGCCTCTCCCTTGTTATAAATTTTAACTCCACCCAGTGGCATACCACAGCCAGCCTGGCGTCTCCTTCCACTCCTTTCACTCCACACCACTGTTTGCTTGGCAGCAACACTCAGCTCCCATGGCCACAGCAGGCAGGGGGAGAAGTCTTCCTTCCTGCTCTCCTCACTTCCTGCTTTCTTTCCTCCATTCCTCCTAGAGCTCATCCTTATCTGCTCACTCCTGGTCTGCACCCCTCTGGTGCCCTCCTAAAAGCAGGATGCTAGGAAGAGCTGAAAAGTTCACGTACAGGGCTGTTCTGTACAGCCGCCCAGGTTGGGCACTGCACACAGTAAGTAGCCTAGAGACACAGCTAGAAAACCAGACCTCCAGGAAGCTCCAGACAGAAAATTCATTGAAAAAGTAGTCATATGTGAAATTATATTTAAAGATACCTGTGAACTTGATGTAGCTAGCCACCTATTGATTTATTTCACAAGGATTGATTAAGGACCTACCATGTCCCAGCCTCTGAAAATATAAAGCATGGTCCCTGCCCATGAGAAACTTATAGTATAGCAGGGATGAGAGACCCAGGAAGATAATAGCAATTTATGAAGTTAAATCTTATGTAAAATGGTTTCACACAAAGCCACTGTGCTGAACCTGGATGACTAGGCAAGGTGTTCTCAAGGAGGTGCCGTCTGATATGGTCTAGCCCAGGGCTGTCCGGTAGAAACATAATCCAAGCCATGCATGTAATTTTAAATTTTCTAGTGGCCATGTTAAAAAAGTAATGACAAACCGGTGAAAATAATCTTAATAATATATTTCCTTCAACCCAATATATCCAAGACATTACCACTTCAGTATGCAATCAATATAAAAGTTATTAATGAGATATTTTACATTATTTTTATGGTACTAAGTTTTTAAAAACCCAGTGCATATTTCAGACGTACAGCACATCTCAATTTGGATGCCAAACTGTTCAACAGTTAAAGTAAAATGTAGTCCTATCAAAGCAATAACGTTGTGTTTAACAGAAACATATTTTATATTGCTTTAACTTCAAATTTGTAATTTAAGTTAATTTAAATGAAATAAAGTAGAAAATTTAAGTTCCTTGGTGGCACTAGCTACATTTCAAGTGATCGATAGCTATATGTGGCTGGTGGCTACCGTATCGGAGAGTAGAGGTCTAAAGGGATAAACAGATGGAAAGCGAGGAAAGTAGAGGGCTTGGAGGGAAAAAGCAAAACACAAAAAAACAGTATGAACAAAGGCACGTAAAATAGTATGGAGTTTGGCACTCTATGCAGTTTAATATTACAGGGACACGGGGCCAAGACTAGTAACGGGAAATGAGCCAAGGGGAGAGGATGGGCAGGGGACAGTCAGAAAGGGCTTGAGTGCTCCCGAAGGATGGAGAACCACATATTTCATATGTACTTAGTCTGGGGAAAATTGAGCACAGGGGGAACTAAGTGGAGTAGGCCCTGGCGGGGGCCTCTGAAAACCACCGTAAATGAATCCACCCTCCTGGTGGCCCAGGACGGAGGCTCAGCAAGTCCACATCTGGGATGAGGAAGCTCCAAGTATCCTCACCATAGGGGTTAGGATTCTAACATATGAATTTTGGTGGGACACATTCAGTCTATAGCAGAGAGCTACAGATTGTCCTTAAGTATGCCTAAAGATGCCAGCAGTTGCAGACTATTGTCACCCTTTCTTGGAGTTTCTTTGGTATATACACATCTCACAAAAAAGTAATAGTCTTTTCTTTTTTTTTTTTTTTTTTTTTTTTTTTTGAGAAAGAGTCTCACTCTGTTGCCCGGGCTAGAGTGCTGTGGCGTCAGCCTAGCTCACAGCAACCTCAGACTCCTGGGCTCAAGCGATCCTCCTGCCTCAGCCTCCCGAGTAGCTGGGACTACAGGCATGCGCCACCATGCCCGGCTAATTTTTTCTATATATTTTTAGTTGTTAAGCTATTTTCTTTCTATTTTTAGTAGAGACAGGGTCTCACTCTTGCTCAGGCTGATCTCAAACTCCTGACCTCAAGTGATCCTCCCGCCTCATCCTCCCAGAGTGCTAGGATTACAGGCGTGAGCCACCACGCCCAGACTGTTTTTTATTTTTTTCCTTCTAGACAACTCCACTGGGTCATAACCATACCCAGAGGTTTTGTTTGGTCATGCATTTTAAACCTAGAAATTTCTATTTTCTAGCCCCAAATGTCTATGCTGTATTAATCTGCCTAGGCTACCAGTGTTCAAACTTTTCGGCCATGACTCATAATGAGAAATGAATTTTACTTCATGACTCAGTATATAATTATGTATGCATGTGTCTTAATATCAGTATATATTTATGTATGACAAAATCACAAACTTCACACAACAGTATTTACCCCCACTACATGTGATACATGCTGATGTTTTCTATTCTTTTCCGTTAAAAAAAAAAAAGAGAAAGAAAAGAAAAAGCAAGCTGTTCACAATTCACCAAATTGATTTTACAACCACTAATGGGTCACGCCTAGAGTCCGGAAGCACCACCCTCAGTTCAGGCCTCTCCCTTCATTTTAGCCTCTGCTTTGAAGGAAATAAAGACAGTAGCCTTGGGTAGAGAGACTCATAATTTTGCCTTTCCCTTAGACTGCTCCCAGATACAACTTCACAGTGCACAAGAATGGCCCTTTCTTGTGCGGAGAATGTTTAACAGGACACGCGGCAGGGCCTAGGGCGAGATGGGTTCTGCTTTTTCTGTGTTCCTATCTTTTCTGAGAAACACCCCACCACCACCACCACCAACTTAGCCTTGATTTGAGATAGAAAGTGTGGCTTTTCCAGCCCTGCAGGCCCCAGGGCTTGGACTTTCGGTCATCGTGAATTACAGGCCACAGGCGGGAAGGACTTCTCTTAGCAAAGCCTTGGTCCCTTCCCTTCCTGCTGGAAAACTGGTCACCTTCAGCCTGCCCCCTAAAGTCCTTCACTGAAGGCTACCGGACGTAGCCAACCCACTCCAACACCCTGAGTTTTTTCTACCAAATTAAGCTTTGATAGGAACACAGTCTGCAAGCCTAGGGGATAAAAAGTGACAGTTTCACCCTCTGCACAGTGAAGGCCTCCGACTGCCTAGCCTGGGGTTTGGCACCCTTGCTGGTCAGTCCTGGCGTTTTTCACTTGGAATTCCACAATTTAGGGAGTATTTCTTACAACACTGTCTGGTTCAAACTCTCCTTCCTCCCCTCGAGAATTAACCTCGTTTCTCCAAGCCCTCCTTGTCCTAAGGAAAATGCCTAAATATGAGTAACTGTCAGCAAATCCCTCTTAACAGATTAGGGAGAATTTTTGGCTGGGCCTGGTGACTCGTACCTGTAATCTCAGCACTTTAGGACCCAGAGGCAGGAGGATCACTTGAGGCCAAGAGTTCGAGACCAGCCTGGGCAACACATCGAGACACCATCTCTATGAAAAATAGAAAAATTAGCCAGGTGTGGTGGCACGCATGTGCCTGTAGTCCCAGCTGCTCCAAAGGGTGAGGAAGGAGGATGGCTTGAGCCTACGAACTTGAGGCTGCAGTGAGCTATGATGATACCACTGCCCTCTAGCCCGGACAACACAGTGAGACCCTGTCTCAAAAAAAAAAAGCAAAAAAATTGTTCAAGGGACCACCCTCCTCTGGAGTGTCTAGATTTCAGCAGGAAGACCCCTGAAGGTAGAAACAGAATTCAAGACCCAAAATGCATAAGGACTAAAGGCAGGATAGTGGTGTGGAGAGAGAGAACAAGCCTTTTGTAGCCATGTAACACTGGATCTAAACACTGACTTCATCACAAGCTACGTGAACTTGAACCAGTTACCTTGCTAAGCCTCGTTTCCTTGTCTGTGAAATTGCAAATAATAACACCTCCTATAACTGTGAGGGCTAAAAGAAAGATGAGAAGCATCTAGCACTATGCCTGCCATACAATAGGCCCCCCCAACCTGTTGGTAGCCCATGCTAGAAGCGAAGAGGTGCTGAAGGAAGCCGAGTGTGGATAATGGACTCCAGGACCCTGTAATCTTGCAGCAGCGCTAGACCTTGGATTCCTGCGGTCAGACCCAGGGGTCGCCCTTATGACACTAACTCAGTGGTGTCTGCTGAGACTTGGAGATGAGGAGCAGCCAGGACCAGGCTCTGGTTTTGTCAGCAGTTGGTCCTGACCCTCTAAGGGTTGGCTCCCCCAAGGAAAAGCCATGTTCCGTGTTGGTGGCCAACCAAGAGGGCCTAGAGAGAGAAGCCAAGGACAGCAGCTTCTGTGATGGTAGACTTTTCCGGAATAGTTACAGCGGGGCCTAGGATCCCAGGATGGAAATAGCGGTCACCTTTTGCCTGTGAGCTGTCCTGCCATTGAAGACAGGCCGGCCATGTGACCCACGAGGTGGCAAAGCTCAGATCCTTGAAGAACGTCGCCAAATCAGTCTGCCCAATTTCTGACAACTTAAGGGATGAGTAATATGGAATATTAAAAGTGTAACTTCTGTTAATAAAATTCCACCTTTAACCACAGTATGAAACTATCACCCAATAGCCTCAGAAAATGAGTACCATCTATATAAAATCCACCTCTGTGAAAGTTTCCCAAGATGAGTCCTTAAATCAACGAAAAACCACCTGATTTAAACATACCCTTGAAATGTAGAAAGGGACACATTCTAACCCAATGGGTAGGAACCAAGGCCTCCCATTTGTGTTTGATTCGACTTCCTGTTATCTCTTCGAGAACATTCCTTCCCATGCAGTTGTGGGGGCGTTCACTTCCTTGCCTCTTCCCAGTAGCTCAGGCAGTGGGCGTGCGAGATGGTAGCCCACGGGGGTTCTTGCTTAATTGTAAATACTCATAGCAGAGCAGCACCTTGGACGCTGCCTTGCTCTCCAGGCTGCCATGTGGATGAGGATGGGGACAGTCGTGGGCCAGAGAGATAGTGGCCTGTGCTTTTTAACTTCCAGGAGGCAGCTTTGTGGAAGCTGACAGAAGTTTCTGTACCTCCTCAGGCCTTTTGCTAACCCTCATTAAGGACTTGTTCTTAATTTCCCAGCCTCATTCACTGACCCCCAGGACATGGTGAATGGTCTTCCAGAATTCCTTCCTCGGAACGTAAAATGCCTTCCTTTTTCCCTTCTGCTCTTTCTGCCAGTGTCTCTGCTTCCCTCTCCCCTCTCTTTCTCCTGTCATCCTCCCTTCTCCCCTGCTGACTTTCTCTGCCTCTGACTCTTCTCTCTTCTCTCTTCTTTCTCTCTTTTCCTTCTCTCTCCTTCCTCATCTTCTCTCTCTCCTTCCCTCGCCCTTTCTCTCGTGGCTAATTTAGCTGGTTTGAGGCTGCACCATCTAATCTGTCTTAGCATTTTGAGCACGTTCCCAGGGACTTTCAGGCAAAGGATAAACTTTGAAAATCCCTAAGACAGCAATTGCCAAAGTGCAGGGCTGTTGTGGGTGCCGGGCCTGGGGTGTGCAGAATGATTCCAGGGCATGCCTGGCTCCATGGGGGCTGCAGGCCCCCCTACCGGGCCAGACCCAGCAGCTGGGGTCCCTCCGCCAGCTCCCTGGATGCAGAGGAAAGTGGGTGATGTCTAGGGTGCTTCTCTCCTCTCCACCCCTCACTATTCTCCCCCTCACCCCCTTAATCGGCAAAGTGCTTATTAAAAAAAAAAAAAAAAATCCATCCTTTTTGTTAATGAGACCAGGACTTCATAGCTCATAGGCCCTACCCTTCCTTCTTCCCACTTTTCTCTGGCTTCCTGTTCTATCACCTCCTCTGTGGTCTCCTATCTGCGGTTCCTGCCTCTCTTTCTCTCATTATCCCACTCTTCTCCTCTTTGCTGAGATGGGGTATTGTGGGCAGACAGGAGCAGAGAGAAATAGAGCACTCTGGAGGGAAGTAGGATAAATAACAAAGCTTGGCAGTTGAAGCTTATAAGAACATAGCATTTCATGTATTGGTTTCTGCACAGGTTGGTGCAGTTTCCCACGGGTGGCAAAAGAGACTCCAGGTCAACTTTTATTCTGGTTATGTGCTGTAGTAACTGCATTTGATTCTTTAATGCTTAAATAGTAGCCATTTCCCCTTCACAGGCATGATTGTTAAACCTCCCATTAGTGTGCTTAGTTATTTTTAATTTCACTGGAAATGTGTGAAAGCATTTTCATGAGGAAAAAGCAAAATCAAATAAGGTAAGATAAAACAAAAATGCCCCTTGACTACCCCCAGAAACCCTAACCCTGTCCCAGAGGTAACAACAGCTTGGTGCATGGCCTTGTGCACTTTCAGTCACATGTACATGTGTACATAAAGAAACGTACAGATGTATTTTGTGATTTTAAGCATACAATGAATCCTTGCTACTATTATTCTACAACTTGGCCATTTGTTTCTTGAGTAGTTTAAAATGCTCTGGAGATCATTTTTTGTCATTCTATAGAGCTCCATCTCATTTTCTCTCTACCTGCTGCATTTGTATTCCACAATCCTCCAGTAGTCTGTAAGCTCAGTAAAGGTAGAGACATTGTCTCTTTCATTTCTTTGTCCCTTGAGCCTCTAAAATTACCTGTCTCATAGTAGTTGTTTTACTACTAAGGTAACAACAACAAATATCCCTTAAATGTTAAATAAACTACTACGGGTAGACCATATGTATTTTTAACCATTCTCTGCTGATGGATAGTTAGGTCATTTCCCTTTCACCCTCTGTGACAAGTAACACTGCAGTCAACATCATTATGCCTGCCTTACTGTGCACACGTGCATGTGTTTCTCTCCAGCAAAAGTCCTAAGAAGTGGAATATGGGGCAAAGACTTCTTTTTTGAGATATTGATCAATACTGCCAAAGTGTCTTCCAAAGACTGTGGTGTCAGTCTACAATCCCATGAATAATACCTTTTCTTAGGTGCCTTTTTGACAGTCTATTTCCAGAAAAATCATATGTAGCCTTTTTCTGTTTTGATTTCAGAGAAGGAGAAGGAAAGGGGATAATTAGATAGAAGGGGAGGTGCAGAAATTCATTCATTCATTCATTTTTCCAGTCATTGATTCCAGTCTAGGCCCTGCTTCCATGCTGGGCACATAAAGATAAATGGCACTTGCTACACACCCTGGAGGATTTCATAGTCTAGACTTAATACTCAAACACTTAATTCCTAAAATGCAATGTCATAAAGAGACATGACAGCTAAATGCAAGGTATGATCCTAGATTTGATCCTAGACTAGGAAAAACAATAGCTATAAAGAAAAATATTAAGACATTTGATGGAATTTAAATGTGGCCAGTGGGTTACATAATATATTGATGTTAAATTTCCTGATTTGGATGATTGTACTGTGGTTATGTAAGAAAATGTTCTCATTCTTAAGAAGTACACATTGAAGTGTTTAGGGGTAAATGGATAGTTTCTCCAGCTGACTTTTCAGTGGCTCAAAAAATATGCATTTGCATAACTCAGAGCTGTAGGTGGAACTTTCTGCGATGATGGAAATGTTCTGTATCTGTTCTGACAACATGGCAGCCAGTAGCCACACGTGACTACAAGTGCTTGAAATATGCCTATTGTGACTGAAGAATTAAATTATTCATTTTATTAAACTTAAATTTAAATAGCCACATGTGGCTAGTGGCCACCCTATTGGACATAAGAGATATAAACAGAGAGAGAGGGAAATAATAATAAACAAATAGGACAAAAATATAAAAAAATTGGTGAACCTTTGTAAAGGGAGTGTGGAAATTCTTTGGATTATTCTTGTAATTTTTCTGTAAGTTTGAATTACATAGTTTTTTAAATGACATAATAAATGCAATGTCATATCAGGGAAATTAAAATTAAAATATCACTGAGATATATTTTATTATAATCAAATTGTCACTTAAAATTATACCATCCAAGGACCAAGGAAAGGGCGTGCCCAGATAGGAACCACTGGGTGTGCAAACAGACACAATGTATTTGAATGTATCCTATAGAAACATTTGCACAAGTGCAGGAGAAAATGTAAAGGATGTTCCCTGCAGATTTATTTGTAATACCAAGAAATTGGAGATGGTCAAAATGTTCCACAACGAGGGTATGGTGAAATGTATTATGCTTTGTTCTTATTCTGGATTATTATACAGCTCTTCAACAGATTGAGGTAAATCTTTATGCACTGACACAGAAATGTATCCACGATAGATTGTCAGATGAGGAAAAAAAAAAGCAATTTGCAGAACAAAATGTTTAGTATGATTTAGTTGCATTTTTGTAATAAAAACACTAAAACTATACCCGTACACACATGCACACACTCCCTCATTCACTCCTGTTAGTAGAAGCATAGGAGAAAGTTTGGAAAAATACACATGAAACGGTTACCAGACCATTCTCCAGAAATTCCTAGAGTGCTGTGCGAAGACCACCCAGCTCCACCTCTCAAGTCCTCGGGCTGGCTGTGGAGGGTCCTTGCTGAGAAGTCTCGCGCTGGAACACCCGAGGTGCCTCCCGCCAGCAAAATCACCCAAACCCGTGCCCATCAGCTTGTTAGCTGTACCTCTCAGCTCGTGCCACCAAACCTCTGGAAAAAAACGCCTCCTCACCGGCCTGCCGCAGTCTCCAACCCCACTAATGGCCCATGCCCCTCCCCAAAGCCACTGGGCCTGCAGGGCAGGCAGGGTCATTACCAAGTTCCAATGAAGGGAGTGTTTATTATTGTTGTCGGTTTGATGCTGATCCCAAAAAGACCTAATCAACAGGTAATAAGACCTCCTGGGAGCGATTAGAAACCTCAACTTTAACCCTGTGGTGACCGCAGCAGAGAAGCTGGGTCCGTGGGGTTTAAAAATAAATAAGCCACAGCACTGCCCTCAAGACGCTCACAGCGTGGGAAAAAAGACTGGATACAGGCGCTGAGCTGCAGAATGAGCTTGTTCAAAGCACAGGGGGATACAGAGGAGGGATTTACCCACCTTGCTGGCCAGTCTGGGAAGGCAAATGCACTGGTAAAGTGGCATCTTTAGCGTGCAGATGTGACAACCTCTGTCGGTGGAGCATGAAAGGCTCACACTGAAACACCCACTTCTAACATGGATCTCCTTCTGTATTTGAAGCTGCCTTGGATCCTTTTTCTTTTTTGATAACATTGGATATAAAGTATATAAAACTAAAGAGTAATGAATTAAATACCTGCGTTATGCTATTGCAGGTGACTCACCTGACAACAAGTTAGATGGACAGTTAGTCCCATCTATTAGCAAAACCTAATAATGCCTGATAAGATAACAGTGTCCTGACCCATTTCTCTTTACACACACAGTGACCAAGTGTGTTGTTACATAACTATCACACAAAAACACCCTTGGACATGGGGTGACTCACTCTACACAGGCACACGGTCATTGTTGTCAACGGATAGTCAATGAATGTTTTGGTTAAACTTTCTGAGGCAGGGCCCCCGTGACGAATGATGGAGTCTAGGAGACGAAGTCACGTCTGCACAGGACAAATCGGCCCCTAGTTTTTTCTGACTGGCACAGAATTGCAACAGCCTCTCTTGTTATTGTTGTGCAAGATTTTGCATCTTGCGTAAAACTAGCTGCAAATGTCGTGTCAGCTGGGTCGACTGATTTGACCAGGCCCAGGAGCACAATAAAGAGAGTGAAATCGGACAGAATGTAGGAGCCATCTGATTGCTCAGCCTTTTATAGCCTTTGAAGAGCATTTGCCCTTGGAGAAGGAGAGTTTGCACATTTCCAACTTGCTTAATCCTGGGTTCTCATCCTGCTAGAACAAAAGTCCTGGAAACCAAACTCTGACACCATACACAAACCAGCATGCATTTAGGGTCTTCTCAGAGCTGCTAGAGAGCTTTGCCTTTGTTAAATAAAAAGGGAATGTTAAATCCCACAGTTTCTTATTTCACAATTTATCTAACGACCTGGCACCTGACACTGAATGGGGAAGAAAAAGAACAAGACGAGAGCCTTGCCCCTAAGGAGTTTGTGCTCCAATTGAGGGAAATAGGCAGAAATGATCAGAACACAAAGAGAAAGGGCAGGTAGTAGCCAAAGCTCAGGGAACTAAGAGAAGCCCCTAACACGCCATAGGGACGAGAGGTCTGGGAATGTTTCAGAGCAACACTGGAACTGATTTTGCATGATGTAGTGGACCCCTGGGCTCTGGGGCTGGTGTTCCAGGCAGAGGGTATTGCATGTGCAAATGCACAGAGGTGGGAGAGGGTGGGTTCTTGGGCACGCAAGGAGTGAGAGAGAGGAGGAGGCAAAGGGCGGGCTGGATCCAAAGAAGCCTCCATCATGAAGATCATGAAGGCCATGAGAAACATTTTCAACCTGGCAAGCCAATGGAAGTATGATTTTTTTAATTAACAACAAAAAAATTATTAAGAAAACAGTGGGCAAGGATATATTTGCGTAAGAGTTCATGTCATCGAGCACAATGAATAGCTGGGTGTGATGGCCTGATATTTCATAGTCCCATTCCCTCTGCAGGACACCTGCACCATCTCCTGCTTTCAGGATGGTCTGATGACAGACATAGGTGACAGGTCCCTGCCTTCAGGGAGCTCATGGTCAAGTAATGACAGACTTGTGTTTGATGACTCAACCGTGTGATGGCAGAGGCAAACATAAAGTGCTCTAGGAGCACGTGGGAGACAGAAGGACGGGGCTGCAAGGGTGGCCGAGGAAACCTTCCGGAAGTGAGTGACATTTGAGCTGCATGTTGAAAGTTAGCCAGGTGAAGAGGGTGCAGAATCAGGCCCACGTCTGATGTCAACGGAGGCCAAGAAGAGGTTGTTCTGTAGAGCCCCTGTTTGTTCCCGTTACTTCTGTACAGCTAAGCCTATGAGCTGGGAGCCAGCCTGTGTAACTGGTGATGCGTACTGCTCCAGGGCCTCTCAGAAAGAAAACGCCCTCATTTCTTCACTGACAGATTTGCCAAATGGTCATATTTGCCCATAGGTAGCACCTAATTTCAAAGTATGGAGATTAAACATCGAGTTCCTCAATTATTGTGGTCCCAAGGCCTGCCTGGAGACCTCTTGCCACTGCAGGTGGAGACAGGTACGTTTTATAATCTGTCAATTTCCTTCATCCCAAAGGGATGTGGCCAGTTCTTCCTCAGAGGCCTCCATCGCACATGTTCCATGGGAAGCCACGACACAGGGAGACCCTCAAGAGAGGGCAGGACATCATCAGTTCACTGGGGACTTTGGCCACATCACTAAACTCCTTGCTTTGGTTTCTGCATTTTTCTCGCAGTATCTGCCAGTTCGACCCTAGCTTGATCTGAAGATCCAGGAAGGTGATGATCTATGTAAAATGTCTCTGTAAAGAGGTCTACAAGTAAAAGGTGGTTTTATTTTATTAAACCCAGAAAATATTCATCAAATTTTGAGAATTTTCTAGGCATTGTGATTGGGACAAAAAGAGGCACGAGACATAATCCCCACCCGGAGGAGTTCTTGGACTCACTGAGGAGTTGGGATAGAAAAACAAATTAACTGTAATACAATATGAAAGTGCTATAATCAAGGGAAGTTCAGAAAGCTGTGGAAACAGGGATGAGGAAGTAATTAATTCTCGGCAAGTATCTTCCTAAGGGCCGCCAAGGGGAGGAGAGACACTCCAGGGGAGGGGTTGCTCTAGGGCAGGTCTGGAGGGGAGAGGGTGCAGGTCTGGATGAAGGAAGAAGGAGAGTCTGGTTTGGGGTGCTCGAGGGTGGGGTGCATGGGTAATGCCTGGAGATGGGGCTGGGCACCTGGGACACTCTTGGCCCAGGGTTTTGAACCTTATCCAGTAGAAGTGGGAGGTAGTGGAGGCCTCTCCAAAGATGTTAACACAGGGATACCGGAACCCAATGGCTGCCACCTACCTAGCACCTAACATGTGCTAGGGACCACATTGAGTACTTACATATGTTTTCTCTTTTGACATTTACAACAACCTATGAGAGAGATGCCATTATTACTTCCCTTTCACAGAAGATGAAACTGCGGACGAGACAGGTTACCAACTTGTCTAAGATTTCCCCAGTGAGCAATAGAGCTGGGAGTCTAACCTCTAACCCAGGTGGTTGTTGTCATTTGTAATTTTCATCTTTGCATATGCAGATAACTCAAAAGGCAGAAATACCAAGGACAGAAAGGCTAGCTAGGCTTATGATTGTAAAAGTGGTTGGGAAGGTCAAAAAAATCTATGTAAACACTGCTGCCTGTCAGCAGTGGGACGGCAATGAGGAAATTCCCCTGTACAGTTCAGTTCAAAAGCTATTTTTCAAAGCACCAACATTATGCAAGGTCCTGGGCTAGAGAAAAGCAGAGCTGACTTAAAATGAAGAAACTCACTTCTGGGAGCTTCAAGTCCAGTGGGAAAAATGGGTAAGCATGCTTAGATAGATATATTTCAAAAAATAGGCAGAAGCTGGTTGAGGTGGCTCACCCCTGTAATACTAGCACTCTGGGAGGCCAAGGTGAGAGGATCGCTTGAGGTCAGGAGTTCGAGACCAGCCTGAGCAAGAGCGAGACCCCGTCTCTACTAGAAATAGAAAAAATTAGCCAGGCGTGGTGGCACACGCCTGTAGTCACAGCTACTCGGGAGGCTGAGGCAGGAGGATCGCTTGAGCCCAGGAGTTTGAGGTTGCTGTGAGCTAGGCTGATGCCACCGCACTCTAGCCCAGGCAACAGATTAAAACTCTGTCTCAAAAAAAACCCCCAAAAAACAAATAAACAAAGTACACATTTCTAGTACCAAAAAAATCTTAGAAAGGGTGACAGAGAGCTTTGGTTAAAGGATTCCAAAATGCCCACCTGCCATGCTACGTTCTAGGCCCCCAAAGAGCTAATACCATTTTGCCTGGATTGTTTCTTTCACCTGTCAACACATGGCAGGGGGAGTGGTGTCACCTTCAAACTCCCCCCTTTCCTGTGCCCTCCTTCCAGTGGTCTCAGCGAATTCCACTCGTCATAGCTACATAAGAGGAGAATATCTTAAGGACGTAGTGATCGCATCATTCATGCCAAAAGACAGCGTTCTCAACTTTATGAGTAATTCTGAGCAGGCAGAAGCCCACCTTAGGAATTCTGATCCGGTAGATCTGGGATGGGGCCCATACATTTGTATTTTCAAATACAATAACAGCACAAACGGGATGAGGAGGGAAGGGAGGGAGGCAGAGGAGATGGCATCAGATGGGCCAACGAGAAGGCGGGCAGGGCTCTGAGCTGGTAGGATTCAGAACAGAGGAGTTGAGGTGGCTTGAGAGTGAGCATGGCGTGAGGAAGCCCTGAACCCCAGGGAAAGGACGTGGTGACCTCTAAGACTACGGATAAAGAAAACAGAAACAGCAATGTGCTGGGGACCCATTGTTTTCCACCGTTTAACTCTCAGAATCCTTTCCTTAGCAAATCCTGGAAACTGAATTCTAACGTGTAAGCCAGAAAACTGGGAGATGTCCTGATTTCAGTGGGGTGAAGGGGCTCTCTTGCACTCTGCTGCTTCCTGATATATCTGAGGGCCAAATCCTGCCAAAGATTGGCAAAGTTAATCAAACACAGAAAACTTAGGCTGGACCAAAGAGAAAAATTGCTCACCCATTGGCTAGATCAGTGACTGAATTTTGTTTGTTCATATGATAAAATTGTTTGGAGTACCCTGGGCTGTGGACTGTTCTGGAATGTGAGTAGTAGTATGTCAGGGTCATCCATCTGCTGTCCACCTTTCTCTGCTCTGTCCCTTCTCTGCTCACTAGCCCAACTCTCAGGCATGGAAAAGAAACGGAACAAAACCTGGTCAGTTTGGCTGCTTGCTAACAGTGTTGGTGAGCAGTTTGATGGCGGAGCCCTGGAAGTTGACAATAGTGAAACCTACAGCTTCTCTCTAAGTGTCCTTCACGTGAATTCCCCTTGTCCCCATCCTCATGCATAACGGGCTGATTACTAGGGTGAGATGGGGAACATGTAAATAACACCTCAAGTCCTCAAGACAATGTCCCCAGGAAAGGGAATTCCATGGAGAGGGCCCATGGAGTCACATGCACAAGTTCTACTGGAATGATGCCAAAGCATGGCGGACTGGAGGACACATGACCTGTCCCTGCTCCCTCCCTCCCCCTGCCCCATGTCTGTTACGGGGCATGCAAAGCCCATCTCTTAATATTTCCAAATAATACTGTGGTAAGAACTTAGCTGTCTGGTCTGTGACCAAAATAAAAAAAAAATAAAAAAAAACCGACAACAAAAATTACTATTCAAAGTAAAGTATTATTTTAGGGTGACATTATTTTTTAAATTCACATTTTTCATTTGTTATAACATGTAACAGTTCTGTGAACACATAGATAAGAGGATACAATAGATATTTGACAGTGTAGTTCTCAGAATATTTGCATATCCAAGAGATTATTTCAGCAAGTATACTCAGACTGACCCTATTAACCATTCACAATATTTTGTCTTGAATCCAATTCACACTCCATAGACACGTCCAATTCACATTTCAGCTCTCGCGCTGTTTTCCCTTTTAGACTTCATATTAGGAAATAAATCCCTAACATCACATTTCATGACAACATCGGCTCTGCCTGACATGATTGAAAGGGAATTTCACTCATCCCGGGTTATGCTGTTTCTTAATTTGTTCTTCAGCATACCTGAGCGAAAGGCTGTTTTATCAAGTCCAGTGTAGGGCACGGAGGCTACGGGTGCAGAAGGCCAAACTGGCACCAGCTTTGGCAGTGCTGGCGGGTGACTGCAAGGAGTCCTTTGAAGCAGCGGTGTTGACAGCATGGCCAGACAGGAATTCCCAGGCATGAATGGCTTCGCCGCTTGTGCCCAGACCAGCTCTGCCAAGCTAGCAAGCAGAGCAGCCAAGATAAAGGTAGATCGGAGTACATAATGCACAGCAACCTATGACGAAAAAAATGTAATGGTGAAAAAATAAGTAAAATAGGGACTCAGCGTGTACACCTGCATTCACGGCAACATTGTTCCAACAGCCAAAATGCAGAAACAACCCAAAGTCCATCAACAGGTGAATGTGATCTGTCCATACAATAGAATATTATTCAGTGTAAAAGAGAATGAAGTTCAGATGCATGGCTATGATGTGCATGAACCTTGAAAACATTATGCTAAGTAAAAGAAGGCAGACACAAAAGGACAAATATTGTAGGATGCCATTTATACATATGAAATGTTCAGAATAGCCCATCCATAGAGACAGAAAGTACATTAGAGGTTTCCAAGGGCTTGAGGGCGGGGACATTGGTGGGGAGGAGTAGGGACTTATTGCTTAATGGGTACCGATTTTCTGTTTTGAGTGATGAAAAATTTTGGAAATAGTGGCGTTGTTTGTACAATGTAGCAAATGGGATTCACACCACTGAATTGTACGCTTGACATGGTTAAGATGGCAAACTTTACATGGCATGTATTTTACCACAATGAAAAATTAAATAATTTGAAATATATATGTATATATACATATATATAAATATACATCCAGGCAAAACCTAAAACAGGATGATCAAATTGAAAAGAGTCATGAAAGCTATAAATGGGAAATGACACAAATTGAAATTCATAGAAAGACAGTAAGCGGGGGCAGAGCTACCCTAGTGTCCAACTGTCCCAGAAAGAAATATGTCTGTTCTTTTCCTCTTGCCTCGGCTTCCCCTGTGGGTGTGGGTGTTTGTTGACAGCACATACTCGTGGCTGTGTTGTAAGATCTCATCTCCTATGTTAGGGGCAAAGCCGGGCCAGTCAGTCGTCTTTGCTGAGTTCCCCTCTGTGCCAACATGCCTGATTCTAGAAGCCAGCTTGCTCCCGGCCATGCTTCTGCCTCGAGGAAGCGTTTCAACAGGATGTCACATTCTCTGCCTTCTCCTGCCCCATTTCCGTCCCATCATGAGAACTTCAGCTCTGGCTACTCCGTACCAGGGATTCTGTGTTTTCATTGGTTTAGGAACCAGGCAGGATCCCCTAACAGAGCCTGTGGGATGCAGGCAGGTCTCTTGAGCTCCCAGGTCATGAAAGACCCGACCACAGCCCAGCCTCCGGTGCCTGCTTGGTGTCCTGAGAAGAAAGAGCTACTTTCTGGAACTGTTCAGGGAGCCCAAACCCAGCACAGGCAGCAGGGCAGGCAGGCAGGCAGGCAGTAAAGAGTTTCCAGATCCCCGGGGGACTGTAATCACATTCCCCAACCAGGTGCTGGGAGGAGGGCGAGTTGCTTCCAACCTCCTTGGCCCAGGGCCAGCATCCCCAGGCCTCCCTCCACCTTTGGCTCCTTCCCGTCATCTTTCCAACCAGAAGCTTGTTAACTGTTTTCCTGTGCTTTTATTCAGATTTCAAGGCACCCTCTGTGTGTTAAACTTCAAAGAAAGTTTGCTGCAGTAAGTGCAATGCTGGAACAAGTGGAAGCTCCCAACAGCTCTGTTGAAAATGGTTTGTTAAAATGAAGGGGCTGGGACTCTTTTTATTTCCACCCTCCCCTCCCACCCCCGCACCTTCTTTCAGATGAAATTGCGTTTGGGTCTGGATGAAGTTGCCCGGTCTCAATCCTGAAATTTTTTTTAAAGATGGAAAAGCAGGACAAGCCGCGCAATATTTAAAATGTAAAATGATTACAAAATGGCACCAGGCCAATGTTTATGAATCATTGAATCTGATCATAAAATCATAAAAAATAATCACCAAAAGGTAAATAAATTACCCAGCTTACTGCTTATTTTCACGTAGGGTCTGACACAAAAGCTGCAGCCATGAATGATTTATACCTGTTTTAACAATAATACTCATTTTACTGAAAGATGGCCGGCACTTGGGCCGCTGTGGGCAGCATGCCAGTTGTCGAAAGGTTAATGTTTCAGCAGCAATACATTAAATTATGAATAACACTGGTCCCAAAATGGAAGGTTATTAGCTCAGTATGCTTAATTAGCCCAGCTAGAACTTTGCCATCAAGTAGCAGTGCCCATTACTTCAGCAGTAGCTGTGATGGGGGGGGTGGCGATGTGGGATTCTAATGCCACAGCCAGGGCAGGGAGAGGCTGGAGGGGGGTGGGGCATGTCTTTTATTTTCTTTCCATTCCATGTGATCTCATGAGAAGCATCTCAGAAGCTGGTCTGCAGGAGTTTGAACTCTCCTATAGTCGATCCCCATGAAGCCTTCCCAGAAGAAAAGAGCAGAAATTGTCTGAGAAAAGTTTAGTCCTTAGTGTTGTGGATGTCCCCGTGATCTGGTGCCATATCTGTTCCTTGCTGCTAAGCCTGGGCCTTACCAAAGTGACATCAGGGGCCATGCACAGGCTGGACAGACCCATGGCACTCATCCAACACGGGCATTTATCGAGCAGCTACTATGTACCCAGCACTTACAGAGTAGGTAACAAGACAAACACATTATCAGTCTAAGGGAGAGGACAGAGAACCAAGTTCAACCACCAAATATGCATTCATGGCGTTAGTTACAGTCATGTGACTGCCACGAAGAGAAGGTCTAGAAGGCCAACCCCCAGACTGGAGTTAGGGTGGGGGTTCTTAGAGAAGGCTTCCATTTGTTCTGATCTCTAAAGGATGAATATGAATTAGGCAGGTGAGTCTCAAAAAAAAGACTCTTCCAGGGAGGAAATACCTAAACCAGGCCTGTGTTTCCGTAAAGAATGGTGCTAAGGCTAGAGAAAGGTCAGACACTGGTTAAAAGGAGTATTGGAGGAGCATTTGCCTCCCAGGCCTATAAGAAAGCTAGCTTGTGTAGGTGTGTGTACATGTGCACGTGTGTGTGTGTGTTTACACTCAACCCCACCACCACCCCTACTCCCTCGCCCCATCCTGGCTTTGTCCTGCCAGGTGTTCCAGCTTCAGACTTGAAGTTTACAGCGAGGAGCAAGGGCGGGACTCAGCCATGCCATGCTGGCTACGTCCCTGCTAGGGCTGAGCTGTCTGCACCGCCGCCCAGCTCTACTTAGTACTATTAGTAGCTTGTTTTTCTAAGCCCTAAAATTCATTTTCTTTTCCCGCCTCGCTTCCAGAAAAATAAATAAAAGTGAACACATCACTCATTTAAGACGAGGAATGGAATTTAGGTTGCGTTTTTCTTTCTATTTTTATGATTAGTTAGAATTTTCCTGGGAACGCTGCCAGGAGGGCATTATGGTGAGATAATGTCCTGTATTTAATCAGTGCTGCAATGGCGAACTGTATTCTGCGGGGAGAGGCCGAGTTAACGCATCCTTCTCTGTCTTGTGTGTTTGCAGGAGACGACCGGTTAACCCAAGATGAAGGCAGGACCAAGAGGTGGCCGGGTTCCTGGCCTGCGTGATAGCCCACAAGGGCACAGGGTGCAGCCGTGACTACATCTCTCCTCGCAGGACCTGTCAGCTGGGAGAACCCGGGAACCCCAAGAGAGCTGAGTGAAAAAGGCCCCCAAAGTGACCAAAGCGATCAGCTGTGGTTCTGCACCCACTGGACCCTGCCAGCGTGACCCCCTGCAGCTTTCAGATATCTGTCAGCCCGGGCACACTCTGGCTGTCAAATGTGCACCTTGCCCCTCTGCAGCCCAAACACAATGTGCAAGGAGAAGCACAAGGCCTTTAAGTGAACCTGGAAGTCAGCACCAGGTAGGATCAGATCATCTCCTTACCTCTACTTGTGCGTGGTCACCCGAGTTTCCTGGGACCCTCTGCTGGAGGCCGGAGCTGGTGGTTGGCAGCTTGTGGAATGGTTCTTGTTTTCAGAGTTGTTTGATTCATTGCTGAAGAAGGCAGGGACCCTGGCGGTGGTAAACTGGAAAAGGATATCTTAGATGCCTGAAAGGAAGGAAGAAAATGAGGGCCCAAGGAAAAAGGAGAAGGGATTTCACTGGAGGAAGGGACCACAGAGAATACACAGACAGATACCGATTGGCCTTTCTCTGCAATTAGCACGGGTGGCCGGGGAAACAGGAGCATGTGGGGCACACAGAGCCTTTCAGATTTACTGTTGTCCCTATTAAACTTGGGGTCTGCAAGAGCCGTCTGTTCAGGTAAGGGCAGCAGAGAGAACAGGATGCCCCAAGCAACCCATAAATAGCAGGGTGAAGACAAAGTGTTTATGGCTTAGCCTCATGAAGCCTGTATAAGCGCTCTCCCAGGGTGCGAGAGAGCAGGAGCATGTGCGAGCCAGCCCACGTGTGCGTCCCGGGAGTGGGAGTCCCAGACGCGGCGTTCGCGCTTGGCTTGGTTCTAGGAAGGTGTCTGTTTGATGGAACATACCGGGACAGTTCATAGCCAGCCCAGCAAACCTCGTGTGCAGACAGAGCTTGCTTCTTCTCTTTCCTCTTCCTGTTTGCAGTGAGAATGAAGCCTTTCTCTTCTCAGGCCTTTGCTCTCCCCAAAGTTGTCTCACGAGGTCATTGCCAGCTGACAGGCTTCCTTTCAATGCAAGGTTTAGACGGAAACAATACTCTGTTTTCTGGGGGGCTGGTGAGGCCCTGGGCCTGACCAGGCTGCCTAAATTTAAATGGGCTATTGTTTTAGTAGGGCTGACAGTTTCTTCAGGCAATTGGGTCTATGTGATCCCAGACTTAATCCTTTGATGTGTGTGTGCATCTATCTATCTATATATATAGATATATTTACATATATCTATATATATATATATACACACACACATAGAGAGAGAGATAGGGTATGTAGATACCATATATATGGTATCAGAGCAGCAGAAAGATGGTTTATGATCTTCATGTTTGGTTTTGAGTCACGTTCAGCCACTTAGTAGCGTGTGTCCTTGGGCAAAGTTACTAAGTTATTAGTGTCCTTAAATCAGACTAGTCTATCTATAAGATACCTTCTAGTTTATTCTTGGCTTCTGTGATTGGAAGATATCACATTACCATGTTCAACAATGAGCTTAAAAGCCCTTCCTTTGAATAGCTTATATATCGACAGAGCAGATTTCTAAGAGCAGTTAAGGATATGTGCTGAATGTTCTATTGAATATCCTGCATACAGAATTTATCAGTTTGCTCAGGTGAGTGGAAAGGAGTGGAAAGTAGACGGAATCTATGTTGTCAAGTTCTAGCATCTTGAAAGATCCTTGTAGATATTTCTCAGGGTTTTCAGCTACCATAATCTTTGTCACCATTGGAAAATATTTTGAAAATTAAGCAACGCTTTCGAAAAGCTATAGATTGGGAATTTCTGAAGGAAGACTCAGCTCTGCAAACTCTTTCGTCTGGTGAGGATCATAAAACAGATGAAAGCAATTTTACTGAAACTGAGGTTGACGATTTGGGCTCCTTAGTAATAATTATCAAATACCATAATATCAAATCTCAGAGGCCTTGGAGGAAACTGGTAGGATGGTGGCAGGACTCAGCAAGGTTCGTCCTCTGGGATGCTAGGAACCCTCTGGCATAGCCAACCTCAGTCTGGCGCTGGCTGGTTCTGCAGAAGTGTCGTCAGCACAGAACTGTGTCTGGCCTTCCAGGAAGGGAAGTCGCTAGCTGGTCCAAGAAAAAGGGATTCCTGGGGTTCCACCAATAAATGAAGTGGGAATCAGAGCTCTACAGCCACTGCCAACTCTTCTGTAGATCTCCACGGAGTGGTTTCTATCAGGCTGGCTGGGCAGTCTCCTTTTTGGAAAAGCCCGATACTGCTGTGTGCCTGGTTAGTGGTCTTTACTGCTTCTTTAACATCTGGCCCTCCCTCCCTCTCTCCTTCCCTTCTACAAACATTTAGTGAACATATATTATGTGATGAGCACTGTGCTAGGCACACAGTACCCATATTCTTAAACAAATGGTCCTTGATCTCAAACTACTTTCTGCCCTATAATAAAGATAATCAAGTAGACAACCACAAACAGAGTTTAAATATAGTCATTAGAATGCACTTGGATAGCATGGATTAGGAAGAAAGTAACGTGGCCTGGAGGGGGTCTCAGAGGAGAAGTTTCGAGTTGATATTGAGGGAGGCAGTGCATTCCCAGCCCAGGAAACACAGCATATTGGAGAATCACAGGTACACATTTTATGGTACATTGAGTGTGAGATTTGGGGAGGAATTGAGGCTAGAGCTGAGATTGGGAACCACTAGCCTCAAAGCAAGCACAGTGGGATGAGGAATATTTCCTCATCCTTATATCCTGCAGATAATTCCCCAGGCCTGGACACTGGTGGGGAATCTCCAAGTCTTGCCAGTCATTTAAAAAGACTTGATGATCATTATTAAAACTTGCAAGTCAGTCGCCCAGGGCAACATGGTGTCTCAGGCTCTGTGTCTGCAAGGATGAGAGCCCTGCCTGGTACATCCGTCCTATCAAGGAAGGAATTTTGAGTCACAGGACTTCTGTTGTCAGAGACCTGCCCCAATCCATGCCAGTTAGTGCAAGGTCTGTGGATAGTGTGGTTGCCACATCCACAATGTAATCACAGCGAAGTCCCTGATGTGGCTTGCATTAGACCCTTGTCCAATGATACAGTTGGCTTCATGGTGGCCCAGCTGTCTCCTCTTTGATTTCTCCTTGGTAAAAGATGCTCGTGGATCAAGGAGATGCAAGTACATTACCTAAAGATGTAACATCACCTTTGCCTTTGGAAGTGGGCATACATCTGTGTAGGCTACTGAGATCTTGGCCCAGGACTATGTTACATTCAAATGTAGAAACCCCATCGGACCCTAAGGCCTTCCAGTGAGCTGTGCCCTTCTGCATTTGGCTATCTCTGGCTCCATCTCACCCCTGCACCCCCACTAAGCAGTGCGGCCGCCCCTTTGGGATCTATGTAGGGCCAAGACTCTCCAAGGACTAGCCAGCATGGCCAGCACTAGTAGGTTAGTGCCTCACAAGACCAGGCTTCTTGTGATAAGATGAGCTCATGTTAGTGGATCTGCCTTCTGATTCTGGTGTCTCAGCCTCCCTGATCTCCTGCCTTGAACATCGGGACTAACCCAAAAATCATTTAACCTTCCTTTGGTCACCTGGATCCATGCCCCACTACTTACTCTGATCTGCCACACCTACCTGGTCCGCAAAGACTTGCCTGAGCGTGGATCTCTAATCTTCATCCTGCCCTACTCATTCCTCCCTTGTTCTTCTCCACATCTAGATTTGACACTAAGAGAGAATTCATTTAGGTTATTTCTCTTATATTCTAGGCTATATGTAATCATAGACTTGGTAAATACAGGGTTTTTTGTTTTGTTTTGTTTTTGAGACAGGGTCTCACTCTATTGCGTAGGCTAGAGTGCAGTGGCATGATCATAGCTCACTGCAGCCTCAAACTCCTGAGCACAAGTGATCCTCCCACCTCAGTCTTCCAAATGACTGGTATTACAGGTGCATGCCACCATGCATGGCTTTTTTTTTTTTTAATATTTTATAGAGACAGGGTTTTCTATGTTGCCCAGGCTGGTCTTGAACTCCTGGCCTCAAGCTATCCTCCTACTTCGGCCTCCCAAAGTGCTGGGGTCATAGGTATAACCACTACACCCAGCCTTAAATCCAGGTTTATAAAATAAAAGAAATGAAAGTCTGGCTTGGTTTATAAACCTTTTTTTGTCCCTTATAATTTAAAATGTTTCCTGACCTTAGAACCACATTAAATCTCATAATGTGTTAGACTTTGGTGACACTACCGTTTACTACTGGAAAAGGCCCAAACTGACATGAACAGAGTAATCTTCACCATGAAAAAAGATGTACAAATGCCACTTGCTCAAGGTCCCATGGGGTTCTCATCTGTCATCCCCCATTTTTAATTAGGGTTATAATCATCTCTCAGGGGGCATCTAGAGGCTTCATTAAATCTAGCAGCTTCCCTGTGATATATAAAACTAGTGATATTTAAAATCACTACTTTGGCCATATCCAAAATAATAGCAACTTGGGGAAAATGTATCTGTCGTCTGGGGGATGAAAGGTGAAATGAGTTTCCTTTTCACACCTATGAGACAAGGACTTCCCCGGAGTCAGCGTGAAAAGCAGCACCCCTTGCATGGTACATTTGTTCCACGTCCCCCTCACTTTCCTGGATCCTCTTGGGCTGCAGTGAAATCTCTAGAAGCTGTTGTTCAGGGCCCATTTATGACCAAAAACGTGGCTCCTTGGTGTGTCTTACAAGACCTACTGAGTCAGCATTCCTCCATCGTGGAGGAGGAGGCTGCCTTCTGAGCTGAGCTCACCATTTTGATTTGATATTTGTAAATGGTTAAAGATAGGGGTCTAGCTTTATTCTTCTGCATATGGTCAGCTAGCTTTCCTGGTGCCATTTATTACAGACGCTGTCTTTTCCCCAGTGTCTGTTCTCAGCTCCTTTGTTAAAAACAAGTTGGCTTTAAATGCATGGATTTATTTCTGGGTCCTCTATTCTGTTCCATTGGTCTGTGTGTCTGTTTTTATGCTAGTACCATGCTGTTTTGATTACTATGGCTTTGTAGTATATTTTGAAGTCAGGTCGTGTGATGCCTCCAGCTTTGTTCTTTTTGCTCAGGATTGCTTTGCCCAGTTGGAGTCTTTTGTGGTTCCATACACATTTTAGGGTTGTTTTTTTCTATTTCTGTGAAGAATATGCCATTGGTCATTTGACAGGAATTGCACTGAATCTGTAGATCATTTTGGGTAGTTTAGACATTTTAACAATACTAATTCTTCCGATCCATTAGCATGGGCTATCTTTCCATTTTGGGGGATTTGTGTCCTCTTTAATTTCTTTCATTGGTGTTTTATTGCTTTACTTGTAGAGATATTTCACTTTTTCGGTCAAATTTATTCTTAGGTACTTTATATTTTTTGTATGTGTTGTCAATGGGCTTGCTTTCTTGTTTTCTTTTTCAGATTATCTGCTGTTGGCATATATAAATACTACTGATTTCGTATGTTGATTTTATATCCTGCAACTTTACTGTTTATCAGTGCTAACAGTCTTTTTGTGGAGTTTTTAGATTTTTCTAAATATAACATCAGGTTGTCTGTGAACAAGGATAATTTGACCTCTTCCTTCCTAATTTGGATGCCTTTTATTTCTTTCTCTTGCCTAATTGCTCTGTCTGGGGCTTCCAGTATTATGTTGAATAAAAGTGGTGAAAGTGGGCATCCTCGTCTTGTCCTAGAACTTAGAGGAAAGACTTTCATTCACTGAACTTTTTATTGAGATAATTGCTATCTCAATCATTACCTTGGCGTTTTGAGCCAGATAATTCTTTGTTGGTGAAGGAAGTATGTCTTGTGCATTGCAGGAGATTTATCCGCATCCCTGGCCTGTTCTCACTACACGTAGCTGTGACTATCAAAAGTGTCTCCAGACACTTCCAAATATCCCTGGGGGTGATGGGGGGCAAAGTCACCCCCAGCTGAGAACTATTGCCCTAAACCTCATGTAGAACAGGTATGTAAACCTAGCGATGTGTGGCTTTTCCAGTGGGGGCATGTTCTGGAGTATTTGTGGACACTTCTCTAGCCTATAAGAAACAGGAAAGACATGACCACAAAGAAAGTCACTTGACCGTGGAAACCACAGGACTTTCCACCCTTCATTTACAGTTGTTCACCCTTTCTGTCCTGTATTTCAGAGAATGACTCAGATGTACTACCAGTTGTGATGCAGAGGGAGGCAGTAATGTAGACAGAGACCAGATTTCCTTGTCATGTCCTATTGATATGCTTTGTGCCATCACAAGGGGTCTCATTAGCATTAAGCCCACAAAAAACCTTATTTGCATGTTATGCTGACTTAGGTATCTCCACTAAGGCAAGTTTTTTTTTTTTTTTTTCTGAAACTCTTTCCTGTGTCTCATTTGGCCATTACCACAGGTTCTAGTAAAGTTGTGATGTTTCAGAAACTGTGTCATCATTTCTCAGTGTTCTCATCACACTGCATAGCAAAGAGTGCCTTTATTCTAACGAGCTCATTTTTATGAGCAATGACTAAGAGAAACAACTGGAGCTGTGGGGATCTGTCCAGGCACACAACTTCCACCGTGCCTACGAAGCACAGTCTTCCAGTATTCACTGCAGAATCTGCTTTCAGCTTACACCAAAAAATGAAAGTTAGTGGGAAGAAAATGTAAAATTCATTCCTTCATTCAAAGGAAAATTACTGAGTAGGATATTATGCTAATTACCATGAGATATTTAGAGGCACCTAAGCCACAATGTGAGAGTTTAAGAGCTATTTATCTAGAAGTAGAATTTAGATATGGATAAGAACATTTACAAGTCAGGGATCTTATTACCTAAGTATGAATTCAGAACAAGGTTTCTTGAAAAGAAGGTGGATTCTACACAGGTGTTGAGAACATCTTGGGGTACTTTTTTTCATACGTTTGTGCACATATAAAAATCACCTGGCGTATTTGTTTAAAATATGGATTCCCAGGTGCTACCCAAGATTGTCAGATTCAAAGATTTTGAGGTGGGGCCCAAGAATCTGCATTTATTAAAGTGTCTTAGGGAGCTTGGACTGCTATAACAAAATATCATAGATTAGGTGGCCTAAACAACAGACATTTATTTCTCACAGTTCTGGAGACTTGAAAGTCCAAGATCAAAGTACCTGCAGATTCGTTTCCTGGTAAGGGCCCTCTTTTGCAGAGATACAAACATTCAGACTATAACATAAAGTTTCCTGGGTCATTCTGAAGTAGGAGCTCCATGGGTTATGCTTTGAAAACCACTGTTGGCTGGGCATGGTGGCTCACGCCTGTAATCCTAGCACTCTGGGAGGCTGAGGTGGGAGGATTGCTTGAGGCCAGGAGTTCAGGACCAGCTTGGGCAAGAGTAAGACCCCATGTCTACAAAAAAAAAAAAGAAAAATCAGCCGAGCATAGTGGTGTATGCCTGTACTCCCAGCTACTTTGGTAGGCTGAGGCAGGAGGATAGCTTGAACCCAGCCCAGGAGTTTGAGAGCTGTGAGGACGCCACTGCACTCTAGCCCAGGTGACAGGACAAGACCCTATCTCAAAAATCAATCAATCAATAAATAAATAAAATGAAAACCACTGTCTTAGAGGTTTAAATTAACAGGAGGAGGATTCAACAATTGTATGGAGCAAAGGGTAATGAAGAGAACAAAAAAGGTGGGAGTCTCGGTCTACTGTGGTAGACAGAGCAGAGGTGGATAATTTACATTTGATCTTGGGCCATGTCACTTTAAGAAGAGAGTCAGACTGGAAACAGGAAGACAAAGGATCTTCTAACCAGGTCATGTGAAACACTGTTGAAGAAACAGGACATCCCTAGCTCAGAAAGATCAGAGAGAGGAGGACGGTACAGAAGGGAGGCCATCTGCATCAGGGAATTAAACTTGCTCTGGGTGGCCTCACAAGAGGACCGTAGGACCAGTGGGCAGGAGCCACAGTGGAATCAGTCTAGGCCCAAAATAATGACCACCTTCTCTAATACAGCCATGCGCAGCACTGGACGTGTTCAAGCCTGGGCTAGACAACGTGTTTAAATGATTCTTTAGGAAGTTGGGTTATGAACGGAAGGGTGGCATGTCTAATAGGTGGTAGAATCAAGCAAAGTCTTGTTGTTGCTGCTGTTGTTTGACAGAACAGACTAGAGCATGTGTTTGTTTCCAAGTAGAAATGGAGTAGTCAGAGAAAGACGTGAGAGTGTTGGAGGCAGGTGTGCCTTGGGGGCATGAGTAGGGAGAGATAAAAAAGTGAAGGAGCAGGGAATTAGAGAGACCTGGAAAGGTTGGGCTCCTGAGACCAGGAGAGCCTTTGCAGTGGAATCAAAGCAAAATAGGAGGAAGGAGGTAATAATTAAGGATATAGACACATTTCATTGTAGAAAAGAGGGTGCGATACAAGGTACCTTATGGCGGTATGCCAGGCATGTTGATGAAGTTCATTGAAATTGTGGTTTCCAGAAACAAGAGGTGGACATCTTTTGCTCAGTGTTCAGAAAGAGTGGGATTGGTGGGGGCTGGAGGAGTGTGGAACAGGAGCGGCCACATATCAGGTTTGGGGAATTTGTCAAGGAGCCAGCAGCCATCCATGATGGGCTATTGCTTTGCAGGACTTTGTTTAGGGTACAGTCAACTCACACTCTTTATATCCCAGAGGTGTTGAACAATCCAAAGGCAGGTGGCTGGGGTGGGAATTGGCATGGTAGACCAAAGAAAGGATAAAGGAATTTAAATTTCAGGCTCACAAGATGGGTAAATACCAAGCTTTGACCTGTCAAGGGCAGTGTGTGTTTTCTGTTCCAGAGCCTTTAAACAAGCATCTATCTTAATTAAGCTTAGAAACCCCAAACTGTAGAATTTCCAGAAGTACCCAAGATACCTGAATTTCATTACAAGGATGTCGCCTTTGTGCACCCATCTTGGTCTTCACAGAGTTGGGGCTTTTCTGACTTTGAGGTTATCTCTGTGCAGTGTGTATTCTGGAAATGTTGAGTTTTTTTATGCCCTGAGATTTCAGGAAGTGAGCAGACCCTCTGCCCACTGTCATTTAAGAAGTATAAGTTATGAGGTTTTTCATCCATTTTCTCCCATTTTTCTCATTTACTGTCCAGTGGATTTTCAATATATTTATGGAAAATAATGACTTTGACTTGTATGAGATTTACAAGATTGACACAATCTGAAAATTCACGATATGTGTCTTTGGCCTTGAACCCATTCCTATTCAGAACTCTCTTCAGATAATATCTAAATCCATGGGACAGATCTAGAAATAGCCTTGTCAAAGTAGAGGTCATACACCTTGACCATTTGCTTTCTCACTGTTCTTGCATGATCAACTTTTAAACATTCCTTAGACACCAGTAGAAACACCTTTTTTTTTTTTTAAGTAGAGTTTTTGCAGACTAAAGTTGTTTATTAGGGAATCTGTTATTACTGGCTCAAATCATGGGAGAGTCACTTCAATTTTGAGAACTTGGAAAGACCAAAAGAGAGCAACATTAATGTGTCTAATTTTAAAAAGAAAACGGGAAGTGCATAATGTCCTAATCTGGAAATTTACCTAGGAAAGAAAAGGACTGCCAAATCACTTCTAGAATAATCTATAGCAAATGCAGGGGTTGAGAACTTACATCACTTGACAGAACAAGTCCTGTCAAACTGATTTATTTCCTTCCATGAAAGAGTAACAAGATTTTAGTAGATTGAGGGGAAATGATCAATGTAATCTATATTTTATTTAGCAAGATGCTTGAACTTGCTCCCTGCAACATCTTGGTCAATAAATTCAGAAAATTTGGGGATTGGCGTTAGATGTCTAGAGGGCAACTGAGCCCCTATCCTGGGGTCTGGATTTAGCAGCACATCCTTTCTGAGAGCCCCAACAGAGGGGGAAAGTTGCCTGACCTGCTTCAAGAGGAAGAAATGATGGTAACTTCCCCCAGAAGACCCTTTGAGTCCTGATGAATGGATCTGACATGTTTGTCATTCATGGTTTTGATTATTCAGATGTGCTTGGAAGATCGGTTATGAATATATATTTTTTAGAAAATAAAGTAAATGGTGGCTGCACACAGACATTCCGATACCCCACTTCTCACATCCTTCTGAAAATTCCCCAAGAACTTCCTGACAGGATCGGTTCTCAGGCTTCTCTGTCACCAAAGAGGGGGGAGGGGGTGGAAAGAAGAGGAAACAGTAACTCTCAAAGCAAGCGGGACGTGTGGAAATAAATCTGTCATACTCTGTAATTCTAAAAGAGAAGGATACTTCTGGAAATTCTATTCCAGCCTAGGAAGAGTCGGTGGCGAGGAATGGCGATGATATTACTTTTATGATGATTCCTTGGATTTACATATCCCCTCTGCTTGAGGGAATCCAAGCACCTTAATAACTGTTAATCATTTTAAACTATTAATCTTCACAACACCCCCCATGAGGAAGTCTGTGAGGCACTTGCGTTCCTCATACTTCAGTAACTTTATGGCTGGAATTAGGGATATTAGGTACCTGTATGTGGAGAGAGTTTGTCCTTGATAATATATCTCTATGCCGCTGCCCCATTTCCCAATACTAACAGACTTAACCCAGAGCCCAAGATACCTAAAAAGACTATCTTAGATTTGTTTAGGCCCCTCTAGTTTATACAGCACTTTCACAATCACTCGTTCTTCACACTCCAACCTGGCAATGCCACGTAAGTAGTATCAGGATATTATTAATCATTTCCATGGTGGATTAAACACCTGCCAGTGTGCCAGGCATTGTGCTAGACTCTTTATATTTGCTATCTCATTTAATCCTCAAACCACCCCGTGGGGTGTGTACTGTTACCTCCACTTCACAATGTGAGGATTAAGTGACTTGCTGGAGGCCATCCAGCTCTTAGTGACAGAGCTGGGACTAGAACCCAGGCCTTTGGTGATCTTTCCATGTTCTAAGTTTTATCTCATTTTTATTTTATTAAGAAAAAACCTTGATTCTTCCAGGTAGTTCTTTTTTGTATGTATTTACTAATATGTTTTTAAATGTGTTTATTTACTTACATTTTGTGTATCACTGCAAGATACATCCATCTCCAGCTTTCAGTCCTTCTTGGTGCTCTGACTGGAAGGTGCTTCTGTCCTGAGCTGCCAATATTGCTTCTCTGATGTGGCCATTTACCTTGAGAGAGAGAAGTATTAGGTAACTAAATCATAGTTTTTAAAATATACCAACAATAAAAAACGATTGCATTATTATTATGACATTTTAGCCCAGCCCACAGGCTCAGCAGTTGAGATTATGTTTCTTTTACTAAGTTATAAGCATAAGAGTAATTATGCTTTGAAAAAAGACAAAGAAAGAGCCAGAGAAATGCTCAATGGAAGTCCTAAACTTTATTCATTCATTTTTTTGGTAACCGTTATCTCTATGCCCAGAACTGTCTTCATTCTGGAATCATTATTGGCAATTCAGTGTTGTCATAATTGTCATCGTTGTTGTCATCATTGTCATCATCATTCTCATTATCCTCCTCTTCATCAAGGGCACATCACTGAGTACCAATTAGCACAGAGGGCATTTATGGAGATGGGTACAGTGTACACTCCATATGGTGCCTGTCCTTGGGGAAGCTGGTGCAGTAGCCCATAACATGAATATAAATCTAGTCATAAATGCGCGTGCATTTCCACATCAGCACAGGTATTGCACAGTGAAACACATGGATCTTGTTGATACTATTTTGGTTCCTGCATAGTTATAAACTAATCCAGGAAACATGCTTGGAGAGCTAAATATGAGAAGCTGGGTGAGGTCACCTCCAACATTGGGCCTGGGACAGGGCCCACATGAGGAAGTGAACGTGAGCCTTGAGCTAGACTCAAGGATGGGAAAAGAACTTCCAGCACATGCTTCTCCAGAGCCCTCCAATGCTGAAAGATGCCACAGTAAAAGAACTAGAACCCTTCTGTTTTGTTTGCTTTTGCATAATTCCTACCACCCTCTATTACATCTGTCTACCACCCTGGGCTTTAGTTTGACAAAAATTGCTGAGAATTGGATAGTGTGAGATGCACTAACAGGCATCTCAAACCCGCAGCTGGGAGTTTGAAACCTCTGCCCGACCAGGGGCTCCATAAACGATGAGATGGAGATGAGGAGAATGACACTGAGACTTTCCAACACCACTTTTATTTGGGTTCAAAAGCCACAAAAATCATTTAATTGACAACAGAGGCATCTATTTAACTGACAACCCAAAACAGCAAGGCATATAACCTTTGGAAGTTTAAAATTAGAATCTGTACAAAATATTTAAAGCCTGTAGAAAGTTCTAGATTTCTGCCATGTCTCAAGAGGATTTAGATCCTGTGGAGTCTGAAGAGACTTATCTATGACTGGCCTCCTTGACCAGACACCCCCCTGCCAGCTTTGTACACTGCTGAGTGAACAGGTCTCCAGCAGGTAACCTCGTAATGATCTGAATTCTCTCCTGCTTGGCTACCAGAACCGTTTTAACAAGCACAGTACCAGCAGTGTGTCTTAAGAAACTGGATTGAATCCAAACACTGAAGACCAGTATTGTCTTAACATTGGAAATCTCATCTCTAGACCTTAGCAGGGTTTTCCAACAGGATGCCGTATTTCTGATTTTCTGTACAACGCAGTGGAAAATGCCCATTAAAGTATTCACGTGCTCTTGGTGGAGTCCCACCTTTACAAGTGTTGGGGATTATGAGTTCACACCTAAGTAATGATTACTTAATAGTCTCACTCTTGTGTGACCTTCCCTTGCCTCTTTCCACCTCCTGCTCCCAAACTAAAAGATGTAGAAGCCCAGGAGTAACAGCCTGGGCTGGGAGGTGGCAGTGAAAGGGCAGGCCTTCTGCATTCTGCCTCTTTTGGCCCAGGAGAGCTGTCCCCTTTGATTCCTGGTTGTATCGCCCTCTGGCCTCTCTTACCTGGCTGTCTACTTTCAAAGCAGTTTCCAGGCACACCGGTACTCTCTCCACCTTGCTGTGAGAATAAATAAACACTTTGAGGCTCCCATGCCTTTTTTTTTTAAATTTAGATTGCTCCTTTAAAACCAAGGCTTCCTTGTCTTTATTAAGCATTTCCTCTAAACTGCATGCTTTGCCTCGGTGCCCACGTGCACCAAGAAAGCTCCGCTGGAGCAGCCGAACCCCAGAACCCTGAACCCCAGAACCCTACCGTTGGGTTCCTTTTATAAACAGCCCTTTGAACAGGCAGGAGACACCTGTGCTGCCCACCGCCTCTCCTCTCTGCCTCCTGGCTTTCCCAGCTCCCTGGGTCCCAGGCTGGGAAGATGCTGAGGAGCCTCTTCTCTCGGGCCTCTTACAGAGTGGGCAGCAAGTCACAGCAGCAGCGGCCGCGGCGGCAGCAGCAGAAAAAAGACCAGGAGCGGGTTGCACGTGCTGCTTCCGCACAAGGCCAACAGCTGCAGGGACCTATGGTCTGGCTGTGGGGAAGGGAGGGCGCCCTGGTCGGCAGCAGCAATGAAAATGTGGGACGGAGACTGGAAGAGGACAGGCCTGAACATACATAAATAAATAAGGCATGTTGGACCAAACCCCCAACACCTAAATCTCCGAAGCCCAGTGGAGCAAGAAATTGAGTGGCTGGACCGAGCAGCCTTGCTTTTTGCCCTCCCCACCACCAACCCCACCCTTGGCCTGGAAGGTTTGCTAGGCCTTCCATACTGTATGGTTTTGTTTTTTTTTTTTTTAATTTAGAAATCTCAAATCTAGAGAGAAAGAGGAAGTGTGTTTTTGAAAACAGAGGACGCAGTGGCCACAGAGCTGCAAGATTAAAAGAAGAAAAAAAAGGAAGGTGGACAGGGACACCCAGAAGGGTACGCGTGTGTGCACGCGCGCACCTAAGACGGTCTAGAAGCCGGCCTACGAGGAAGAAAGAAAACAAAGGAAAGTGTGACAGGAGACAGAGAAATAAGTGGAGGAAGGCGTGAGTGTTGGGGGAGGGGGCCGGCGCGGAGAGGACGGATGCCGGAATGCGGGCAGAGCGGGAGGGAGGGAGGCGCACACGTGGGAGAGAGACAATGATGTCAGCATTTCCTTCTGGGTGGGTCACGTGGTCCTTGCCAGGTAAACAGACTGGAAATAGACTCCATAAAGGCAGCGCCTGCTGGGGGAGGGCAGCAGGCGAGCCCGCTTCACCCTTTCCTCTCTGCTGCATCCTCCACTAGCAGGTTTTCACATCTGCAACAAGGTGGTCTCGGGGTGGAATTGCATTTTTACAAGCCAAGGAATATGACTCAGGGAGGGAAAGCTACTTGCTTTTATAATTAGCTCAAGGAGTTTTAAAGACATTTTGATTTAAAAAAAAGAATAGAGGTGGAAACGGATGTAAATCATAAGCTCAGATGCTGTGAGTGTCTTACAGGGGAGGGGATTGGTTATCCTCGTGTCTTCTTTGGAAGGGGTTCAGATGGATCTAGATTAAGGATGGATTGGAAGGCAGCAGTTTAGAATGAAAGGATCAGATGCTGTAATTATGAACATTAAGAAACAGAAAATACAAACAGACTCAACGAGAATATATTAAAGGATTTGGATACAGTTCAGTGTGTGACTGTGGTGCCACAGGGAGGAATTGAGACCCCACAAAAGAGATGAGGTGGGGGAAAAAAAACCAAACAAGTTACAATGACTTTCAAGCAGAATTCTGTAAAAATGACATAAAAGGGTCCCCAAACAAAACACGGCAGGAGTTCAGGACATTTTAAAATGGGAAAGGCACATCTGGAAACTTTATCTGAAAAGCAAAGTGGGTGGAGCAGGTATTTTTTCCACCTGTAATGCTCTAGAGTTCAAAATGGTAGTGGGAGGGGGAAGTGTCTGGATGGCTCTTTCTCCAAATTCCTGGAAATAGGGCCTTTACATCGGTGATGAAATATTTCATTTAGGTCATTCTTTGAATAATTTTGGATTGAAAGGATATAGCTTATTTTGATCATAATTTCTCTCCTTATGGAAATTTGGCCAAAGCCTTTAGCAGGTAGAATGACCAACTGTCTCCATTTTCTAGGATTGAGAGAGCTCCTGGGAAACAGTTTTAAATCTGGGACAGTCCCAGGCAAACTGGGACCAGTTGGTAACCCTAATGCAAGAAGGTCAGGAGGCCTAGACTAGTCTAGATACATATAATAAGACAATTTACTACTTTCCCTCCCCTCCCCCAACAAAACAAAACAAAACCTTTTTTCACTCTGTTTTCCTCTCCTTTCTTACTGTCTCTCCTTTCATTTCTTTCCTTCAACTTCCCCTGATCAGTTTATAGCAGGGGACATTGCAAGACTAATTTGGGTATACATGTCCCTGTAGATGGACTTGCAAGTTCGAGGAATACAGCTAAATTGAACAGTTGGCTTTAGTTGCACATGGGGGGAAAGGAGGGAAGAGAAAATCTGTGCCTCAGTTGCTGCTTTTCCCCCTCCCATCCCCCCCCTTAACTTCCCCTGTGGGGGCAGAGGGTAGGGGTCCAATCAGTGCACAGTGCACGCAAGTGTACTTTCAGCCCTTCGGTTAGAAGATAGATATTTGATACCCCTCTCTATTAACAAAATACGTCACCCTGACAAGACTCCCAGCCCAGAGTTATTTTTGCAGCATTATGTAATTGGATTGCCGAGTCACAAGTACTTCCTTAACAAGGCTTTCAGCAGCCCCTCCGTGTGGGCCTGGCCAGTCCTGCCCAGTTATCTTGCACTTGATGCAGCTTCTGCTGGAGTCAACCCAGCTAAGTACCATGAGAAGACATCAGGCTGTGCTGCTGGACTGACTACCCCATTGCCTTGCTGCAAACCCCCCAGTGAATTGGTTCCGTGGCTGGTGCTACACATGGAGGCCAGAGTTGGTGGACAACTCTCACGTGGCCAAACCTCAGTATTGGCAACACTGGCATTTTTGTTCCTGGGGCAGGGGCAACAGATCTGCTACCACACACACTTCTCAACTCCAGGGATTGCAAAACTGAGCACTAGAGTGACGAGGAGCCCCCCAAGAGGCCTGCCATTGGGGGTTACTGACCTCTCTTATTCCCAGTTTACTGGATTTCCTAATATTTTTTCATGAGTAGTCCAGTCATCTGATCATCCCTTCCTGTTAGCCCCACTGACTCACAGAAGTAAGGAACTTGTCTGAGCTTCAGACACACTAAGAAAATGTACAAAGGAAAACAAAAAGGCCTGGTATCCACTTCCTCTGGTATGGCCATCTCAGGCCCACAAACCCCAGGGTATACTGGGCAGTTGTTTCATGGGTTATATTACGTCGCTGTCATCCTGGGGTTTTGTTTATATTGTTATATTTCATTGTCCTCTCTGTCTTGTTTCCTTTAGTGAACATCCTCCATGCCCATCAGTGCCTTGTCTCCTAGCCTTGAATTTAGCTCTGAATCTGCACAAAACCAGAGAGCCCTTCCCACAATAGTTTTCTTTCCCGCCCCTCAGCCTGTCTGCACTGAACATCTTTTATCTTCCCTTGGGTCCTCTGGTTCTCCTGACCTTGACAAGAGGCAGCTGGTGTAATAGAAATAGCTTTAAAGTCTGACAGGCCCGAGTTTGAATTCAAGCTGAGCCACTTAATAGCTGTGTGACCTTAAGGGAGTGACTTAACCTCTCTGAGTCTGGTGTTCCTCATTTATAAGATGGAACTAAGAATACCAGTTTCCGTAGGCCACTGGGAGAATCTAATGCAATTACATGTAAAGTGCCTGGCAGAGAGCTAACACACTGTAGGTGCTCAACAAATATGGGCTCTTCAGGGAGGGAGGAAGAGAGAAGGGCCACCTTGCCTGGCTTCTAAGAGCTAGCCTCCATTCTCTTTACTATACCACCTATTTCCTACTGAAATAGCCTTTGTAAGGGTACTGAATTGAATCCCACCACTATTTTGTGCTGGTGGTGGTGGTGGGGTGATTGGGAGTCAGGAGGAAAAGGGAAGAGGTGCCCTTGGCTCCAGGCTCCAAGCACAGGGTCCCTGGGATAGAGACCCCCTATGGCTATTCCTTTTGGGGAAGCTTCCCACCTGAAAATTTGGCCCCCACCTTCCCCCTTACAGCCAGGGTCTTCCTGCAGACCCCTCCAAGGGTGGGCACTAAATTCAATGCATTAGCTTTGGTTTTTACCTGCACCAAGCTGCAGGGGCCACCAAGTGCGAATGCGGGTTCTCTTCAAGTATCCACTTGCATCTTTGTTGCTAAGGAGGGTTCACTCCAACTTCACAGTCAGAGCTAGTCTAGTCGGAACCCACAGGGCAGGGATCCCAAGGGCCAGCTGAGGTTCAAACAGCCACAAGCAAAATATGGGGGAGGCCGGGAAGGACAAGTTCCCTGAAGGTGGGGGACAGGGAAGAGCCAGCACCCAGGGGCTCCCCTGGCTGAAATGCACAAATGCCAAGAGCCGGCGACATCAGCAGTACCTGGAGGGGGCCAGGTTGGGGTGGAGGAGGGCCTGTGGCAGCGCGCACCACTGTTCCAGTTGGCAGGAAGCCCTTCCCTGAAGACTGTAAGTTTAACCTTTAGCATTCAAGTGTCGGGGCTTAAGTGTCGTTATGAGCAATTCTTCCTGCAGCAGCGTTCCCAGACTGCGGAAAGAGGGGTCGCCACAAATCCGCTTTCCTTTTTCTTCCCAGACAGAATGAGAGGGAGGGAGACGTGCAACACCAAACACGCAGATACAGGCACCCCTCCAGTCCGCCTCTGGCTAACTCTGGACACCCACTCCCACCTCCTTGCCAGCCCGGTTTCTGGTCGGCCTCGGTGGCGAGCAGGGCCCCGCTTCCCAGCTCTGCACCTGGGGCTGAGGGGCGCAGAACCGCCTTCCTTCCCCAGGCTTCGGTTGGTGGGGAAAGGGGGAGGACTGCCTGGGACTCGGTCAGGTGTCCTCCCGCAGTCGGGTTCAGGGCCCCCATCTCGGAGCCCCGCAGGGCACGGGTGGGGCATCTGTGGCCTGAAAAGGGCTGGGAAGCCCGGCGAGGGCGGCCAGAAGGGAATGGAACGACAAGCGGCCCTGGCTGCGGAGTTGGCGTGAGGGGGAGGCAGGCGCTGGGCCTGGCGGCGCGGGCCCCGGGCGCGAGGGGCGCCCGCCACCGCGCCCTTTCCTTCCCAGGCCGCTGCTGGGGCGTGGCCCTGGGCCTGGTGGTTTTTCTGGGCACCCGCAGAGGCGCAATGGGGTGATCGAATTGCTCCTCCCGGGCCGGTTTTCCCGCCCAGCCGAGGGGCCGCCGGGCCATGCCCTGCGCGCACCTGCAAGGGGCGCCCGGGTCCTAGTGCGGCGGCTCATCGCAGGCACAGAGCCCCGGCTGATGTCTCCAGGGGCCGGAGTGCACAGGCTTCCTCCCAGGAGCTCGGAGCTGGCAGGAAGAAAAGGGTCCCGAAATGGAGCTGTGTGTACCGGACATTAGGGACGTGCATGCTGGCTCAGCGAACTGGCATCAGCATCCCGGGAAAACTGTCGGGATTCTCGAGGATATCGTTCTTGGGGACTGAATGGGGGCTGGGAGAGGGACGGCGCCGGGTCTCTACAACACCCAGTCCACTGGGACCGGAGAGCAGACGCGAAAAGGGTGCGCCTTACGCCCGGGCCAGAGGAAACTGGCGTCGAATGTCCCTGCTAAACTCTGGAATTAAACGGGGAGGCGGCTGCGAGGGCGCGCCCCGACCCCACAGGGGGCCAGTACCAGGTCCGCTGCCTAGACACAGGTTGGGCCCTCGGGTCACCCGACAGGTAGCCTGGCTAACTGGAGCCCCAGCCGATGCGCCCCAGGCCAGGCGCGCACCGGACTCCTCAGGGCCGGCGGGGCCGCGCCCTGTCCTCCGCCCACCAGCCTTAACCAAGCGCGGGCCCCAGATTTTCGTGTCATTAGCGCGCAGGAAGATCAGATTCGCCTTTTTTCTCTATTTCTGAGAATGGGAAACAAACGAATCGGAAAATTTGTGCTTTGGAAAAATATCTGTTCGGTGTCGTTTGTTGCTTAAATTGTCCTTGGAATTTTTTTTCAACTTCATTTGAAAAAGAGAAAGTTGATGCGCTCCCCAAACCTTCTCTTTAAACCGTCCCCTTAGACGTGCAGTCGGTTACCGCAGATGTTTTCTGGGGCGAATAGAGTGAAATGGAATGGGAGGGAGGACGAGGACTGGGAATCTCTCATTTTAAATCCCATTACTGGCTTTGAGGAGAGGCACAAAAAAATCAGGAAAAGCTACTTCGTCCCCCACTGATTTCCTTCACTTCAAAGATTTCCCTCGTCCCTTAAATCAGAAATATTATGAGGCTAGGTATTTCTCAAGAAAAAAAAATCACATTTCTTCAGAATATGTACACGGTATAGGTTCCTTTTTACATTTCTCAGCAAAAAAAAAAAAAAAGAGGTGGGGGAAGAGGCACTCAATTCCTTGGCCATTAAACAAGCCATGCCTGCAAGAAATGCAGCATCGGGGGGATTGCTCAGCCGCGCATCCCTCCATTAGCGCACGCCTGCGTGTCTGCGTGTCAACAATGCACGTGCCACCTTGGGCACCGTCTCTCTGAGCCGGCCCTGGCGGGCTACGTGCAGATGGGAGCCAGGTCTCAGTTGCCCACTCACAGCCCTGCTCCCAAGCCCGCCGTCCGTGCTTCTGATGGCTTTCCCTTTGGTGCCTCGGGCTGGCAAGCCAGAAGTCGCCACCATTCATTCCCCTAAGTTAGCCCCTGGAAATCCCTAAAGCGAACGTAGCCCGACCGAGGGTCTCTTGCCCTCGAGTGGTTCACTTTGTTGCCTCGTGATGAGGTTAGTTCGCTCTCTTCTTCACCCGCCACAGGCTTTAGATGTGGTGCAAACTTCTAGTACCAGGTCACCAAAAGGGAAGCCACCGTTTGCCCGTGGTGCAGGCGGTGGGGAACCCGAGAGAGCCACGGGCTCCGCGCGCCTCCTGCCCCAAGGTTGGATTTTAGATTTCCATTGCAAAGGAGCCGAGGAAACTGGGAATCTGACTCAAACCCTGCAACTGACTAATTGCCCTTCATTTTCACAATGCGCCATGTATTCGAAATGAAGGGTAGGCTTTATCATTTGGAACTCTTTCAAGGACCCGGGCGCTCCAAGTTTGGGGCTAATTCTTTAAAGGTTTTACTTCTGAGAAACAAGAAAAAAGAAAGAAAGAATGAAACATACCCACAATCCATGTACTGGGGATGGCACTCAAGAGTAGGTTGTGGTCTCTTTTGAATCAGGAGTTCAAAAGAAAAAAAAAAAAGGCTTGTTCCCTCCCCTTTGCCCCAGGGATGAAACCTCTCTAGATTCGAGCGGCCAATTTGGTTTGATTTCCGCGGTTTGGAGGCTCTGCCAGGGTTAGGGGCGGCTGGGCTCAGAAGACAGACCTCAGCTGCCTTCTAGACCAGCTGGTTTGCTCTTGGCCCTGGAAGCAGAAGCTAAAATCGGGGTGATTCACCGTCACCCCGGTAGCTGGAGGGAGCGTCCGGGGAGCGCGTCGCGGAGCCTCCCTCGCTGTGCCCTACACGCCCTGTCCCGCGGACCTCCTCGTTCATGTCCTTATCTTCTCTCTGCACCTCCCACCTGCCTCCTGTCTCCCAGAGACCTAGTTCCTCTTTCTCTCTGTCACTTCCAGCCAGTTCTTTTCCCACCCCAAACTCCTTTTTTTTGGAGTAACTTTCCAAAAGAGCTGTCGTTGTCCTAACTGTCCAACCTCATGGGGGTGGATTTGGAGAGCTCTTTCTCAATTAAAGCCCTTTTTGTGGGCACCGTGCGCGTCCCCGCAGCCCCTAGGATGTCACCTGGGTGCTAAGACCCCACAACCTGGCGACCCGACGCTGTGCCAAGGCAAAAGGGGAATTCAGACATTTTGCTCTTTTCCAGTGAAACGTCTCAGAAACAAACCTGAATTTGGTTTTTGGTTATCTCTCAGGCGTGAAAAATATTTTGACTAAAGTATTTTCCAGGCTGCCCGAGTTGGGGCAAAGAAAGCTCTTGACCTGACTGAGAATGTAGGCACAAAGCAAGAGGCTGCATGTAATGGACACCACCTGTGTACATCCGCTCATGCTTGTGGGGCTTGAGTCTGAGGGGCTGGCACCAACAACTAAACTCCTTCATCCTGCCAGGGGCACCTCTATTTTCCCAAACGGGGAGCAATTTTTACCCAGACCCAGCGGCTCACTCCTTGGCGCACTGAGAGCAAACTTTCTGATTTGGTGGTTGAGGTTGGGGCACAAGGGTTTAACCGTAGGACAGAGCCGTGGATGGAGTGATTCCGGACGCTTAGAAGAACCGCACCCGCATGCCTAGGAGAAAAGAGAACTGTCCGATTTGTCCGGGGGCCAGGGGGTGGGCTGGGGCGATGGGGGGTGGGCTGGATGGAGCGCCACGTGCCGCGCCTGGCTGCTGCTCTCTACGGTTCCTCCCTCCCTACCTCATCTTCTGCCATTTCCAGAGGCAGGAGAAAGGTGATCTCGGACTTGACCCCTAAATCACAGCTGCCGGTGGCTGCACCTCGCTCCAGGATGAGCGCAGCCCCTTCCCCGGGCTCGGGCTGCTTAACCCTTTCCTCCCCGCGTGCGCAGAGGCCCCTGGCGGCGGCGCCTCTGACCCGGACACTGCGAGCAGCCCGCCTCCTCGGCGCGGCACTTTGGATCCCGTGCAGAGACCACAAAAGGGCGAGACTGCGGGGCGCTGCGAGCCTGGGGCACCGGCCGGCCGGCCCAGAGCTCTGCCGGGGAGCCCGAGGAAGAGCCGGAGTTAGTGGAACGAGGAGGGATGTTTGGATCGTGTTAACTACCCAGACAGATGCACTTCGGCATGTCTGCATTTATGGAATCCATATGTTGTCGTGGCAAATGAAAGGACTGCAACACGTACATACAATAGACTTAGAATAACAATACACATTCAAAAGGGGACCCGCACATTCTTCACCCTCCAACCCTTCTCTTAGATCTAGCTCTAGAGTTGCAGAGAGGCGTCCTTTCAACCTCTCCTGCCTGCACTCGGGGCTTGCTTTTTTCTTCCCCTTCTTTTTTTTTTTTGTTTCTGTCCCCAGTACTCGTGCAGAAGAAAATCCAGGGCCCAGAGCTACGCTCTTTCGAAGTGAGATCTCCTAAAACCCCTCCATCCTCCATCCCCCTTAAGACTGGCCCATCGCATCTTTAGCCCTTGGACCAAATAATAGCTGCTCACATTGCAACTCCATATTCTGAAAATTGCAGGGGAGCAGATTCTTACTCGAATTCACCATTCACATCTTCATCATTAAACCAACATTTCTATATTATATTTGCAAAGCAGTGGCTTTAAACAGATCTAGAAACACAAACCCCCATCGAGAGAGCACTCACATACGTCTGTACAGTACCTGCATTTATGTGCACCTTGTATATTTGTGTGCACATATATATTCACGCGCACACAGATGCAAAGACATCTGAAGTCATTCTGAAATGTATATTTATGTACCCCTTTATGCATATATCTTTGTGTTTATGTATACATCCATTCATTTGAGTGAGGGGCAGAAAAATGTATACATCAATGCAACATTTAGCCTACATTCCACTTTCCCTCCCTAATGTAAATGTCTTAAAAACAGGTTGGTCTAAAATTTTCTGCCCTCTTGCCAGCTAAATGAAGGATTTACACTCTGAATTTCTTGTTTCCTTTTTTTTCATTTTGTACGTAAAATAATCCATATAGATGCTGGATTATCGTCTAAGCATTATTCAATCATACAAGCTTGGTACCTCTCCTCCTTATAACGAATTCACTCAGTAAAATTAGCATAAGTATTTACCAGATTAAGCTGACATTTTCCTATGTTGCAACGTGAAATTCATTTATATCCAGAAGTTCCTCCAAATAGCTTATACCAATGGAATACTGACTTCCTCCACACTGTTTTATACGAAACCAGCTACAAGTTCACTTCTAGTACTATTTACATTTTAAAAGAAAATAAATACATAGTATTTAAGTGATTTTTCAAGATCTACAAGGAGAAATTTAATTCTGCTACATCTTAAAAAAAACCAAACTAACAGATTCATGAAGATTCGTGAAGACAAGATAAATAGGAAGCAAAAATACTCCTAAGGGTCTGAACAAATACTCCTAAGGGTCTGAACAATTTTCCTTACCTGATGGAAAATTCAGAATTTACCAGTCTTCCTTCAGTCAGCTACATTTTACATTGACCTGCACTTTGGACTGAAAGGGAAAGAAAAAAAAAAAAAGATTAACTGTTGCCAATGAAAAATTTAAAATAATAATCAGAAACCGGACAAACTGAAGGTAAAAATATACAATGGTTACAATAAAGATAAATATTTATTTAATCAAAGTAGAGGTTGTGTTTGGACTGTAGGAATGTTTCATCCTTCCCTTAAAAAAAAAAAAGGGGGCTAGAAAGAAAAAAGCCAGAGTCTCTGCAGTCTCCTGGAGAGTTCCCATTGTCCAGGGCTATCGAGAGCCCAGAATGGCATTAACCTCACAAAAGACACATTGTGCAGGGGACAAAAAAAAGCCCCTTCTTCTACAATAACTTTTAGCTTTTTTATTTTTAGAAAATGACAAAGGTTTTGCAAGCACTGACTGGTGAAACCTGTAGCAAGCCAAGCTGGACTTGGCTTTATTGATCAGCTGTCCCGCATGGAGAAGCAGCCAGGAAAAGTTTGAATGGCAACCCAGATTTGGCTCATAGAGAGGAAACCCCCGATTTTTCTAAATGTATTTTCTTTCTTTTTTTCCCCCTAAATAAAATAGCATTATTCCCAGAGTGAATTCAGAAGGATTAGATGAGGTAACCCTGCAAAATCCTCAACCGGTTTTCTCCCTCTAGTCTTGCCTAAGAAGCTGCATGCTCGTAAGAGCATTGGAAAATCTCTCAAAATGAAGAATTACTTTCTAATCAAACAGATTTCCTGATTAATTCTCAAATTCCTTCTCAAATAAATAACTTGGTAGGCTAGGGCAAATTTCCCCCCCCCCCAAGAAAAACAAGTTTTAGCGCACTCTCTCTACCTGACATTACAGGGTTTACTAATAATGCCTTCAAAAACATAAATGTTGTTTTTACCTTTGTTTGCAGATCACTTAAAGTGCAGATTGCATTTTATTTTATTCCAGACATTGTAATTTCAATGGTACTAGTTCATATTTAGAACTTACATAAATACAACTTGTCACTTAAAAAAATCTATTGCAGTAGCAGTGACGCTGAGTCTAGGATTGGGGGTGGGGGGAGAAAGAGAGAGAAAGAGAGAGAGACACTCTTGTTCTTCCTGCGTTTGTTTGCTTGCTTTTTGGAGGTACCGTGCACCAGCCTAAGTGATGGCTTTGATGTACTGGGAATCGGTACAGTACCAGGGTCCCTGGCTGCTGTCTTTGATTCCAAGGATCTCCTTTGGGCTCTGGTGGGATGTACCGCTCCTAGTCTTTATCTGAAATCCATCCTCTCATTTCAAGCCCTTTGGCTTCGTGACTCTGCTCCAAACTCTTAGAGGTAGCTGTAAGACTTATTTTTTTTTTTTTGGCATTAGGAAAGGGGTATGTAATTTCCCCCTTTTCTACACTCTAGACCTTTCCTCGATATTTAAATATATTGGCTTTCTTTCTTATGAATTTAGTCTGAAATTATTTTTCACTGCCTTTATTACATCCCTGCTTTTGATGGCAAAATAGCTTCCTGTGTTTTGAAAACATCTGTTTTCCAGGTTTTACACGAGAAAATTGATTTTACTTTTAAGTCCAGAAAGGTAGAAAGTTGGACTTGTTTCCAAGTGCAACTTTTCCTTTTCTTGTCTTTCCTAAAGTTACCCCCTTTCAGTTCTGATTCACTTTGCCCCTTTTATATCTTCTAATCATCACTCCTCTCTTCCCTTCTCCTCCTAAAGAACCCGAGAAGATTGATTGCGTCTTATTTCAGAAGAACAAAATTAACATATTTTTTTTGTCTAGTCTATGGTATGTGTTAAAGTTTTCTCCATATTTTCTTCCTTCATCCTCTGATTTGGGGGGAGGTAATTTTCCCTCAGTTAAAAAAATCTCAGATTTGCAATTTAAAGTGGTCTCTATTCTAAGTCTCTGGTCTTTCACTTAAACCTTTGCTTTAAGCTGTCCCACCCCATTAAAGCCCCCCTTCTTTGAAGATGCTCTTTTCCTATTTAATTTAAACATTACTGCACTTGCTAAAAAAAAAAGCGAGAGAGAGAAAGAAGGGGGAAAAAAAGAAGAAAGAAAAGAGAAAGAAAAAAAGAAAAGAAAAAATCTTAAAAAAAAATCTTAGCCAGGTTCCTATTGTTGCGTCTCTGCATTTCACTTCTCGATGTGTGTATGTGTGTGTGTGCGCGTGTGTGTGTGTCGTGGGTGTGTGTGTATGTGTTTTTAATACATGCATAAACTTTTGGTGCCTCTCTCCCTCTTCCTAGGCTCTTCTCCCATCCTCTCTTCCTGCTCTCCGTGCCCTGCTCATCACTTTCCCCTGGTTTTTTTTTTTTTTCCTCCCTTCCTCCCCTCTGCCTCCCTCCACCTCCCCCTTTTCTTTTTTGCTGAATCTTATTGATCCAGAAGGTGGCTAATTAGCCCTTCCCGTCGTGCCTGGGTAATGAAGCACATGCGCACTGAATTAATCACAGCCATTTTTTGCAGGAAACTAATTAGCAGAATAAAGATCCAAAGACTTTTTTTTCTTTTCACTCATCAGCTCCCACTTCCAGCGCGTCCCCTCCGACCGCTGCAGCCGCCACCGCCGCCGCCTCCTCCTCCTCCTCCTCCCGGCCGCAGCCGCCGCCGCCTGCTTTGCATCCCAATTACAGCCTAGAGCCGCTGCCGCCGCCGCCGCCGCTTCTCCTCCGTGGCCCCTGCCCGCTCCGGGGGCTGTAAACTCCCCGCCAACCATGCTGCTCGGCGGCAGCGGCGGCGGCGGCTCCGGCTCCCCGGCTGCGGCCGCCTCCCGCCCCGGGCTCCGCCGAGCGCGCTCCAGCTCCGCCGCCGCCGCCGCCGCCGCCGCCAGCAGCGCGTCCTCCGCCGCCGCCGACCCCCGCCAGCCGCCGCTGCTGCCTTGATGGGCTCCGCGGCCCGAGCGCCTCTTTTCGGGATTAAAAGCGCCGCCAGCTCCCGCCGCCGCCGCCGTCGCCAGCAGCGCCGCTGCAGCCGCCGCCGCCGGAGAAGCAACCGCGTAAGTGGCAACTTTTCCCTCTTTTTTTTTTTTTTTTTTTTCCCGCCGCTGCCGCCGCCGCCGCCTGCTCCTCCTCCTCCTCCCGCCGCCACCGCCCGGACGCGGGGCTCCTCGGGGCGCCCAGGCTGCTTTGCATGGGGCTCGTCCTGCCCCCTCCCGGCTCCCGCGCCCGGCCGCCGCCGCCCGCGCTCCCCGCGCCCGCGCCCTGCTCGCTCGCTGCGTCCCGCTCGCCTTCCCCCTGCGCCAAACTTTCTCTTTCTCTTCTTCCTCCTCCTCCCGCCGCCGCCGCCGCCGCAGCCGCCGCCGCCAAGCCCGAGCCGCCCCCTCCTTCCCGACCCCCGCGCCGCGGCCGCCGGCGACCCCCGGGAGGGTGGAGGCGCCCGGGGCGAGGCCCGCGCGGCGAGTTTGGTGGCGCCGCCGGGCAAGGCCGGCCGGGGCGCTGGGCCGAGGGCGGGAGGGCGGCCGGGGTCCCAGCGCCGAGACAAAGGCGGCGGCCGGCGGGGGGGTCCGCGGTGCTGGGCGCCCCCGCCCCCCCCCGGCCCCCAACTTTGCCCCACCCCGAGCGGCGCTGGGACCTCGGGCTGAGCCGCCGCGCGGGGCGCGCACCCGGCCCGAAGCAGTCACCGCGGCCGCTGCAGCCGCCGCCGCTGGCCGGGCGGGCGCCTTCCGCGCCGGGGCTTGACTTGCCGGGGACGCGGGAGCCGGACCCGACGCCGGGGGTCCGGGAGGGGGCGAGGCGGCCGCGCGATCCTCTACCTGCGCGCCCTCCGCCCTGCCCCACTGGCAGCGCCGCGAGCGCCCAGAGAGGGCTCTGCCCTGGACACTAGGGGCTCCCGGGGGCTCGGGCTGCACTGCCGGCCAGGACCAGACCGAGCCTGGCCGGCCTTCCTCCACCAGCTGAGTTGGGAGACATCGGAGGATTCCTTTTTTTTTTTTTTCTCTTTTCTTTTTCTTTTTTTTTTCTTTCCTTTTTTTTTTTTTTTTTTTGCTTACGCGAATCTGGGATTGTTTACGTTCGCTTCCCTACTCTCACCCCTCGCCCGGCTCCGCTAGATGCAAAAACCATGTTTCTGAATTTTACATTATGCATTTTAATGTACGTCTTTTTGCATTTCTATTGGAGAGTAGATCTAAGTGTATTTTATGCACCGTATATATTTAAATTGTGTATGGACTCAGTAGGCTTCTTGTAGAGCTATTAAACTGCAAAATATATGTATTTTACTTTGCGAATTAATCTGTTGCTCGGAATCTGACTTTTGTAAAATGTTGTGCTATTCCTTCGA